>NC_059348.1:52506466-52870633 GCF_019703515.2 Myxocyprinus asiaticus | reverse complement strand
GCTGCGTGGTCCCATGGTGTTTATACTTGCATACTATTGTTTGTACAGATAAACGTGGTACCTTCAGGCGTTTGGAAATTGCTCCCAAGAATGAACCGGACTTGTGGAGGTCCACAATTTTATTTCTAAGGTATTGGCTGATTTCTTTTGATTTTCCCATGATGTCAAGCAAAGAGGCACTGAGTTAACTTGGTGTATGTAAAATTCTGACCCACTGGAATTGTGATATAGTCAATTAAAAGTGAAACAATCTGTCTGTAAACAATTGTTAGAAAAATTACTTGTGTCATGCACAAAGTAGATGTCCTAAACGACTTGCCAAAACTAAAAAAAATGAGGATGAGTTGAAAATATTTTCTGTGGTAATCAACATTATGCTACAAATACTGTCGATTGAGCTTGTATTGATCCTGGAATATTCCTTTAAACAATAGGATTGCTTCTTTTTGACTGTAATAAAGATGATTTGATGGAATGACTGCCCTTTGCTGTTCCAGGAAAAGCTGATTGTATCCAATGAGCAGGAGGTTTTGAGAGTTCATTACCGAGCTGCAAGAACACTAGCCAATCAGACGCTTCCATTCAGTGCCTGCACAGTCCTGTTGGATGCTGAAGTGTACAACATGCCCCAGGACATGCAAGTGAGTGACCATCTTGTAAGGACACAATTCAGACTGAAGAATCTGTACTTTTACTACATTTTGGAGCTTTAAAAACTTGGATGAAAGAACATTACCTACGAATTTTATTTCTTAATGTCATTTGTCTTTCATAACATTGTAAGTTTTAATATCTACAACGAAAATGCACGAGTGTCATTTATACAGTGATGTTGATTAATACCAGCTGCGTTTATGCAACCTCATAATCGTGTCGCAGGTAATTGAGTCAAAGTGCCCCAATGTTCAGTGGATCAACACCCTTGCCAGTGCGCCAATTTTTGTTCACTATAATCTGATTCACGACATACGGAGCTAGAGAACGAGATAAGACGCTCCCCCTGTTTTCATAAGAAATGTGTCAACAAAGTAAAGAAATCTGTATTTGTCAAGCCATTTCATGGGGTCTTTAATTTTGTCTGAGGCTTCAGAAACTCTAAAAGGCACAAGCTCATCTTTACTAACCTCTTTTTGCTCTTCAGGGTGATGATGGGAAAACCTCTGTTAGAGACCGGTTCAATGCAAGACAATTCATGTCTTGGCTTCAAGATGTAGATGACAAGTTTGACAAGTTAAAGGTAAAAAAAAAACACAAAATGAAATATGGTATATAATATATACGGAAATGAATAATGTATTTGTTTAGCTCAGTGGTTCTCAACCTTTTTTTGATGAATGCCCCTCTACTTCATTCCCTTACCCCAGAAGATTTTTGAGAAGAT
This sequence comes from Myxocyprinus asiaticus, assembly GCF_019703515.2. Taxonomy (NCBI): domain Eukaryota; kingdom Metazoa; phylum Chordata; class Actinopteri; order Cypriniformes; family Catostomidae; genus Myxocyprinus; species Myxocyprinus asiaticus. The sequence goes on along the minus strand of NC_059348.1, from coordinate 52,869,252 downwards.
TTTTGGTTAAAAAGAAAATTATGAACGTACAACGAAAAATTTCTATTTTAATTGCTTTGACTGTTTTTTTCAAAATTTTTAACCTTCAGTGACCCAAGCATTGATATTGAGGATATTCTCCAGGAAGTTTTTATGTTTCCAGGAAGTCACTGTTTATAAAAATCTTGATTTTTAAGCATATAGTGTTTTCAGGTGAATTTGATGTGACTTTCAATATGCTGTTTCTTTCCTACCAAAACTATTGTGAGTGTCTGCTATTGCTGTGTGTAGTTTTTACTCATTTTTAATTAAAAAATAAAATAAAAAATAGGTATTATTTAGTTCTGCTACAGTGGTTTGTAGTGGGTTAAACACTTTTTCGGCTTCAGTAATTACACTGAAATAAATGTATTACTTAAAAAAATATGTAGAATTTTTGCATCACACTTTCAATTTATGGTTATTTTATGTCAATCGTTGTTAGATATACACAGATGTATCAGTTCAGTCACCTTTTTTTTACTGAAAAACGGTATGTCACACGAGGAATATTCAGCAACTAATAGTATGTTGTTTTAAATGAACATTTATATTATTGTTTCTATTTAAATTAATTGGCTTAAAATAAAATAATGAGGTCAGTCATTAAACTTGATTCCCCACAGAAATGCAGATAAAGCTGCACTTCAACAATGCATATTCACATGCGCAAGAAAAAATTACATGGATTGAACAGGATCCAACTTAACCAAAGGATGATACATCATGGTTCAAAAATGTGACAATGTGCATTAATGGAGATGGGACAGGTTTTTTTATATTGACTTATTATTTTAGCGTCTGTTCTATCCAAAAGTGCGCCGTGCTAAGACTACGTAACATGCGCATACAAGTGGAAATCACTTCATTGCACACAAGGAGCTCTAAAATATGATTGCACACTAGCAGCCACAGGTGTTGTTCGGCTGAAACTGTGGAAACTGACCGTGTCCAGTCTGCAACTGTTAGTTTGAAGTGCGAGAGTGATCTGCTCTGACTGCACGGGAGAAAATTATAGTTTACAGAGGTTTAATGATAGTGCTTTTTAATCAATGTCCAAACAATGTCCTTACCTTACCCCGATTCATTTCGGTAAGTCTATAAAAATAATTTGTATTTTGAGCTGTCGGGTTGAATTAGGCGTGAAATCGCTGGCTTTCATCGTTCCTCTTAACGTCATGATGTCATGTCCGTGAACACAGGAAAGAAGTACCGGCTGTCACGTGTTCTGGCTCAGGACACGTTTCAGTTCAGTCAGTCACAATCACGCAGTTCAGGATGGCATCGCTGCAGTCTGGATGAATGTTTATCAGTTATCCGTTTGCAAAGTTGTTTACCTACTATAATGCTTGGAATTGGATACAGTATGTTTTCTGGTAGGGTTGCCATGCTTTTATGAATCGAACATTACCCGTGTGTTTACCAATCGCGATCCATTGTTGGGAAATTACTGTGCATGTTTACGAATACGTATGACTTCTGAAATTGACTTTTTGTACATATTTTATATTTTCATGTTTAATAAAGTATATTTAACCCCATTATTGCTCTTTGTTTTTTAGTTTACAGTGTTGTTATGCCTACAGTTTCACTTGCTTTATCAACTTCCCTGTTCATGTTTTCATTTTAGTCACAGTTTTAGTCTTTTGACATAAATGTCCTTTAAAAATAGTCAATATTTCATCATGTTGTATTGTAACGGGTAAAGGATGGGCAAGGAGGCGGCGGGAACCAGCAGAACAGTCAACATAACTTTAATGACATATAAGAACTCAAAGAAACATAAACACACGCACACAGCGGCCGCGTATGTGTCTCTCTCTCTCTTTCTCTCTCTCTAGAACTGCTGCTCTCGGCTCGTCTTTATCCTCCTCCCAGTTGATTACGACAATTCAGCACAGGGCGTGTGTTGTCACGGCCCAGCCACGCCCTCGTCACACTCCTCCGCCACCCGATTCAGGCCGGTGAGACCTCCGGCATGACGTACTCCCTTCCTGGAGGGGAGGTGTTGCCCTTCCGGCCGTTGTTCTGCCAGCAGGTCTTCTCTGCTCTGGAGCCCTGGGAGAGACGAGGGGAGGGAGAGGGGAGAGGGAAAGAGCGAGGGTGAGAGAGAGGAGGCGAGAGAGCGAAAAAGTGGGTCGCCGGTCCCCAGACACACTGTTGCCTGGTCCTCGGCCAGCTGGACATCGCCTCCTGGCAGACGGCAGCCAGCTCCTCCGACTCCCAGCAGACGTCAGCAGCTCCTCCGCCTCCTGGCGGCCGGCAGCGGCTTCTCCATCTCCTGGAGAACGGCAGTGGGCTCCTCTGCCTCCTGACGAACCGCTCTAGTACCACCGTACTATACCTCCTGTCGTGACCCTCTAACAGCGGCGAGGGCTCTCCGACAGCACATTCCTCCTCCTTCCGGGTTTCGGCACCAGTATAACGGGTAAAGGATGGGCAAGGAGGAGGTGGGAACCAGCTTCAAAATGTAGTATTGTCCCAAATGGAACACTTAATGTTTTTTTACTACACTGAAGCGTTCACCATTTAACAGCTGACGGAAGTGACGTTTCAAACACAAGCGTTGTTGCCGCTAACTTTAGTGCGCTGTCCACTCTCAGTTCAACACTTATTATCTCAATGGGACCTTCCTGGTTAATTAAAGGATATAAATAAATAAGTAATGTACATATTCACAGAGCATGGTATGATGGTAAAGTGTTTAACACACTTTTGTAAGGTGCTATCTTCACAGAAGTTTCGCTAGTTGTCATGTTTCGCTATTCTCCATTATTTACAATTGTTTTGCCAGATCACCATCGCTGCTGGTAACTCCGCCCCTTCTGCTATGAACGGCAAGCCGCGTGTGCTGAGTGCACGAAGTGTCCAAAATTCCACACTCCGTTTTGACCGTTGAAAAAGTGCAGAAAAGGGTTACAATTCATTCATTCAAAATATGTTAATAAGATTGTTGTTTTTCTTCATCAAAGCAAGTAATATTTCATTTTAAAATGTTTAATGAATAACATAATAATATCAACATGAAAATAGCACATTATGACTCCGGCTCCAGTCATGATCACACACCGGCGATGACCAGAAGAGCAGTGTCGAAACTCGACGGACGTAGTGTTCTTCCGCAAATCGCTTGCAATTTTACATTTCAACCACAGATGTCACTAGAGAGCACAAAGTTACGTAGTGCAGCTTTAAGTATTTATTTTTGAAAAAATATTTAGATGTAATCAGAGAAAATATTATTTTAGAAAAATACAGTTATTAAATGTTTAATATTTTAAATATATGTAATCAGTGATGGTGTGTAAGCAGCATATGTATCTAACATAATACTGTATTTTCATTAAGCAGAATTAATAGCTAATATTTCCATTTGGTGTCACCATTGCCCTGTTCTGGGCTGATTTTTAGTTCCGATCAATCTCTGATGCATCATTTAGCACTTTTAAGAACAATATTTTAAATAAGTTTGAAAGGAAAGGAGCTGTTTTGCAAATGTCTTTTAAAAAAAAAAAATTTTTAAAAAAACTATCAATCTTAACTTTTCTTGATTCAGGCTTAGTTTAAAGAATCGTGAACCGAAGCATGAGTTCAGTATCGTGAACCGAATCGTGAGATGAGTGAATCGTTACACCCCAACTAATCACCCTAATGGTGACTTTACACAAAAAAACTAATTACAGCAAAACAACATCAATAATAAAAAATAAAAAAAAGCCAAAATCTCAATGAATTCTTAAAGAATTAAATGCCTCATAAGTTCATTTTGACCAAAAGCATGCTTAAATTATTCAAACACAAGGGCTTATTCCCCACGACCTCAGTTCTGTACTTGATCGTTTGAGTTAGTAGTTCTGAAAATCTTAATTTAATGTATTTTTAAGATGAAGAAACTCACAATTTGTCACGGATGCAGATAATGCGGCTCAGGACCCAAATGCAGAGTGAAAAAAGGAATTTATTTGTATACAAAAATAAATAAAAAAACAGACTAGAACTCCCACAAGGGGGAAACAAACAAGTCCAGGGCAGAGGTAACTGAAGAGGGGCTAGGGCACACAAAACAGGGACAGGACCGACCGGACGGAACAGGGATGGGAAACCGACTGAACATGAGACCAACACCGCCTGAACAAACAAGACGAACTGGCACTGGACAGCAAACACGAGGAGACTAAAATAGGGTGAGAAATCAAACGGGTTAACAAGACAGGGCAGATGTGATTAATAAACTAATAATGGACAAACAAGGAGGCGGGGTATGACGTAAGACAGAGAGACACGCGGTGATACAGAAACAAAACAAAGCCACGTACTCTCACAAGACAACAAAACACCCGAATGGCATGAGTGCACATTGCCAAGACAATAAGGCAATATACCTACAAACAAAGACGAGAGAATGCGTAGCAACGGCAAACAAAGCGATGCCACGCATTCTCACACTAAACGAAACCTGAGCGTACATTGCGAGGCAAACACCATGCGATGCACGCAACAGGCGACAAAAACAAGACGGGACACCTGTGCGAGAGTTTGGCCACACACATCCGACACCTTAGACCGAAGTGACCGAACCTCAGAACAACATGAAGACCACTCACGACCCAGGCGCGCAACGCGAGCGCGAAGCGAGGCACACCCAAGTTCGCGAGAGACAGACAAACTATTGATGCGAGTGCATGCTGCCAAGATGATATATGTGCGATGCACTCACATCAATAACAGACAGACATGGAGCACGAGTGTCCGGATCCCGACAGACCGAAACCGAACCGGGAATACAACCGAAACCGTGCGCCCACACAACGACAGACAATGTAACACGACAGGCATGGGACGATAATGCCATGGTCCTGTCAGACAAAAACCCAGAGTGACAGGACCGTGACAATTATTCTTTTACTTTATGTATCCCTCTGAAGCAGGGACTGAAAACTAAATGTTTTTCATTTCGGTTCGCTCTGAGCAAAAACTGTATTTTTTCGTTCCAGTTCAGAAGTTCCGCAGCCTCCTTTCCAAATGGTAACCGGTTAGAACTAAATAAAAGAACGGTTAATAACGTTCTTTTTAAAATGACAGTACTCTGCGCTAAGGAGTGGGTGAAATACCAGTTGCAGTGTTGCCAGATCTCACAAGAGAAACAAGCAACCTGGTCTGGAAAAACAAGCCCAAAATAAGCCACTTGCCACACTAAATTAAGCGAAAATAAGCAATTACATTTTTTCCTGTGTGGTGGATTTATTATTATATAAATCTTAAGCACTTTATAAACGGTGAAGTATCATTTTAATTATAGATCTGCTTCTTAGTCAAAACACAGCAGCATCAAATCTGTATTAATGCATCATATCTAACAATAATTCAGTGAGGACTTTGAAACAACTAAGAAATGTTCTTTTTACCTCTAATTATGTTTTCCTTGTATCTGGATTAACCGTGCATGTATATGTAGTAATTATACATAGTTGTTAAAAAGGTCTTCATTCACAGAATGCGACATCCACAACTGGCAATTAGGCAAAGAAATGTGTGATGCAGCAGTGTGACAGAAGTATTGAATGTGAGCTAGCCATATGAAGTAGAACAAAATAATTAAACAATTAACACTAGCCAGCATTTGTAGATGGCTCAGCTCCATGCATACCTGTTTGACTGAGGTAAATCTCTCTCTTTCTGCAGACATGTCTCTTGATGCGCCAGCAGCACGAAGCGGCCGCGTTAAATGCGGTTCAGCGTCTGGAGTGGCAGCTAAAGCTGCAGGAACTGGATCCCGCCACTTACAAGTCTACCAGCATTTTCGAGATTCCCGAATTCTACATCCCACTCGTGGAAGTCAATGACAACTTTGACCTGACGCCAATATGACCTTGTGACGTTGTGCGATTTCCGAGATATAGACATGATGGAACAATTCGTAGCTGTCGGACCACGACAGTGATGATAATAACACGAAGCACTTGATCTGGGGGGAGTCAGTTGGTGTGTGCGTGTTTGCGTGCATGTATGTTTGAGTTTTCATGTGTGCTTGCATATCACGTCACACGCCAGAGAAGTAACTAAACTAACAAGAAATAATAAAAACGTTAAGTCGCTCAGTCTTCGACTGTGCTGTACTTCAAGGCTGTCATCGCCAGTTCGGTCCGTGTTCTTGTACTGGTTTGACCACGCGTACCCGTTCCAAACGCACTTCACTAGGTAAGACTACAGGCCTAACTAAAACGCACTTAACCCTGAGCTCCACTATCCAGTAGACCAAGGGGTGGGAGAACTACAAAGAGGAGTGCCCGAAAACCAGCTTCCGAAGGGTGAAGGCCACCATCGGAAAGTGTTCGGAGAAAGAAATGGGGGATCGAGATTTTTCCTCCTCCATTGAAGGTACAGTTCACACAAAAATGAGAATTCTGTCATTTACCCTCCCTCAACTTGTTGTCCAAACCTGTATGACATACTTTCTTCTGTAAAACACAAAATGAGATATCTAGCACCATTCTTTTTCAATGTATGGAGAGAGAGAAAAAAAAAGATGCAATGAAAGTGAATAGTGACCGAGTCTGTGATTCTGCCTAACATCTACTTTTGTGTTTCATAGAAGAAAGTGCATGACATTTTGGGTGAACTTTCTCTTTTAAGAAAGAGATCTCAATCCAACAAGTTTCTACAGTGAGTGTTCATAGATTATGTATAGATTGTGCTCCTCATTTTTTAACTTATTTTATACATACTGATTGTGCATTTGTAAATAGCCATGTAATTATTGTTTTTAACTTGTAAAAAAAAAAATGAAAGACAACTGAGAGGACAGAAAAAGTAATATTTTGATTGTAAACTTAGTTTTGTCTAATGTTTAATGGACCAAAGTTGTTTTTACATTTGAAGTTCTTTGTTGCTGTTGTTTGTTGATGTTTGCTTAACTCTTTAAGCATGTGTTTTTGAATTACCTTTTCGTTTAGTTTTATTCTATTTTTAAAATTCCCCTTTGACATTCATCAAAGCCGGTGTATTTTGACTTGTGATTTCAATAATGTGCATGCTTTCGCAGGTTCGTCCCTCTTTGAAAAGTTGTACTGTGGTGAGGTTTACCGAAGTGGTCCTGGTTTTTTTCTGCCATTGTTCTGTCTATTAGTAACATCCATTTGTGTGTTGTCCCTTGTGTCTTGCGCACACAAAAAAAAAATGTGGCTTCTCGGTAGGAAAAAAAAAAAAAAAACTTTTACAGTTTTAATGTGAGATCACAAAACCTATTTTTTACAACGTTAATGCCTTTTGAACGATGGTTCTAAAAATGTCTATTTTAATATTTACTTGTTACATGAGGATGTACATATTTGTAATATATAATTGAATAAATTTTATTTGTTGTGAAATCAAAAACTATATTGGTGTTGGCTGATTTTTATTATTTTATATAGGCCTATATGTGTTTTATTATTATTATTATATATTTTTTTGAATTAGTTCATATTAAAAGAATCATGATCATAAAACTGTCATTAAAAACCATTAAATTAGAAATATTAATTTTTTATATTTAAATGTATTAGTTGAGTTTAATAGCTAATCAATGCAAGTAATTAAAGGGTAATCAATTTTTAAAGTTTTAAGAAGCTTAGTTTGAGGAAGTGTGTCACTGTTGTTTCACTTTTGTCAAGCAGATGGCGACAGATTCAGCGGATTGTCTACCCAACATACCTTCAGACTAATAAATGATACTAAAACTAGTGATGAAATTTTTTTGAAAAACATTATTAATATTAATAAAGACATTATGAAGCTTATTATGTTGATTGCAACATTTATCAATAATAACGGTGAGAATATCAAGTTGGTTGGTCTTGGTGCTAGTTTATTTTAGTGATTCATCATTTACTCACCCTCATGCCATCCCAGATATGTATGACTTTCTTTCTTCTGCTGAACACAAATGAAGATTTTTAGAAGAATATCTCAGCTCTGTAGGTCCATACAGTGCAAGTGAATGGGTGCCAAAATTTTGAAGCTCCAAAATCCACATAAGGGCAACATAAAAGTACTCCAGATGAGTCTGGAGGTTAAATCCACATTTTCTTAAGCAATTTGATAGGTGTGGGTGAGAAAAAGATCAAAATGTAAGTCCTTTTTTCACTCAATCCCCCTTTTACATCTGAAAGTGAAAGTTAAAGTGGAGATTTACAGTAAAGAAGGACTTATAAATTGTGCTGTTTCATATGACATGAGTCGTATGGATTACTTTTATGTTTCCTTTATGTGATTTTTGGAGCTACAAAGGTCTGATCACCATTCCCTTGCATTGTATGGACCAACAGAGCTGAGATATTCTTCTAAAACTCTGTGTTCTGCTCAATAAAGCATACAGTGCAAGGGAATGGTCGAACACATCTGGGATGGCATGAAGGTGAGTACACAATGAGAGAATTTTCATTCCTTTAAGCACACATCTCGTAAAATTTAGTTTCTTTTTCCATGGCACTGAAGATTTAGTAGTGGTACAGCACCACGGCTGAGTTATTATAGTTATGTACCATGCTATTTATATGGTACTCAAGTGTGCTTTAAAGAACGCATTGACATGCACACGTCCAAAAACATGGTAGTACTTTATTATGGTACATTTTGAGCAGTATTGAATAGGACCTTGAACCTGCTACTGTTCAGTTACCAGGCGGCAACAACAGACCACACCCCCTATAGTATATAAAAGTACCATGGTAGTGTCACTGTCTAACATCATCAATGTACTAGTCTCACCACAATACTCTTCTGTAAGATGCTTAAACTTAAATTACTCCTGGAGGAACCCTTATGCATGTTGTACTGTATGTTCTTTTGTTGAGCATACCTGATTTATCATACTCTTGCTGGGACGGTTGATGTGTCTTTAAGAGGGCTCCATGTTCCACTTACTGTGTTGAAATTAATCCATAGGGAAGCAACGAACTGTTTCTTATGCGACATAATCAAGTCTTCCTCTAGGGGGCGCTTGGTGGCTCATTAGACAAATCCTCACCTGAGCTACATTTGAAATCTGGTTGTTTTGTGCCTTATTGGAGACATTTATGTACTAAACATTATAGTCCTCATGGACTAGTTACTGACAAATTAATTACTTTTAAATAAATTTTCAAAAGAACCTCATGCAGAATCTCAAACCGGTGTGATTGGTCCATGCTGAACAAAAGGAACAAATATCACGTGACAACGCCATTTACGTAGTATTTCTGTCGCGTTCTCGTTCTGAACAATCTTTTACACTTTAACTTTGACCATTTAATTGAACATACACAGTGAAGATTTTAATATAAGAAAATTATTATTTTGACACATTGTATATGACCAGTGTTTGGTAAGTTACTCTTTAAAAAAAAAAAAAAGGAAAAAAAAGTAATTAATTACTAACTACTAATTACATCTTCTACAGTGTAATTAGGTTACTGTACTAATTACTCTGTCTGAAAAGTAATTGCATTACTTATTACTAATTACTTTCTAAAACTCTTATCAACCTCAACCGGATGAAATTGTTCTTTTAATTATATCAAATAAATTATATACAATCAAATAAATGGCCAAAGAATTTAAGGGGGCAGCGTTAAATTAAAAAAACATTAGACATTAAATTTAGATTTTAAATTCACTATTGTTTTATATAGAATTGTCCTATAGTTTATACGGTATTTAACATGATTACATCAGAAGTAACTGTAATTAAATTACTAAAAAAACAAGAGTAATCCCTTACTTATTTCAATGGAAAAAGTAATTTAATTACAGTAATCAATTACTTAGTAATGCATTACTCCCAACACAGTATATGACCAATCAGCGATTGTCCAGGGCGCCAAGCTCCGCCCATTTTGGGTTTGTACGTTCTATTCTTCTTATTCTGTTTCAATGAATCGAACTCGGTCCTGTTTCTATTTTGAGTAAAAGGGGCAAAGACGAGATCTATGTGAGAGAAAGTCCATAACCAAAGGAAAGTTCTTTGATAGCGTCAAAGAAAACCGTAAGTATGCATGCTTTGTTTACGTAACGCATCCCAAGCTGTGACGTATCCCAGAGATGTGACGTGATAATGCATCGTGTTTTTGCGTCATGTTTGTGCTTTTGGGATGTCTGTTAGCGTGTTTATGTGTCTTATACGTATCATTAGACTATATAGAAGAACATGTCCGAGTGGCAAGCTCAAGCTTTTCTTTGTTTCTGTGTCTTTAAGGGGCGAAAGAGTGTTCGACAGTGCAACCCAACAGTTTCACATTATTGTTCTGCATGAATCTTTAATTAATTTTCTTGAAATGCAGTGTGACCTTAATCAATGTTATTTTTTTGCCACTCATGTTTTTTAGTAACTGAATGCATTCTTACATTTTCTTCAGTTGTGTGGCAATTAATGATTGTCATACCTGCATACTTTATAATAACTGTCCTTAAAGTTAACAATGCATAATATAATACTGAGCAATATATGTATTAATAAATATTCATGTAGTTAGAAATGTGAGACTACTTTTTTAAAGTAAAATATTTTAATATAGATTTATGTACTATACATATTATTTTATTATAAATATATTTCTATTTTAATGAACATCAACTACTGATGTTAAGTGTATATCATTTTTGTTTATTGCTTTTGTTATAAATTATTTTGCTAAATGTTATAAAGTGTTATTACAATAATAATAATCACATTTTCATTCTTACATCACAGCAATCACGTTACACACTAAACACACTAAAATCAGGATAACATGCATATCGTTTATGTTTTGTGGCTATTCTTTTGAAACAGTATTTTAATGTTTATGGGATGGCCCCATTGACTTCCATTGTAAGTGCCTCACTGTAACCCACATATGTATATACTGTATTATTGTTATTTCTTTTTATATATATATATATATATATATATATATATATATATATATATATATATATATATATATATAATGAGGGACCAGTTTAAATTATTTTTGATGCTACAAATGCTGTTAATTAGGTTTAACTTGTAGTAAACCCGAAACGTTCCTTTGAGGAATTACATATGTAAAGACAGTGAGGCATTATTGATGATGTTTTTGGTCTGTTGATAACGCAGGTGTGTGAGGTTTGGTCAGGATGCGGCCGACTCTCTCTCTCTGTCCTGTCCTGATCTCTCTGTTATTCCTTCTGTCTGGACTGACCGTCATCAACGGCTGTAACAAAGCCCTGTGTGCCAGTGACGTCAGCAAATGTCTTCTGCAGGTAATAGACAGCAGGATGCTGCACACATTTATCACAACTGGATCAATGCGCAAAATACTTTCCTCTTCTTTGAAATGTGGAATGCTTTTCGTTTTTTATGGACATTTTTACTCTTTAATAAGCATTCAAAACTTGCCTGGAAAACACTGTCTCATGCAAATACAATTTTACACTAAATATTTTACTCAGTCTCATGCAAACTGAGTAATATTTTCACATTATTCTTCCATCTGTGCATACTCTCCACTGCAGAAACATTCGCCTTGCCCCATGTTTAAGGGTAACTGGGTGTAACTAATGTTATATTGGATCACTTTTTCCCTGAAGCATAATGACTGCTTTAGTTTAAACAAACTCTGTGTATGTGTGTGCGCTCGCGTGTGCTTTCCAATGTAGATTCTTTGTGTCTGTGGCATTTTTTGTTGTAGCTCAGTATTGTTAATTTCAAATTTAGATCCACATATGTCTCCATTAACAAAAAAGTGCTGAAAGGTACCATGGTTTTTGGACATACACTGAAAAAAAAAGTATTTTAGCCTGTTTTTTAAGATTTACGCATTTCAAATTGAATTGTGTAATGTTTAACAAAATTATATTAATAAAACTTAAAATATTTACATGTATTTTACATGTACCAATGTTGATTTAGATATAGTACCGTTTTTATTTTATTTTTTATTTTTTTATTGGAAGTTCAGTATAATTAACAACCTCAATCAGTGGGAAAAACAAGGTCATAATACTTTAGAAATGTGTAATTCTTGTTATTATTTAGTAGTTTAAGAGATTTTATATTATGGGTGATTTCAGCTAGGAAGGCTTTAAATCTGAGAAATGTGTTCTTATGAATAAAATATTTACTATGCAATACAAAGAAGTTGTAAACAGCATGAGTACTGCTTGAAAAATATGTCTGCATTACTCTGTTTTGCAATACAAAAATAGAGCTTTTCTTTTCAAAGGATCTCTTAAACCCCTAACATTAAGAGAAACTACCCTAAAAGAGGAAAATTCAGAAGAAATAAGTAATTAAACACAAAATGTAGTGCAAAAAGAAACAAAAACAGCTAAACAAGTGGTGAACAAAGGGAAAAAAAGAAAGAAAAGAACTGACTTTGACTCAGAAAAGTTGATTGACCTACCTAGAACAAGGCAGGAAGTGATTAATCTGCATATCAAAACATCTCTAACATGGGGGCCTGGGTAGCTCAGTGGTAAAAAAGTTCACTAGTTTGAATCCCAGGGCGTGCTGAGTGACTCCAGTCAGGTCTCCTAAGCAACCAAATTGGCCCGGTTGCTAGGGAGGGTAGAGTCACATGGGGTAACCTCCTCGTGGTCGCTATAATGTGGTTCATTCTCGGTGGGGCGCATGCTGAGTTGAACACGGATGCCGCGGTGGATGGCGTGAAGCCTCCACACACGCTATGTCTCCATGGCAATGCGCTCAACAAGCCGCATGATAAGATGCGCGGGTTGGCGGTCTCAGATGCGGAGGCAACTGGGATTCGTCCTCCGCCACCCGGACTGAGGCGAATCACTACGCAACCACGAGGATTTAAAAGCGCACTGGGAATTGGGCATTCCAAATTGGGTGAAAAAACATCATGACATCATGAGCATGAAACTAAAGCAAGGTTGTCAAAACAGTCCAACAAAACGTTGTCCACAGTTTCGTTACCGTTTCAGTTTATTTTTTTATTTTTTAATTTATTTATTTATTTTTTGTGGATTTTTTTTCCCCCTTTTTCTCCCAATATGGAATGCCCAATTCCCAATGTGCTCTAAGTCCTCATGATGGTGTAGTGATTCACCTCAATCTGGGTGGCGGAGGACGAATCCCAGCTGCCTCCGCGTCTGAGACCATCAATCCCTGCGGAGATATAGCACGTGGAGGCTTCACGCCATCCACCGCTGCATCCACGCACGGCTCACCACACGCCCCACCGAGAGCAAACCACATCGCAAACTCCAAGGGTGGTAGCCGGCGTTGTTTACCACTGAGCTACCCAGGCCCCCCACCGTTTCAGTTTATTAATTTCCAACATCCTGATTTATTGCTCATTGCACCTCAACGTGCTGTCCGTCTATGAATGCAAACGGGCCCGTGAAAGACGCTTTCTTGCCGTCTCCTCTAGCCTTCTTTGCGATTGGCCATACTTTAGATCTCGCAGCAATGTCTGCAGGAAGTAAGTCCTCCGAGACACACAGATGATTTTCCTTCAAGTAGATGTTATACTTCGCCACCTTCCAGATGAGGACTCGCATGGAGAATCTCATTATGATGTTCCGGTGAAGACCATCCTGCTTCCGTCCTCTGACTCAATGCACAATGTCAAGTACATAATTTAGTGTACAGCTAACGTCCAGTGCCACATTTTCCAATATGTTTAGAGCTATCGAATGCAGATCCTCATTTTTGGTCTTAGGAGCACCATGCAATTTCAGACACCAGTGTTGACTGTCGCACTCAAGCTGCTCAATGTGCAATCTGATATCCTTGTCTGAAGAACGAAGCTCTGTAATATCGCTCACCATTTTGCACATCTTTTCGTAATGCTCCTTTAAGTCAGAGACAAGCTTTCACTGTAGCGTCAGCCGACTTCTCGATGGACATGATGTTTTGAAGAGTAGCATCTTGCTTTGTGGATAATGCTTGAACAGCGTTCAAGATGTCAGAGACAACCTCACTTACTTAACCGAAGGGCACAGGCAGGAAATTACTTTTGGGTGGGCCTCAATAAAAACGGATTAGGAGTTTTCTCCAGAGAAGCGGTGCATTGAAACATTTCTTTCACACTTACAGAAATCAGAATTTATGCATTTAAAAAACATTTTTTTAATAAATATATATTTGAAGTCAAAGAATTATCTCTAATATTCTGGGTGGTCCTAGGTCTAATTTGGGAGGGACAAAGCCCACCCCGGCCCACCCTTGGCTATGCCACTTGCTTAACCTTCTTTTTAGTCTACTTAGCAGGAGAGCTTTTTGCAGGAGTTAATGGTATGGGCTTCACCAGGCAGAATTTTTAATCGTGACTGAGACTAGATGATCCACGAGGGTCAATGAGCGCAGCATACCTGTTGCTCAGGAAAGCATCAGAGACACGCTCAACTTCGGCGCCAACCTTGACATCCATAACTTTCATCAAAACGCGTCTCTTTCTGCCCATTTATACAAAACAAATGGAAAATTGTTGTGTATTCATGTTGGAGACTGCAAAAATGTCCAAAAGTTATCGACAGTTAACAGATTAATCACATTTCTGCATTCTACACAGACCAGAACTTCAATATTACGCGACCACACTCCACAGCACCATCTTCTTAGATATAGTACCATTGGTAATAGGGCTGTTCAGCCATGACGTCAATTTGTAGGCAAATCTGGAAGGCTAATTTGCCATTGGTTTTAATGCTGCTTTCCATTCAACTCAAAGTCAGAAATTCAAATTTCCTACTAGGAAAAGTGCAATAGAATGCCACTTGAAGACAGACTTCCAATTTGAAAGCTTGTGCAGAAGTCTTTATATCTTTAGTTGTGTGATGTCATGTTGGCACCCAGGGAGATGTACAAAGGGAGTGATAAATATTCACTTTTATTAAATAATATGGATCATGGAGTCAAAGTTCCTGCATTACATGATATTAAAGCTTATTTAACAAATGTTTGCTTAGACAGGTGTTCAAAACACTAAGTTGTACTCTCTTTTCATTATACTATACCTATAGCACAAATGCTAGCGTTGCAACTTTGATTATCAATTGGGTTGCTAGGAGACGTCTCTGGTGACAGTCAAATACCTGCTACCTAACAGGAGCGTAGCAGCTTTGTTCTCTTACATGTCATCGCCCAAGAGTCTGGCAATAGAATGCCTTTATGGTCGGAGATCGGAGATATCAAGTAGGAATCAGACTTTGAATGGAATGCAGCATTAGAATAGGGATTTTCCAATTACGAGTAAAGTAAGATGTGTGGTGAAAATTCTTCGAAGAGACTTTCACATTTCGTTCTAGAATATAAATTACAGTCATACCTCAATTGTGGATTTTGAAGCCGCTGTGGCTTTTTAAAATGCATGTTGCTAAATAAGGACTACAACAGTCTTACATTTTCTGAAGCACGTAGCTCCCAAGCTAATGGTAGTTGTAGTCCTTAATTAGCATTGTGATAGCAACCTGTTTTTTAAAAAAACACAGAAGCTTCCAAATTAACATTTGAGGTGTGTCTGTGTGTCATTTATGTTCTAGAACAGAAATTTGAAAGTTTCTTCAAGTAATTTTTTACCACAGATCTTATTTTACTCACATTTCAAAACCCCCAATTAAAAAAACTGGAAATTTCTTAGGGAACCCATGGCTCAAAAACGCAAATTGTCTTCCGGATTTTTGGACTACAACTTGAACCACTCTACAGAATGCATTTTGGACATTTACCATGATAATGCCATATTTTTCATGTTTTTTTTTTGGTTTTTTTTTTGGACAAGGTACCATAGTAAAACCATGATATCCTATGAAGTACTTTGTGGTAGCCATATGAATTATATCATATGAATATGGTAATCTTTAAGTGCCATGGTAAATTTCTTATAAATACGGCACCTTTCAGTGAAGCACATTGTTCTTTCTTTCTTTCTTTCTTTCTTGAAGAGTTGTCTGTCTGGTGTAACTCTGATGTAAGCTTTATCTCTCGCTTCCCTTTTCACGAGCAAAGACATTCACAGTGTTTACTCTAGTCTGTGTATCCTAGTGAGAGGAAGAAAGAGAGAGACAGGCGGGTGGATGTAAGACAGGTGTTGTTGACTCCAGAGGGTCTCAAACATTAGCAGGCTGTCTGGGGAATAAACAAAGGAGGTTAATGACGTTACTTGAATAAACAATTCAAAACAACTTGATGCACTTACTGATGGAAAGGCTAGGCAGTTGCAATGGTATTCTGAGTGGTCGCTAGGGTGTCTGACATGTTTTGCTAGGCAGCTGCTAGGGTGTTGCTAGGCTATCCTGGGTGGTTGCTAGTAGGAGGCTGCATACTGGCCCAAGTTAAACGAGTCCATCTCCTAGTCTATGATATTCTGGTCACTACATATGGCACGAGTCCCTCCTGTTTTGCCATCAAAATAATAAAAAGAGAATAAGAATTGTTTGTTACTAAATTTGTGATGTGTGTGTCCCTTACGAAAAATCTAGAGTTCTGTCAAACTAGCCAAAAAGTTGCCACAAATTTTGCAATTTTGCCACTCATTTTCACATGCAAATGGGATTGTGATTCGCCGGAAATGTTTGCAGCTCTGCAGCAAATCTTTGGCAACAATGGACAATTTGCCACATGTTTGCCGCAAAGCTCATTTGCGTGTGAAAATGATCACCGGCGAATTTGCGACAAGTTTGTGGCAAATTAGCCATGAACTCTCGATCTTTGTAAGGGTAGTTACTGTGTACTGTTAGCTGTGTTTCTTGGGGTGTGGCAGCTGCAGTGTGGTTTTAGTCATGAATGTTTTGGGAATCAATGCAGCCAAGAGCAATTCCTGTCAGCTAAGAGCACTTTCTCACCCCAGCAGCACAAACACACACTTTCTCCTGTATGCTTTTATTCTGCTTTTACTTTGCGCTATGGGACTAAAAATGTCTGTGATTCGCCACTGGCTGGTAAATGTTCAGATTTGATTGATTGATTGATTTATTGATAGACAGCTTTATTAATCCCTGTGGGGGAAACTCATTTGCCACCAGTTAGACTCATGTATATACAATCAGCAAACAATATAGACATTGCATTCACAGATATCAACAAATGAATAAAAAAGCCATTAAATGACAATTGAGACATGATTAACAGCTGAAGGTGCTATAGATCTATACCATATCTACCAGTGTTCATTAAAAAATCTGACCGCTGCTGGGACAAAAGACCTTCTAAGTCGTTCAGTGGCGTCACGAGTCGCTCACTAAATGAGCTTCTAAGTCCATTAAAAACACTGTGTAATGGATGACCTTCAAAATGCAAAACTATTTTTAATTTGGCCCTTGTTCTCTTTTCTACAGTGACTTTAAGTGAGTCTTGGGTAAGGCCAATCACCGAGCCAGCCTTCCTAATCATCTTATTGATCCTATTTTTTATCATCCGCAGTGAGCAACCCTATGCACAGCACAGAAGAGGACACAAGCTAAGATTCCCTGATAAAAAACATGAAGAAGCTTCATGCTAATATCAGAGGATCTAAGCTTTCTCAAGAAGAATAGTCTTGATTGCACCTTCTTGAATACAACCTCACCTGTTCTTTTTCCAGTTTAATTTACTTTCCAGATAGACACCAAAATATTTATAAGACTGGACTATCTTTATCTGCTAACCCTTAATTATCACTGGGAAGACCTCCTCTTTCTTTCTTCTAAAATCAATAATTAACTCCTTAGTCTTCCCAACATTCAATTTAAATTTTTTTGCATCACACCAGTTGACAAATAATTCAACCTCTCTTTTGTAGGCCAGGTCATTGCCTTGATTAAGTAGACCCATAGGGCAGTATCGTCCGAAAACTTTTGGATTTGACAAGACACCTGACTATGCCTATAATCTGCGGTGTAAAGTGTAAATAAAAAAGGGGATAAAAAAATGCCCTGTGGGGCTCTTGTTTTAGTTAAGAGTTGTTGGTTCATTCACCAGTGATTGAGTAGTATAGTGGCGAAGAAGTTTAGCACTGAGATCCTTTCACTGTGTTTGAGAGTAAAAGTTTGCTTTGACTCATTGTGTAAAGATGAGATCCATGCAATCCATTTGTCATTGAATTATGTCTTTTTAAAAACCTTTGTTTTTTACAGTCAGTTGTTATTGCAAAATAAAACCCGACAGGGTGATCAGCGGATGGGTCTTGTATCAGCCTGAAGGGATTTATTTTGCGATAACAACTGACGGTCTGTACATTATCCCGCTTATTATAAGCCTACTAACCAATTAAATAAGTACATGGACATAAAATATTGATTTGCATTGAAATTATGTAATTATGTGACAAGAAAGAAATCGCTGAACAGCTGAAATCCACCCCCAGTTTGCGTCGGAGTTCTGTTGGTGTTTATTTTGTTATAAATGAATGTCTGACTGCTCATTGTGTATCTTATTACAAGATATATGCACAGGAAACATTCATTTGAATTGAAATTATTTTATAAACTAACTTGTAGAGAATGCACAGTGATCCGAGAAGCAGGAAAGATGGTTCACAAATACCTGGATGAGTGATCTAATACGTGGATGTGCGGTTGTTACAGAGAAATATCAGACCGCTAGATGGCGCCACTGACCAATCAGACTCGAGTATTCCAGAGAGCCGTGTAATATATATATATCGTATTTATTGATGGAATACATGGAACTTGAACATTTAAAAAAATTTAGGGCTGGGTATCGCCCGCCACCTAACATTATGATACGCAATGCGATACACATGACACGATTCGATTCCAATTCACAAGCTTTCAATTCCAATTTATCTGGGTATACAGTATTTAATTTTAAATGTCCATTTTGCCTGCATAATGTATGAAAGAAATGATTGTTTAGCTAATGCTGTTAATTATTATACAAAGGACCTTCTAACTTGGTAAATTATGGAAATAATAATTGTAAAAATTTTATTTTATCATCAGTTTTATATATATACTGTGTGTAAATATATATTTACACCGATCAGCCTCTACACTCCTGGGATCTCCTGGGATTTTCACACAAAACAGTCTCTGGAATTTACTCAGAATGGTGCCAAAAACAAAAATCATCCAGTGAGCGGCAGTTCTGTGAAAGGAAACGCCTTGGTGATGAGAGAGGTCAACAGAGAATGGCCAGACTGGTTTGAACTGATAAAGTCTACAGTAACTCAGATAACCGCTCTGTACAATTGTGTTGAGAAGAATATAATATCAGAATGCTATTCTGACATGCGGGTTGGCACTGTTTTGGTGGCACGAGGGGGACCTACACAATATTAGGCAGGTGGTTTTAATGTTGTGGCTGATCGGTGTGTGTGTGTGTGTGTGTGTGTGTGTGTGTGTGTGTGTGTGTGTGTGTGTGTGTGTATGTATATATATATATATATATGTATGTATGTATGTATATGTGTGTATATATACGTATATGTATGTATGTGTATATATATATGTATATGTATGTATGTGTATATATATATATGTATGTATGTATATATATATCTATTAGGAATTAATTTTTAATGTTGGCCATTACAAATCAGAATGAAGCCATGCAGGTGGTTGGATGGGAAGAGATTAGAAAATAAGAGGGATTAATGACATCAGCCAAAAAGGAATGTTTTTTTCAGAGTTTGGGCAAGTGATTACATTCTGATGAAAGATTACGCTGAAAATCATTTTTTTTTGTTTATATAGTGAACAATAAAATCAAGGATGTGTATTTAAAAAGTAAATCAGGTCAATTTTTATTTCATTTAGACTTCATTCAGTCATTTCATCTTTAATTTCAAAAAAGTTTTCAAGCATGTTTTTCAAGGTAAAAAATATATTTTCCAAATAGCATGATTTATTGAGTCACTAATATCAAGAAGTTTTCTTTGGATTACTCCATTTTAAATGAACAAATGTGCCTTTTCATAAAAATATAATAATATTTGATATTGTATCTTCACACACAATCATTACATTTGGGTCTAAAGGGGTTCTCTCTTTTTTTTTTTTTGTCACATGACAACAAAATGTCTATTTAACTTTATTTATTTTTTCAAATATTAATAAAATTTTAAAACAATTGTTTCACTGCTTATTTAAAAAAAAAGAAATAATCATTAAAGATTATTCTGCACTACTCATGCCAACATTTCTTTTTTCAATAATTTGAACTTCTAATAAGACATTTTTTTATTATTTTACTGTCTCTGGAGAGTTACACCACATGACATTTTTTACTTAAGAAAAATATCAAAAATGATTTGGAACTCGGAATGTGAAAAAATTGTAATACATTTTTAATACATTTTTTAATTAATCGTAATGTATCCAGAAAAAGAGCACAACATCATTGACCAAACTTAATTTATTAAAATGTATTTAATAAATTAACTGTGAAAAGTTCAGTTAACCAGTGAATGCATTGAATCTTGAATGTGTTATAGGAAATTACAGTCAGAGCGAAAACTGATTTCACAACTTAGAGCGCCGGTGAGCATTCCTTCATTTCACGCAGAGTCACGTCTTTTTCAAATGAAAGCCATCATTTACACTTACAGCAGGAATTTCATGACGCTGTTTTATAGCAAGCTGTTTCCAGTGTCTTGTGTGGAATTAAAGTATAGCTTTTATGCTGTTTGGTTCAATGATACTTTTCAGGAATGCATGAAAATTGCACACACAAATCTCTGAAATAAAGGGAACTAGCCAGGGATGGGGAATTGTCTGGGCTTGTTTCTTTTGGAAGCATCTGGCCCACGTGTGTTTTCAGGTATTGGGTTTTCTATAGTTGCTTTATTGCATTTCTGTTGTAACTCCCCCCTTCTTCTCCTGAACTTTCAGTTTTAATGGCACACACACACACATGCGTACATCTGGAAGTTGACCCCTTCCTCGCAACGGTTGGCAAAACACAAAATGCAAAAAGCCAAATGCAGCACATGTTCCCCTTTCATTCAGCTGTGCTGCTGTTTTCTCTGTAATTACAACTCTAAATGCGTCCCAGGTTTTGGTGACTCTTTTCCTTTCTCTGCCGGGTGATTTGACATTTTTTACAGCATGAAAGTTTGTAGCTCTGCTTTTACTTTCTTCTCATGTTTAAGTCAGTGTTATTATCATTAAAGAAAACTAAAACGAATACTAAATTCAAACATTTTTAATAACTGAAATGTAAATAAAGAGGAATATAAAACTATCTAACTAAAAAAAGGCCATAAATTAAGTTGTTAAAAATATTTAATAATTTTGTCAAAATATTTAAAATATTTCAAATATGTGAAATATTACTACTAAAATTAAAGCTAATTATAACATATGGAAATATACTAATATGTATTAATATACTAAATTAATATATGCTGAACATTTTTAAACAAAACTGATACTAGAAAATGTTGAAAAAATACTCTAAACAAACAAAATTTAAGTGACATATTACAAAAAAATTAAAAGTAATAAGATTTCAATTCCAAAACTATAATTACCCTGCTTTAAATATTTTTTTGTCTCTTTGTGTGGTTTCATTTGACTGAAAGAATTCTAAAAGTTTATGTTTCCATTAAGTATGCAGTCACACACTGGTCTCTGTAGCGTGTGTGTTTGGATGTCAGCTATGGTGCATATGACACATGTTTATGTAAGCTAGATGTCCTCCATGTTGTAAAACTTCCCCCTGTATATTTACCTTTTCCTAATATACAATTTGTGTGTGTGTGTATGTGTCTAGGGGCTTTGTCAGTGTCGGCCATCAGAGGGAAACTGTTCATGTTGTAAAGAGTGTATGTTGTGTTTGAGTTCTCTCTGGGAGGAGTGCTGCGACTGTGTAGGTGAGTTTAATAATCAATGCACAGTTACTTCACACATACAATACATTTAGTACTCTGAATCAACACACATTCAGAACTCAAAATCAACCAATATTCAGTACTCTGATTCAAAACACATTTAGTGCTCAAAATCAACACATCTAGGACTCACAAAAATAACACACTCATTAATCTTACTTAATATATTAAGTTTTTAAAATGAACACACATTCAACATTCACAGTTAATACACATTCAGTATTCAGGATAAACAAACATTCAGCACTCTGATTCAAAACACATTCAGTACTCAAAATCAACACATCCAGGACTCACAAAAATAACACACTCATTACTCTTAACATATTTAGTATTTAAATCAACACGCATTGAGTACTCTGAATCAACACAAATTCAGTATTCACAATTAATACACATTCAGTATTCAGAATCAACACATACTTTCAGTACTCTGAATCAACACACATCCACTTCTCAAAATCAACACACATTCAGTACTCAAAATCAAGACATCCAGTACTCACAAATAATACAAAGTCATTACTCTAAATTAACTCATTCTTTATTTAAAATCAACACAAATTCAGTACTCTGATTCAAAACACATTCAGTACTCAAAATCAACACACATTCAGTACATTGATTCAACACACACGTTCAGTATTCTGATTCAAAACACATTTAGTGCTCAAAATCAACACATCCAGAACACACTCATTACTCTTAACGTATTTAGTGTTTAAAATGAACACACATTCAGAACTAAAAATCATCACACATTCAGTATTCAGAATAAACATGCATTCAGTATTCAGAATCAACAAACAATCAATACTCAAAACCAACACACATTCAGTACTCTGATTAAACACACATTCAGTGCTCAAAATCAACACACATTCAGTACATTGATTCAACACACACTTTCAGTACTCTGATTCAAAACACATTTAGTGCTCAAAATCAAAACATCAGTACTAAATCAGTACTAAACATATTTAGTATTTAAAATCGACACACATTCAGTACTAAAAATGAACACAAATTCAGTACTCTGAATCAACACAAATTCAGTATTCACAATGAATACACATTCAGTATTCAGGATAAACAAATTCAGTACTCAAAACTAACAAACATTCAGGACTCTGATTCAACACATTCAGTATTCAGAATCAACACACACTTTCAGTACTCTGAATCAACACACACTTTCAGTACTCTGATTCAAAACACATTTAGTGCTCAAAATCAAAACATCAGTACTAAATCAGTACTAAACATATTTAGTATTTAAAATCAACACACATTCAGTACTCTGATTAAACACACATTCAGTGCTCAAAATCAACACACATTCAGTACTCTGATTAAACACACATTCAGTGCTCAAAACCAACACACATTCAGTACTCTGATTAAACACACATTCAGTGCTCAAAATCAACACACATTCAGTACATTGATTCAACACACACTTTCAGTACTCTGATTCAAAACACATTTAGTGCTCAAAATCAAAACATCAGTACTAAATCAGTACTAAACATATTTAGTATTTAAAATCGACACACATTCAGTACTAAAAATGAACACAAATTCAGTATTCACAATGAATACACATTCAGTATTCAGGATAAACAAATTCAGTACTCAAAACTAACAAACATTCAGGACTCTGATTCAACACATTCAGTATTCAGAATCAACACACACTTTCAGTATTCAGAATCAACACACACTTTCAGTACTCTGAATCAACACACATTCAGTATTCAGAATCAACACACACTTTCAGTGCTCAGAATAAACATTCATTCAGTATTCAGAATCAACAAACAATCAATACTCAAAACCAACACACATTCAGTTCTCAAAATCAACACACGTTCAGTACATTGATTCAACACACACTTTCAGTACTCTGATTCAAAACACATTTATTGCTCAAAATCAACACATCCAGGACACACTCATTACTCTTAAAATATTTAGTATTTAAAATGAACACACATTCAGTACTAAAATTCAACACATTCAGTACTAAAATTCAACACATTCAGTACTAAAATTCAACACACGTTCAGTACTCAAAGCCAACAAACATCCAGGACTCTGATTCAACACACATTCAGTGCTCAAAATCAACACATCCAGCACACAAAAATAACACACTCATTATTCTTAACATATTTAGTATTTAAATCAACACACATTTAGTACTCTGAATCAACACAAATTCAGTATTCACAATTAATACACATTCAGTATTCAGGATAAACAAACATTCAGCACTCAAAACCAACAAACATTCAGGACTCTGATTCAAAACACATTCAGTGCTCAAAAATAACACACTCATTACTCTTAACATATTTAGTATTTAAATTAACACACATTCAGTACTAAAAATCAACACATTCAGTACTCTGAATCAACAAATTCAGTATTCACAATTAATACACATTCAGTATTCAGGATAAACAAACATTCAGGACTCTGATTCAACACACATTCAGTATTCAGAATCAACACACACTTTCAGTACTCTGAATCAACACAAATTCAGGATTCACAATTAATACACATTCAGTATTCAGGATAAACACACACATTCAGTACTCTGATTCAACACACATTCAGTTCTCAAAATCAAGACATCCAGTACTCACAAATAATACAAAGTCATTACTCTAACTCATT
Source organism: Myxocyprinus asiaticus (assembly GCF_019703515.2). NCBI lineage: Eukaryota > Metazoa > Chordata > Actinopteri > Cypriniformes > Catostomidae > Myxocyprinus > Myxocyprinus asiaticus. The sequence continues at coordinate 52,844,770 of NC_059348.1, read as the reverse complement.
CTTTATTTAAAATCAACACACATTCAGTACTCTGATTCAAAACACATTCAGTGCTCAAAATCAACACATGTTCAGTACATTAATTCAACACACACTTTCAGTACTCTGATTCAAAACACATTTAGTGCTCAAAATCAACACACATTCAGTACTCTGATTTAAAACACATTCAGTGCTCAAAATCAACACACATTCAGTACTCTGATTTAAAACACATTCAGTACTCAAATTCAACACACATTCAGTACTCTGATTTAAAACACATTCAGTACTCAAATTCAACACACATTCAGTACTCTGATTAAACACACATTCAGTACTCTGATTTAAAACACATTCAGTACTCTGATTAAACACACATTCAGTACTCTGATTAAACACACATTCAGTACTCTGATTAAACACACATTCAGTACTCTGATTAAACACACATTCAGTACTCTGATTTAAAACACATTCAGTGCTCAAAATCAACACACAATCAGTACATTGATTCAACACACACTCATTACTCAATCAACACACATTCAGTATTCACAATTAATACACATTCAGTATTTAGGATAAACAAACATTTAGTACTCAAAACCAACAAACGTTCAGTACATTGATTTAACACACATTCAGTACTCAAAATCAACACTACTACATAACTGCTTAATAATTCAATTGACCTGTCTATAAACAAATACATTCCATAATTGGTCAATGTAAAATTACTGATTAATAAGAACTGAACTGATTATTATCCACAATATTCCACAAGAGTCACATGATGCTTTGTGGATAATGTGGGCAGAAATTCCATTCAAGCGTAAATCGTTATGTTATGTACTAACGCAATATTAAAAATGACAGAAACTTGAGAAGAAATGATCATATAATTACAGCGAGGAGATATTGTTCTTCCCCACCTATTTGTTATTGATTATGGATGGAAGGATGATGGCCATATATCACACATGGAAGCATTTTATTTATTTTGTTGAGTATTTATCCATCGATGGAGAAGCTGAGTAGACTAACCTGAAAAGCTCTGTAACCTAATGCCTTCATAGCTGTAAAGTTGGACATGTTTTGAGAACTGTAGATAATTGTTTATTTTAAAACAGATATTGAGTCTAGTCAGAACCTGAAGAGTCTGTTGTACCAAGCTTGGGTACTTACAGCTGAGACAGGGGAGGTCCAGACAGCAGGAGGATTGTTTATTACAGGGCTCAGGAGATTATGCTGCTGTTTTTGTTCAGATAAAATATAAGTATTTTGCAAGAGATGACTATGTAGTAAGCTCTATCTAGCTTTATAATTGTTCGTTTACATACATAATCTCTGTATCTTAATGCTAGCCTAAACCTACATTAAATGTTTTGCTGTTGACTGAACGACTGATCCTGTTGATAGACTGAATTTATTGTTCTTGTGTGGGAAATAACGATGCATTAGTGGCCACAAAAAGAACTACATGCAATAAAAATAAACGTATTTATTTGGAAATACATTATAAACATTGTACACAAATGTTTGATGTTCTTTGTTAAGCAACTATAAAACAATATACATTATGAAAAGCACTGTACAAATAAATGTAACTGATACCTAATTGATGTCCACACTTTTTTCCAAATCACTTTTTCCCCATAAAGGGATAGTTCACTCTAAAATGAAAATTCTGTCATTATTTACTCACCCTCATGAAATCCCAGGTGTGTATGACTTTCTTTCTTCATCAGAACAATTCAAAAATGTTTTAGCTCAGTAGGTCCTTAAAATGCAATGGATATTTCTCTTTTGAAGCTCCAAAAATCACAATCAGCATAAACGTCATCCATACGACTCCAGCAGATAAATTAATGTCTTCCAATCACTTTTGGTGTGAAAAAGATCAATATTTAAGTACATTTTAACCATAATCCAACACTTCACGAGAGGGTGGAGTCCAAGCGGTCTCTTGTGTGATGTACTCGTGTTGCCATGGATACAGATGTAATCTCACGTTCTCCACTCGGTTGAGACATCCAGGATGAGCACACAAACGTACCATTGTGAGTAAAGAAACAGATAAATACAGATCTAAACCAAAACCAACCAAGCTACTGTACAACGTTCCTCCTCACTTGTAAACAGCGCTGCTCTTCCGGCTGTGATGCACGTACGTCACACATTCTCGTGTTTCAAATGCCAGTTCGATTATGTCACCTGTACATGGCGCTGCAGAATGTAAGCATAGAATTAGAGTTTTAAAAAAGTACTTAAATATTGATCTTTTTTGCACCAAAAGTGATCGTGTCACTTTAGAAGACATTAATTTAACAGCTGGAGTCGTATAGATGATGTTTATGCTGACTGTGATTTTTGGACCTTCAAAAGAAAAATCTCCATTCATTTGCATTTTAAGGACCAACTGAGCTAAGATATTTTTATTTATATATTTAGGGATTTATTTATATATATATATATATATATATATATATATATATAGGGATTTTTCCCCTTTTTCTCCCAATTTAGAATGCCCAATTCCCAATGTCCTCGTGGTTGCATAGTGATTCGCCTCAGTCCGGGTGGCAGAGGACGTATCCCAGTTGCCTCCGCGTCTGAGACCATCAACCTGCGCATCTTATCACGTGGCTTGTTAAGCGCGTTGCCACAGAGACATAGCGCGTGTGGAGGCTTCATGCTATTCTCCGCGGCATCCACACACAACTCAACCACGAGCACCACTGAGAACGAACCACATTATAGTGACCATGAGGAGATTAACCCATGTGACTCTACCCTCCCTAGCAACCGGGCCAATCTGGTTGCTTAGGAGGACCTGGCTGGAGTCACTCAGCACACCCTGGGATTCAAACTAGTGAGCTAGCAAACTCCAGGGGTGGTAGCCAGCGTATTTTACCACTGAGCTACCCAGGCCCCCCGAACTAAGATATTTTTCTGTTTTTCTTCAAATGTGTTCTGGTGAAGAAAGAAAGTCGTACACACCTGGGATATCATAAGGGCGAGTAAATGACAGAATTTTAATTTTTAGGTGAACTATCCCTTTAAGGGAAGACATGGACATCCTGCAAGACACTAAAAAGAAAGTGAATTGCAGGCAAAAAAAAATGCAGTAATCACAATTATTTTCAAATGTCATAAAACATCTTACAACTGTCTCATTTAATAATTATTGTCTTCCAGTGTAGAATTCATTCATTGAGCATCACAGCATGAAACACTTAATTTTTATACCAAGTAATAATGTCACTTTAAAACATGTGAAGCATTTGCAAAGGCCGACACTGAATAGAAATGAACATACTCTTAAAGTTTCAGCACACGTGCACGCACCTGTTCGCATAATTCTATCATTTATATGTAATTTATTGCACTCTGTTTCTGGACATCTATCGTTGCTGAGCCATAACGGTGGATAATATTATTCAAGTATTCTCCACTGTTGACTTGCCAATAAAGTGAAGAGCACACAAACAAATTATTCCAGTCAATCTCCTTTATAGGCAGCCGATGCAGAAGCAGCATCTGAGAAAGGACTACTCTGCTTGGCGAGCGGTTTCTGATCATAACATTGCTGTTTTAGACAAAACTTTAGTTTCTCTTGATTATTAGGATAACCATTAACTGCACATATTGTCCAGGAAATTTTGAAGACATCTTGCAACATTTAAAAAGCAAGAATCTAACTGCACGACATGCTAGCAAGCAGTGACCAGCTATTATGAAATGAGCCGAGACTCTAAACTAAAGAGACGCCGATCATGTTAACTTTTTTGGCTCATTCATAGTCAAGTCTAGATACTCTAATTTGAGATGATCTTTTGTCAAACTACAGTTATTATCCTTCTTACAGAAGTTTATTTCCATAGTTTAGTACCATACCTGAGCACAGTAAACATAAAGCAGTTTTTAAAGAAGCGATTCAGACAGTTTGGGGAAACAAAGGATACTTTAATTGCCACTTCTGTGTTTGGTTTTTCTGTTGTTCTGTGTATTCAGCAGATATCCTGTTTAGATCATAGCAAACCACACACGAATAAGGCATGAGGCATCCATTTCTCAACATCAGGACATTTTGCTCCTGATGAGGTTTTGAAGTGTGTACTGAGGTAAACACTCTTTATTTCCACTGTCCAATAGGAATGTGTAACCCAAGACATTACAACGACAGTCCGGCCACCTCCAAGAGCACCGTCGAAGAGCTCTACCAACCAATCCCGTCACTTTTCAGGGCACTGACTGAAGGTGACGCCCCCATTAACATGATGGTTGTTTCATTCCCCGTTGCTGAGGAACTGTCCCACCATGAGAATCTCGTGTCTTTCCTGGAGACACTGGACAGTCAGAGTCACAACATCTCGCTGCCCAGTAACAGCTTCCATGGTGGTAGGTATTGGGTGAAAAATTTGAAAATTCTCAGCAAGTAAAGACACTGACTACCGCCCCTGGAGTCGCAAGTTCGAATCCAGGGTGTGCTGAGTGACTCCAGCCAGGTCTCCTAAGCAACCAGATTGGCCCGGTTGCTAGGGAGGGTAGAGTCACATGGGGTAACCTCCTTTTGGTCGCTATAATGTGATTTTTGCTCTCAGTGGTGTGCATTGTGAGTTGTGCATGGATGCCGCGGAGAATAGCATGAAGCCTCCTCTGTGTCTCCGCGGTAACATGCTCAACAAGCCACGTGATAAGATGCGTGGGTTGACGGTCTCAGACGCGGAGGCAACTGAGATTCGTCCTCCGCCACCTGGATTGAGGCGAGTCAGTACGCCACCACGAGGACTTAGAGCACATTGGGAATTGGGCATTCCAAATTGGGGAGAAAAAGAGAAAAAATATATATATATATTATGAAAGTAGTCCATGCGTCCAGTCTAGTCTCTTAGAATGAACACAATTACACAATATTTGCAAACTGAGTTTTACGTGCCATGTTCTGTGTTTCGCCACAGTTTCCTGGTGAAATGAACACTAGAGGTGCTATAAGAACTGTGCGTTTTATTTACTTTCACACAAATCACCACTACAATGGCTGATTGTGACAGAGTTGGACTTTTTGCTCGGAAGATGGCAGTTCGAGCCCAACCAAGTTGACACATGAGACAGAAGTGTCACAGAAGCAACACTAAATGACGTAGTTGCATCAGAACATGTGCTTTTCATGTCGCATTTCCTTTTAGAACACTATCGGTTAGGTTTAGGATGAGTTTTAGGTTAGGGGGCTACGTTTTACTCATTAAAGCCTCCATCTAACATTCACCTTAAAAACCATGTCTGATTATGACATTATTTCACTCGCTTTTGGCGCCCCCTGCTGGACATTACACTGGGAAACTGCAGCAAAACGTGAAATCAAACATGTTATTTCGTTTTGCAAAAATGTTGCCACGGTACCATAATTTTCATGAGATCAGGCTGCAAGCATCATACTCTTAAGTCTTCTGAAGGTATACAACAGATTGTTGGAGAAAAAAACTTGAATTTTAAGTCATTTTTTATTAAAACATCTCTATGGGGATGAGTAAATTATGACAGAATTTTATTTTTGGTAGAACATTTCCTTACACAGATTTATCCTGTCCCAGAATACTGAAGCTCATTAGATTTGTTATAAAGGTAAGATTTTCAATGAGAGATGATTTTAATTGATTATTAATCAGTTTAAATTTCTATTAATGGTTGACTGACACAAGTTTATTAATGGCTAATATAGGCATCCAAAGAACATATATAATGCCTATATTTACAGTATGTAATACAGTTTAATGATTAGACATACTGTATACAAAATTGCTGAAATGCAATTGCAACTCATGTACTCAAGCATTTACTAAAAAAATGAAAAATATGTATTATTATCCATCAACAAAGCTTTAAGTCCTCCTCTGACATGCCTACTTATGAGTTTGGAAGTCGTATTGTGCGTTTAAATGATTTTCATTGTAAAAATATAGACCCTTTAGATAATTTTCAGATTCTTTCTCTCTTTTAAAAGAAGTATTTTTTTGATGCTAGTACAACAAATTTAAAAACATTTACATTTGGTGTGTGATAAAAGGCCTAGTGCACCCAAAAATTAAAATTCAGTTGTCATTTACTCGCATGTTGTTTCAAATCTGTATGCCTTTCTTTCTTCTGTGGAACACAAGTAAATATTAGCCTCAGTCATCATTCATTGCATCTTTTTTCCATACAATAAAAGTGAATGGTGTCTGAGGCTCAGTCCCTAACATTTAACCAAACATCCACGAAAGTAACAAAGTCATATGGGTTTGGAACAACATGAGGGTGAGTAAATGATGACCGAATTTCAATTTTTGGGTGAACTGTCCCTTTAATGCTTAAAGGTGAAGTGTGTAAATTTTTGCTGCTAGTGGCACCAAACGAATTCGGAAGTTGTTAAGATACTGTAACTTCCGAAATGTGCGTATTTTCTTTTTTCTTCTCTTCTCTTCTCTTCTCTTGCTTTCTCTTCCCTTGCCTTCTCTTCCCTTGCCTTGCCTTCTCTTCCCTTGCCTTGCCTTCTCTTGCCTTGCCTTGCCTTGCCTTCTCTTCCCTTGCCTTGTCTTGCCTTGCCTTCTCTTCCCTTGCCTTCTCTTGCCTTGCCTTGCCTTGCCTTCTCTTCCCTTGCCTTGCCTTCTCTTGCCTTGTCTTGCCTTGCCTTCTCTTCCCTTGCCTTCTCTTGCCTTGCCTTGCCTTGCCTTCTCTTCCCTTGCCTTGCCTTCTCTTGCCTTGCCTTGCCTTGCCTTGCCTTCTCTTCCCTTGCCTTGCCTTCTCTTGCCTTGCCTTGCCTTCTCTTCCCTTGCCTTCTCTTCCCTTGCCTTGTCTTGCCTTGCCTTCTCTTCCCTTGCCTTCTCTTCTCTTGCCTTGCCTTCTCTTCTCTTGCCTTGCCTTCTCTTCTCTTGCCTTGCCTTCTCTTGCCTTCTCTTCTCTTGCCTTGCCTTTCCTTCCCTTCTCTTCTCTTCTCTTCTCTTCTCTTGCCTTCTCTTCTCTTGCTTTCCCTTGCCTTGTCTTGCCTTCTCTTCCCTTGCCTTGCCTTCTCTTGCCTTGCCTTGCCTTCTCTTCTCTTCTCTTCTCTTGCCTTGCCTTCTCTTCTGTTATCTTCTCTTGCCTTGCCTTCTCTTCTGTTATCTTCTCTTGCCTTGCCTTGCCTTCTCTTCTCTTGCCTTCTCTTCTCTTGCTTTCCCTTGCCTTGTCTTGCCTTCTCTTCCCTTGCCTTCTCTTCCCTTGCCTTGCCTTCTCTTCCCTTGCCTTGCCTTCTCTTCTCTTGCCTTGCCTTCTCTTGCCTTGCCTTGCCTTGCCTTCTCTTCCCTTGCCTTGTCTTGCCTTGCCTTCTCTTCCCTTGCCTTCTCTTGCCTTGCCTTGCCTTCTCTTCCCTTGCCTTGCCTTCTCTTCCCTTGCCTCACCTTGCCTTCTCTTCCCTTGCCTTCTCTTCCCTTGCCTCGCCTTGCCTTCTCTTCCCTTGCCTCGCCTTGCCTTCTCTTCCCTTGCCTCGCCTTGCCTTCTCTTCCCTTGCCTTGCCTTGCCTTCTCTTCCCTTGCCTTCTCTTCTCTTCTCTTCCCTTGCCTTCTCTTCTCTTCCCTTGCCTTCTCTTCCCTTGCCTTCTCTTCTCTTGCCTTGCCTTGCCTTCTCTTCTCTTCCCTTGCCTTGCCTTCTCTTCTCTTCTCGTGCCTTGCCTTCTCTTCTCTTATCTTCTCTTGCCTTGCCTTCTCTTCTCTTATCTTCTCTTGCCTCGCCTTCTCTTCTCTTCTCTTCTCTTGCCTCACCTTGCCTTCTCTTCCCTTGCGTCGCCTTGCCTTCTCTTCCCTTGCCTCGCCTTGCCTTCTCTTCCCTTGCCTCGCCTTGCCTTCTCTTCCCTTGCCTCGCCTTGCCTTCTCTTCCCTTGCCTCGCCTTGCCTTCTCTTCCCTTGCCTTCTCTTCTCTTGCCTTGCCTTGCCTTCTCTTCTCTTCTCTTGCCTTGCCTTCTGTTCTCTTCTCTTGCCTTGCCTTTCCTTCTCTTCTCTTCTCTTCTCTTGCCTTGCCTTGCCTTCTCTTCTCTTCTCTTGCCTTGCCTTCTCTTGCCTTGCCTTCTGTTCTCTTCTCTTGCCTTGCCTTGCCTTTCCTTCTCTTCTCTTCTCTTGCCTCGCCTTGCCTTCTCTTCTCTTGCCTTGCCTTCTCTTCTCTTCTCTTGCCTTGCCTTGCATTCTCTTGCCTTGTGTTCTCTTGCCTTGCCTTCTCTTCTCTTGCCTCGCCTCGCCTTCTCTTCCCTTGCCTTGCCTTCTCTTCCCTTGCCTTGCCTTCTCTTCCCTTGCCTTCTCTTCTCTTCTCTTGCCTTGCCTTCTCTTCCCTTGCCTTGCCTTTCCTTTCCTTCTCTTCTCTTCTCCTCTTGCCGTGCCTTGCCTTGCCTTCTGTTCTCTTCTCTTGCCTTGCATTCTCTTGCCTTGCCTTCCCTTGCCTTGCCTTCTCTTGCCTTGCCTTGCCTTCTCTTCTCTTGCTTTGCCTTGCCTTGCCTTCTCTTCTCTTGCCTTGCCTTTCCTTCTCTTCTCTTCTCTTGCCTTCTCTTCCCCCCTTGCCTTCTCTTGCCTTCTGTTCTCTCCTCTTGCCTTGCCTTGCATTCTCTTGCCTTGCCTTCTCTTAACTTGCCTTCTCTTCCCTTCTCTTGCCTCGCCTTACCTTCTCTTCCCTTCCCTTGCCTTGCCTTCCCTTCTCTTGCCTTGCCTTCTCTTCTCTTGCCTTGCCTTGCCTTCTCTTGCCTTGCCTTTCCTTTCCTTATCTTCTCTTCTCTTGCCTTGCCTTCTGTTCTCTTCTCTTCTCCTCTTGCCTTGCCTTGCCTTCTGTTCTCTTCTCTTGCCTTGCCTTGCCTTGACTTCTGTTCTCTTCTCTTCTCTTGCCTTGCCTTCTGTTCTCTTCTCCTCTTGCCTTGCCTTGCCTTCTGTTCTCTTCTCTTGCCATGCCTTGCATTCTCTTGCCTTCCCTTGCCTTCTCTTCTCTTGCCTTCCCTTGCCTTCTCTTCTCTTGCCTTCCCTTGCCTTGCCTTCTCTTGCCTTGCCTTCTCTTCTCTTGCTTTGCCTTGCCTTCTCTTCTCTTGCCTTCTCTTTTCTTGCCTTGCCTTGCCTTCTCTTCTTCTGGCTTGCACGTGCACATCTCTTCCCCCCTCTCTCTCTTCCCTCAGATGCCATGTGTACGGTGGTGTACTTTGATGACTGTGTGTCCATTCGCCAGTGTAAGCAGTACTGTGAGTCAATGGGAGGATCAAAGTATCGCTGGTTCCACAACGCCTGCTGTGAGTGTATTGGACCCGAATGTTTGGACTACGGCAGCAAAGCAGTGAAATGCACGAACTGCCTCATCTGAGACTTTTACACACTTTCGGATATAAATCACTGCACTATCAAAGAACTGAATACAGACGTGGGACCAAACTCACGCTACACTTGTTTATATCGTGTAAAACACATATTTCTAAAGTTTTTCTATTGGTCATGTTCTTGTCTTTCTTTGGGGGGGGAAGAAAATAAGCATAGCTTTTGAGATTTTTGTAACATTATCGGTATTTTGTGTTAATTATTTCAGCAGCATATATGGATTGCATCTCGTTTGGAGCATTATAAAAGCTATTGAAAACCAAAGAAAAATAGTCCTGAACAAAACTTTTATGTTTTTTAAGTATGATTTTATGATTAAGCGTTCATTGTTCAATATTTCAATTGTGTCATCTTGCATTGTCACACAACATACTAAAGAAAAAACTTCATAATTCACATTTAAGGTATCGCTGTGTAATTGATGTTGTAGAACAAAACGTGAAAGAATCAAGTCATTTAACCACAAACCTTATTTTAATCAGTATATTAAAGACACAAGCATCATAGTGTCGTAAGTATTGTGGTATGAGAAATAAATTAGTTTAATAACAAAGATAAAAGAATGCATCTCAGATATTCTTGTTCAACAGCATGTGTTGTTACAGAACTGTAAACTACAAATTGAAAGCAGATCTTTTTGAAAAGTTGCTGTAATTTTGTTTCATTTTTATAGAATGTAGGCTACAGCTACAACTGAAAACTGTTCTTTTTATTTTGTTCATGTTTCATACATAGTTATATATTTTTATTCCATAAAGGATTTCTCATGAAATTTAAATATGATATTGGTCTATTTTGAGGTTTCGTGTGTTCGTGTTTTCTTAAAGAGATTTAAAGAAAAATTGTGTCTATGCTCAGTAGAAAATGGAAAACTTAGTGTTACTGAATTGTAAATGCTCTAGCACCATCTGCAGGATGGTAAAGGCATTGCATAGATCAGTTGTTTGGCCTGCAATGTATATAAATAGGGTAATGCATGATTTTTGTTTTTAATTTTTTGTAGTTCTACAACTTGGTGTCAGTTGTAACCGTTACTGGGAGATCAATTCTACTAATGGCTTAATTACAGAGCTCTGACAAACTGCTCTTTAGAGGCTTTTAATGCAAGTCAGTCCACTCGGCGGCAATCTTGGGACCACTTTGCATAAAATACGGTTCTTTTCTACTTGATTGGGGGGAAACTGAATTCTACAAAACGGTTGATGACGATTACGATCAAAGAACATTTCAAATCAGCAGTAAAATTTGACAATTTGATATTTATTTATTATTATTATTATTATTATTATATATCTTTTTTTTTTAAAAAAAACAAACAAAAAAACGCTATTTTTCAGGTTGGTGCGGCTAATCTCGACTTGTGTTTGGCTCGTTTATCTGTAAGGCGGGACTTTCGTTTCTACATCCGCCATATTGGGCGTTCCAATTTCTCCCATTTATTTTAATACTAGTGCTCCGTCTGAGGCTAAATTAGAGATTATTTAGCAGAGATTGGCCACTTTTATTAAAATGAATGGGAGAAATCGGAACGCTCAACCAAGGACAAAGTCTTTCTAGCAAGTCAGTCCACTGTCGGCCATCTTTGGAACGCTTTTGGGAGACTATTTCCAGTCATGCCAGTGCAGCTCCTATCATCTTGAATGGGAAAAGACCGAAATCTCCTAAACGGTTGGTCAAGATTACGATCAAAGGACATGTTTCAAATCAGCAGTAAAATCTGACAACTCCGGTATCATTAATTGTGCGTCTTTACCTCAGACTCTGCTAAAAAAAAAAAAAAAAAAAAAATTTCTCGGCTTGTATAGCTAATGCGCATGCGCGTTGTTGGGTTGATTGACAGGCGATGTCTGTATCTAAAAGGTGATTAGCTAAACGAGCCGGGAAAATTGCGTTTCTTCTCTTTTCTTTCTTTCTTTTCTTTCTTTTATTCTTTTTTTGTTGTTGTTGCGTAATATGAGTTAAAGAAGCACAATTTATGATTCCAGTATTGTCCGATTTTATTGCTGATTTGACTTATGTTCTTTGATCGTAATCCTGACCAACCGTTTTCTGAGATTTCGGTGTTCCCCCATTCAGGTAGATAGGAGCTGCACTGGCATGACTGGAAATAGCCTCCCAGGAGCGTTCCAAAAATGGCCACAAGTGGACTGACTTGCTAGAGGGACTTTGGCTTAGTGCGCTACACTGTTTGTCCCGTCCGGTGTGCCGTACGTGGCCTCGTTCTCGTTGTCAGTCGCTCCTGTAGTGAAGATGGCGGAAGCTCCCGCGCGGCCCAGCCGGTTCTTCTGTCACCGCTGCTCGGAAGAAATCAGCCCGCGCCTCCCGGTAAGACACCGTGGGCTTCACTACACTCGCTTGAAGGCTGAGAATCGGCATTTGTGCGTTTAACGGACCGAACGTGCTCTTTTATCGAGCGTTGTTCCGGTGCCAACGGTGCTGATGGCTAACAGGCTGCTGGTTATGAGATCAGCTCGTTAGTTTTTAGTAATTCATGATGAAATGACTGTATAAGAAGAGGTGTTGATTTTCTATAGTTAAAAGCGGATCAGATGTTGTTTGCTGTCGTCTCGTGTGTTTGTGAGGCGTTTATGGTCTGATGTTGTTGGTTGAAACATGATGCTAGTTGTTAAGAGATCAGCTGGTTAGTTTATATTAACTTGTTATTATACAGTTTATTAAATGATGTCAGACCAATGTATTTTTTTCTGATTTTAATTTGATCATAATGTTAATGGTTGATGTTTCATGAGGTTTTAGTATCTGATCAGTGATTCATGTCAGTTGAGTTGGCTGTAATGGAAGGCCTTATTAAGTGGTTAATTTTTAATTAGTCTAGTTTTACTTACTAATGAATTATATGATGTGAGATTTAAATTGGTGAGATTTTCTATGGTTGGAAGTGGTTGTGTGGTTGTTACTTAAGTTTCATATGGGGTTAGATGTGTGATTTCTTTATGTAGTTTAGCAGTTCAAAACAGTGGTGTAGCCAAGGGTGGGCCAGGCCCACCCAGAATATTAGAGATTATTCTTTGACTTCAAATATACATAGAAGAACTGTTTTAATGTGCCACTTCTCTGTTGTTAAGAAAAATGTTTTAAAAAAATAATTGTTGGGTGAAATTTTGGCCCATGCATTTTTTTTTGATGCCCACCCAAAAGTAATTTCCTGGCTACGCCCTTTGTTCGAAATGGTTGGGTAGCTGGTTGTCATCAAACATTAGCTGTTTAGTTTTCATTAGCCTTATAAAATTGTTTATAAAAGAATGTCAGACTGACATGATGCTTAGGGATGTCATTATCGTTATTTTGGTAATTGAGTAATTGAAATCGAATGATTAATCTGACGATTAATCGAGTGATCGGAACAATTATTTAATTCAGTTTGCATAAAGTTGTTGAAGTGAAGTCACGTTTGGCTAAAATGCCTTCGACTAAGTTTCTATGTGTTTTATGATTGAATAACAACAACAAAACAATTGTGCAAACAATATCTGAAGCCAACAAACACCCAAAGCAGATCTATAATATATATTAAAGTGTATATAATTTAAACTGGCAGAGATTTGCTTGTCCAGGTGTGGCCAACATTTTTTGTTTTTTAAATCAAGATCTACTTTTTTCTTTAGCTAGTTCAGCTGATTAAAAAGCTGAGATTAAAGCGCAAATGCTATGATTTTAATTATATAAATATATACTGGTTTACAGTAGATTAGTGCTCTGCTCTGTCATCTCTTATGGGCCGTTTACATGACAGCATTTTCAACTAAAAACGGAAAACCTTTTATGCGTTTTGGCTGTTCGTTTACACGGCAACGGCGTTTTGGGGCCTGAAAATGCAAACTTTTGAAAACGGGTTTCAAAGTGCACGTTTTTGAAAATGATGCCGTTATCGTCTCCGTGTAAACAAACAAAAACGCGAATTTGTGAAAACGATAACGTCATGCGCACGCGTATTACGTGTTCAGTCTATAGGCATGCGCGCGAGTACTTCAAAACGACATGCGAGACATTCAAAACTACAATGGCTGACTACAGGACTGTTTGTGCTGCTCAAGATTTTGAGTTTATTGACACTTCTCCAGGAATGTAATTGAAATAATAAAGCAACCTCATCGTCCGTCCACACAAAATTGCTCGACGCTTTCGCTATCTTCATTGTTTGTATTCACCGCTCTGGGGGAAGTATGATTATGTGCGCAGTCGCGTAGTGTTTCTTTACAAAGTGACGTCTCCAACTACTGGCCTGACATGCATAATACAGTGTTTTAGTCGTTTTCACGGATCCGTGTGAATGGGGATCCTTTTGACAACGTTGTCGTCTATACGCAAAACTTTTAAAAAATGTAAAGGAAAAACGTTTCCGTATTTAGTACATTGTTGTCGTGTAAACGTACCCTTACATCGTGAATGATTCTCAATGTTTGTGAAGTTTCTAGTGGATGAGTCGGATTTATTTAAAGTATGCATCTCTTCCACAGTAAGATTGCAGCCTTTAGTGGTTTAATAAATCACACTAGGACATGTCACAATTTTAATTTGATTAATTGTCCATTTCAGTGTAGGAGGAGTAAAAGAGCATACGTTCAAAATAAGCCTGTGAGCATTTTAAAGCTGTCGTGTGTCACCAGATAGAGTCCGGTGCTCGGTGCTACAGAAACACTGGTATCGTTATATCTTTTTTATTTTAGTATCGACTTGGTACCGAAATATTGGTAGTTTTGTCAACACTAATCAAACCAATTGTACATACAGTCATAGTGAATAAGACATTTATTTTACCTTGAGCTGCATCTGAAAATGTAGGCCGTTGACTTGCTACCTTGCAGCCTAATCAGTTAATGGCTTAACTGACAGCTGTTTTGAATGAATGGAACTCTTAAGGAAACTGGTCTCCGAACAGTTTGAAAAGCACCTTATTTTCAAATGCTCGATTTTGTGATATTCGTGAATGACATCTTTTTAAACGAGATATCTGCATATTTGCAGATGGTATATAATAGAAGTTTTATTGATATTTGCCTTTTATCATTAGAAAAGTTACTGGGAACTGTTGAGGAGAGACTGTTAGAATACGTGCTTCAGTGGAAGATTTGAGCGTTCCACAGAATGCTAGATCTGCTGAAGTTTTGTGAGGTTTGTTTATTACATCTGTTTAAACGAGATATGTGCATATTTGTAGATGATTAATGATATATCCTTTTATTGATATTTGCCTTTTTATCATTAGACAAGACAGTTAAGGATACAGGGAACTGTTGAGGAGAGAGAGGGAGAATGAAACAGTTGAGCACTTTAACATTATGAGCTCAAACGCATCTGTTGCGGCTCTGATATGCGGACCGTTTAAATGAGACTGTGTTGCACACCGGTCTTATTGTAGTAACACGATGGCATGTAACAACAAAACAAACCGTGACTGGTCGTTTACATATTTCAGACGCTTCACATGCAAGCATGCGATTTTCAGCGCCCTCAAGAAAAAAAATCAGCCAAATAGGAACATTTATTGCCCTATGCCGATAATTAAAAAAGTCAGAACTCGGTGATATATCGGTCGACCACTAGTCTTGATCCTGAGGTCCTCCATCCATCCACACCTTGATTGACCTGGCTGTGTGGCATGGAGCATTGTCCTGCTGGAAAAAAAACAATCCTCAGAGTTGGGGAGCAGAGCAGAGCAGAAGGAAGCAAGTTTTCTTCCAGGATAACCTTGTACGTGGCTTGATTCATGTGTCCTTCACAAAGACGAATCCGCCCGATTCCAGCCTTGCTGAAGCACCCCCAGATCATCACCAACCCTCCACCTGGTTGTCTAATGGTTAGACGGAGACCTGGAGAGTCCTTCAAGCCACAGTGTCTCGCACCCACTGTGAAATTTGGTGGAGGATCGGTGATGATCTGGGGGTGCTTCAGCAAGGCTGGAATTGGGCAGATTCGTCTTTGTGAAGGACGCACACAAGGGTAACGCGAGAGGCAGTTTGAACTCCACTCTCATCAACGTGCAAACCTCAAACTGTTCAGAAGTGAAAATTTTTAGTAAAACGTTTTTTAAATATTGATCTATTTCTTACAAACACCCAGCGTTTTCCTTCAGAATACATTAATTAATAGACCACTGGAATCATATGGATTGTTTTTATGATGGCTATGTTTACTTTTTGGAGCTTCCAAAAATCACCCATTCACTTGCTTTGTATGGACCAACAGAGCTGAAATATTCTTCTAAAAATCTTCATTTGTGTTCTGCTGAAGAAAGAAAGTCTTACACATCTGGTATGGCATGAGGATGAGTAAATCATGAGAGAATTTTCATTTTCGGGTGAACTATCCCTTTAAAACCAGACTCACTTTGAGCTTTGATTGACAGCATACAGACCTGCGGTTTTATTAAGTAAATAAAGTTTTCTGGATTTCCACATTGAGTTTTACCTGTAATAATGGCGATAAACTATCAAATATTTATCCACACTGTGTGGCGGGGCAAGCAAGAGACAGACGCAGTGGATGTGGCGTCAGGCCTCGGAGAGGCATTTATTTAAAATGTCCAAAACAAAGCAGCAGTGATGAGGCTCTTCATTGGGTTTTGGTGAGCCCCATCACGTGCTGCAAAATGGGGAAAAATCACCGCGGGCGATGATGATGCACGGAAGGGGCGACACGTCCCATCACAACTGGTATAATTGTGTGTTTTTAACTAATAAAATCTAAATTTTACCATCTTGTATAGCTAATGTGCATGCACGTTCTTGAGTTGATTGACAGCCGATTTCTGTATCTAAAAGGTGATTGGCTATTTTACCTTTAAAGTGGGACTTTCTGCATTCGTTGACCATTGGCTGCCTTTGGGCATTCCAATTTCTCCCTTTCATTTGAATAGCACACGTGAAGTGCTAAATAGTCTCTGTTTTGACAAGCAGAAATGTTCATGGAACAATGATGTCACTTGACGTCACCAAAGAACAGTCCTTGAAATGGTCTATACTGCAAACAGTTGTGTAGATAAATAGGTTTAGATTGCATTCAATGTTTTTTTTTTTTTGCTGTGTTCAGCAACAAAAAGCTCTACTTCTCTCACACATTTGGAGGCAGCACCAATTGCAAAAGCAAATTGCAGTCTGAACTTACCTTGCTGTGTTCAGTGCATCTGTGAAAACTGGATATAATCTTTTCAAGCGCTGTTGCTGGAGTGCTGTTATGGTTTTTTTTGGTCCTGCTATGTTTTTTCAAATCTAAAGTGAAGTGCTCTCACACAGCTGACACCTTGTCGTTATGTGTTCGCACCCTCGTCCATGGACTGCATCACTTCTGCCTTATTTTTGATTTGTCGATTCGGCAATTTTGCAATTGAGGAATTTTTTTAATCGAGTAGTCAAATTAAATTGAGTAATCGTGAAAGCCCTAATGATGCCCTCTGATTAAAATGTAATCAAATATTAATTATTTGTGTTTTCGTATGTTAGTAGTTTCTTCTGTGCGAGTGATCCAGCTCTGCGCTCTCCTGTAAATACTGGAAATCCTGCTGGACTCGTGCCCACTTGCATGCTCCAGAGATAGCGCACGCAACGCTCTCATGAAACACAGATGCGTGTGTCAGATGAGAAGCATAATTAGCACTTATGAAGCACAGAATGCGAGATGAATGTAATTGAATTTGCTTTAGCGGCCGCCAAAAATTTCTTAAACCCTGTCCATGTTTCTTAAACTATCTCAGTCTCACGTGAAGCCCTGCCCACTGTTAGATAATCCCACACTGCTCACATGTATATTTACATATTGCGATATAAACGATATAGCAAAATCTCTATCGATTGACACGTTATATAATCGCCACAATATATATCGTCATATTGCCCAGCCCTAACATCTGTTTAAACATGATATCCGCATATTTGCCGACGGTATATGATAGAAGTTTTATTGATATTTGCCTTCCTATCATTTGACAGTTAAAAGTTACAGGAAACTGTTGAGATGTTGATAGAATACGTGCTTGAGAGGAAGAAATATTAGCGCTCCACAGGACACTGGATTTGCTCAAGTTTTGTGAGGTTCGTGAATTACATCTGTTTCAACGAGGTGTCCAAATATATATAAACCCCTTCGTTTTTCGCATCAATCTACACTCCATACCCCATAATGGCAAAGCAAAAACCAGATTTCTGATAACTTTTCAAGTTTATTAAAGAGAAAAAACTGAAATATCACTTTGACATAAGTATTCACACCCCTAACTCAGTACTTAGTTGAAGCACCTTTGGCAGCGATTACAGCCTCAAGTCTTTTTGGGTATGATGTGTCAAGCTTTGCATACCTGGATTTGGGGATTTTCTTCTCTGCAGATCCTCTCAAGCTCTGTCAGGTTGGATGGGGACTGTCGGAGGACAGCCATTTTCAGGTCTCTCCAGAGATGTTCGATTGGGTTCAAGCTGGGCCACTCAAGGACATTCACAGAGTTGTCCCTAAGCCACTCTTGGGTCCCTGCCGCTGAAAAACACCCCCACAGCATGATGCTTCCACTACCATGCTTCACTGTTGGGATGGTGTTGGGCAGGTGATGAGCGGTGCCTGGCCAAACAGGTCAATCTTCATTTCATCAGACCAGAGAATCTTGTTTCTCACAGTCTGAGAGTCCTTTAGGTGCTTTTTTACAAATCCAAGAGGGCTTTCATGTGTCTTGCACTGAGGAGAGGCTTCCGTCTGGCCACTCTGCTATAAAGCCCAAATCGGTGGAGTGTTGCAGTGATGGTTGTCCTTCTGCAAGTTTCTCCCATCTCCACACATGATCTCTGGAGCTCAACAAGAGTGACCATCGGGTTCTTGGTCACCTCTCTTACCAAGGCCCTTCTCATCCCGAGTCCTGGTTGGTCCAGACTTCTTCCATTTAAGAATTATGGAGGCCACTGTGCTCTTGGGAACCTTCAACGCAGCTGAAATGTTTTTGTAGCCTACCCCAGATCTGTGCCTCGACACAATCCTGTCTCTGAGCTCTGCAGGCTAATCCTTTGACCTCATTGCTTGGTATTTGCTCTGATATGCATTTTCAGCTGTTGAGACCTTATATAGACATGTGTGTGCCTTTCCAGATCATGTCCAATCAATTGAATTTGCCACAGGTGGACTCCAATCAAAGTGCAGATACATCTCAAAGATGATCCAGAGAAATGGGATGCACCTGAGCTAAATTTCAAGTGTCATAACAAAGGGTCTGATTACATATGTCAATGTGATATTTCAGTTTTTTCTTTTTGATAAATTTGCAAAGTTATCTAAAATCTGGTTTTTGCTTTGTCATTATGGGGTATGGACCGTAGATTGATGTAAAAAAAAAAAAAATAAATAAATAATTTAAAGCATTTTCACATAAGGCTTCAACATAACAAAATGTGAAGAAAATTAAGGTGTCTGAATACTTTATGAATGCACTGTATATATAGTCTGTTGAACTGTAAACTGAAAAAACAACTAGAACACCGCAGGTTGTCCGATTTACTAAATAATATTTGGGATCTACAAAACAAAGTTGTGTTTCTCTTCTAAACTTGTATTATTTGCATTCGAATAATGTAATTCATTAAAATGTGCACTATACTAGATTACATTATGTAGGGTGACTGTGAACCAATCAAGTATATTCAACAACATGGGCGAGGGGATTTGTGCAGGGGATTTGTAGTTTCCTACATGCTTTGCATGGGACTTGGAGAGAGTAAACATGTTGAAATTGTGTTATTTTATGCACTTTTGAGCAAGATGAGAAAAAGGGAGACTTAATAGTGTTTAATGTTGTTTTTTGGGATTTAGAATCGATTCTGTTATGCTGATTGAAGAGTGGACTTTTTGCTTAGGTTGATGATGATGTGTTTGCATACAACATACTGTATGTTGCTTTACTCAGTAAGCAATTACTAAGCTTTTAGCATGCTAATGGGTGCTATTGCCAGCTAAAAGTTAGTTAACTAGCATAACATTACAGCATAGCTAAATCTGTAATGTGACAATTATTATGTAAAACTGAAGAAATTACAAATTTTAGGGGCATATATAAAATCACACCGAGGCTAATTTATTGGGTCATTTAAAAATAACTTTATTCCATAGTTTAAATTATGTGAACAAATTATGTTTTCTGACAAAGATTTAATGAGCTGAACCAAAAAATATGAAAAAATATATATGTTGATGCAGCTTAATTTATTCATGTGAAGCCGATGTACATGATTATTAAAGGAGCAATATGTAACATTGACATCAAGCATTTAAAATGGGTACCGCAGTACAAATTCAAAATATTGGAGAGTTGTCTCCCTGCCGCCTCCTCCCCAGACTCGAAGCTCTCGTGGGTTGCCAGGTTGAGGAGACGCAACAGGAATGAGCAAACTAACAGTGGCATGCGAAGAGCCTTACACTCTAAGTTGATCAGCTAATGTATATGTTTGCAATGTTTTTATTGTTTGCAAATTATAAACCAGCTCATGTGGATTTTTTATAACTCTGTCAATGTTAGCTAGATGTATTGCTGGCTTCCATGGCTGCAGCGTGCTGTGTTTGCCCGCTAACTTGTTTCAAATCTGGCAACCCGGGGTGTCTAAATACTATTGGGAAATGGGCAGTGGGCGGGATCACACAGGCCAAAACACAAAAAGAAATTCCGTCCCAGAACGACCATTTCAAAGTAGAATTTACTGGCTGTAGCATTGTTTTCAGAGAAGCCAGTATTTCAATTTAGCATGTTTCCTAAATCTCTGATAACATATTATGATAATTTTATGCTTTAGTACAGTAAAAATATTACATATTGCTCCTTTAAATCATGTAAATTCAAAGCATTTTTTCCAGTGTAGTAGGTTGAAACTGCCTACATCCACTTTCAGCTTTTCTACCAGTGACTGAACGCATGACCCAGAACACATCACGTCTGTTTTCCTTCTGCCACTTTTACAGCTCTCAGGAAACACGAACGCTGTGGTCTTTCCAAAAGGATCTTCATGTGTTCTTCCTTATGTGAAGTTTCACAGTGTTAACAGGGGAGCAGAACAGAGAATGGGTGCTTTTGACAAAGTTCTTTTGCTGTCTCATCATCATTCAGTCTGTTATTATCCTGCTTTTATTGTGCAGAAACTCTAGAAAAAGCCCAAACAGGATAGAAAATCAGTCACAGTGCTGTGGGTCAACTGGAGGTCATGAATGATACACGCTGCAAAGGTCACAGTGCTGAAATGTGTGCTCAAAGTTGAGAAATAGTGACAACACTCCCTAACTGTGTCAAAATCACTAACACATGGCCTTACGTGGCTTATTGCTTTGTTTTACACATACCGCTAAGGGTACAGTTCTCTGCGATCAACTCTCCGTATGAGTATTTTACTGCACTAAAGTTAATTAAGTCTTTATAACTGAGGTCTGTTGTGATGTCTTTAAAGGACAGTTTGCTGCAATGTCTGCTGAAAATACTTGATAGACCCTGTGCAGTACGCTTTCATATCTTTGGTTATCTGACTTTAAAATGTTGCTGTGATTTTTGTTGCAGGATTACATCTGTCCGCGGTGTGAGTCTGGCTTCATTGAGGAGTTACCTGAAGAGGGAAGGTAAAGTATTGACCTGCTAATCTAGATGAAACTCAATCATTAAAGCCCAAAGTATACTTCGGTCA
The DNA here is from genome assembly GCF_019703515.2 of Myxocyprinus asiaticus. Taxonomy (NCBI): domain Eukaryota; kingdom Metazoa; phylum Chordata; class Actinopteri; order Cypriniformes; family Catostomidae; genus Myxocyprinus; species Myxocyprinus asiaticus. The sequence goes on along the minus strand of NC_059348.1, from coordinate 52,823,784 downwards.
GACGCAAATGCTGAGCGTCGCATACAGGACTCGTGGCACAAATTTCATCAATAAGCTCAGTGCTTGAGCACTGAGCACGTGTAGCCCGATTTTCCTAACCATGTGTCTTTGGACTGTTCAGAGATGCGCCTGGAATTATTTGCACTAATTAGCGGGTCCACAAGGTGGCAACACTCACATTTGAGCAGTTGTTGACACGAAGAAGCGCTAGAAGATAATTGCCGTTAATCATAAAGAGACAAAGGTTAAAACAACAACAGTGGATGTGCACATCAAGAGCATATGTGTGAGGAGATCAGGAGATACCTGCAATTGTTTAACTCCAGTCTGAAGGAATTTAAAGACATCTTTATGGATCTAAACTAGGAGTCGACCGCCAATCTGATCCAATATTCATCATTTTTCGAATTATCGGAATTGTTATTTTGTCTGATCTGATTGCCGATACATTTTAAAATAAACTCCGTTGGCTCTGATGCCACCGCCTCTCTCCGAAAGGTTACAGCTTGTAGTCTGGCTCAGTGTCCCGCCCACTGTATTATCCGTTTGGCTATATGTCTCGAGTAAATGGCCAATCAACACTGAACGGGGGGAGAGGTGGGAAAGATGAAAGCAGCGAGAGAAAGATGCATCATGAGAGGACGAGTTGTTTTCAGAGGTAAGAATGCAGATACTGAAGTTGCAATAAACATCACAATACTCTATGCCAGCGGTCACCAATTAGCGGGTCCGGACCCCGGATTTGTTCCATTCGGACCGCAAGACATCATGACAGTGGTTGCCCCATCTCAACGTTTCTACACTTTAGGTTAGCAGCGCGACAAAATAATGGAGCTGTGTAGGTAGCAAGCGTTCCAGGGTGTACATAGACTGATCTTTCAGTGCTATATCTTTATTTTTATCTAGCACCGAACACGTATTATTAACGCCCTTTCGCGCTCCGCACGCGTTGCCTCTCTGCCCTGGCCCGCAACATGAGGCATTGCATAGTAGAGCTGCAGACGCGGTTATTTCAACGACAGTGGACCGTAATGGAGAAATACAGTGAGCAGCAAAATAGATGGGCGGCAGAGATAAGGACTGATTTAACAGAGTACTCGCCTGTATGAGTTGGTGTTTTTACATGTTATAGGACTTTATATTGGACTCAAGATGGCGGCGAGTATGGCTTCTGCGTTGCGAGCTCCGAAACAACATTGTATTTTTTTGTTTTTGTTTTTACAATTCTTATTTTTTTGTCTTGGATGTTGTCTGCCTTATTGTCTGTGACAAACAAACCCTTTTGGACATTGGTTCTGCAATTACACACCGTAAACCGGACTTCAAATTCCTTAATGCCTACCCGCTGTTTTCAAACACACCAGCGGAGCCCTTTGTCTGGGCTGCCCGGCCGCAAAAACACAGAAGGAAAGGAGGAAACATAGCTGGCGTTCTCATCAGAGTAAGACGTCGCGCAAATCGACCCCCGCTACCCAGTATTCTACTGGCAAATGTTCAGTCTCTGGACAACAAGCTCTGTAAGCTGAAAGTGCGGATCACTTTCCAACGAGAGACGGGGGACTGCTGCATTATTTGCCTTACAGAAACTTGGATGTCTGCGGAGATTCCAGACTCAGCCATCGAACCCGTGGGGTTCTCCGTGCACCGAGCGGACAGAGCGAAAGACCTCTCAGGTAAAAGCAGAGGTGGTGTTGTATGTTTTATGATCAACAAATCCTGGTGTGATCAGAGGAACGTACATTCTATCAAGTCTTTCTGCTCTCCTGATCTGGAATTTCTCATGTTTCTGTGTCGACCATTCTGGCTACCGAGGGAATTCACAGCGGTCATTATCACAGCTGTGTACATCCCGCCACAAGCCGACACAGACCGGGCACTCAAGGAACTGTACAGGATTATAAGCAAGCAGGAAACCACGCACCCTGAGGCCACGTTCATTGTGACCGGGGACTTTAACAAAAATTTTAAATCAATTGCACCAAAATACCACCAACACATCAGTTTTAACACACGAGGGGACCGGGTTTTGGACCATTGCTACTCTCCCTTCCAGGATGGCTACAAATCCCTCCCCCGCCCACCATTTGACAAATCGGACCACTCTTCCATTCTGCTTCTGCTTCTGCCTGCTTACAGGCAGGCAGAAGCAGGAAGCACCCACCCTCAGAACGATCCAGTGATGGTCGCACCATTCAAAATCTATGCTACAAGACTGTTTTGATCACGTGGACTGGGAGATGTTCCGGTCCGCCTCTGATGACAACATCGAGGTGTACACTGAGAGCGTAACGTGTTTCATCAGAAAGTGTGTAGAGAATATTGTTCCGTCCAAAACGATACGGATCTACCCGAACCAGAAAGCTTGGACTAATAGCGACGTTCGCGCGGCACTTACTGCGCGGACCTCCGCTTTTAATTCCGGGAACGCGGAGGAGCATAAACAAGCCAGTTATGCCCTCCGAAAAACAGAGCAGCAAAACGCCAGTACAGGAACAAGATTGAAGGACAGTTTAACACCACCAGCTCTAGAAGCATGTGGCAGGGAATTAATATCAGCACGGACTTTAAAGGGAATAAAAACTCCGCCGTGAACACCGCTGCCTCTCTCCCGGATGAGCTAAATACTTTTTATGCACAGTTCGAGGGGAAATAACCGCTCCACTGATGATGCCATTGCATCTACAATACACACTGCTCTCTCCCACCTGGAAAAAAAGAACACTTATGTGAGAATGCTGTTTGTAGACTACAGCTCAGCATTCAACACCATAGTGCCCTCCAAGCTAGATGAGAAACTCTGGGCTCTGGGCTTAAACAGCTTGCTGTGCAGCTGGACTTCCTGTCAAGCAGACGCCAGGTGGTTAGAATGGGCAGTAACAACATCTCATCACTGACCCTCAACACTGGAGCCCCGCAGGGCTGTGTTCTTAGCCCACTACTGTATTCCCTGTACACACATGACTGTGTGGCAACACATAGCTCCAATGCCATCATTAAGTTTGCTGATGATACGACGGTGGTAGGTCTGATCACTGACAATGATGAAACAGCCTACAGAGAGGAGGTGCACACACTCTGACACGCTGGTGTCAGGAGCACAACCTCTTCCACAATGTCAGTAAGACAAAGGAGCTTGTGGTGGACTTCAGGAGAAGAGAAAGAGAACACAGCCCCATCACCATCAATGGAGCACCAGTGGAGAGAGTCAGCAGCTTCAAGTTCTCACACGGTTCTACACCAGCACTGTAGAGAGCATCCTGACTGGCTGCATCTCCGCCTGGTACGGCAATAGCACCGCCCACAACCGCAAAGCCATGCGAAGGATGGTGCGAACTGCCAGACACATCATCGGAGCTGAGCTTCCCTCCCTCCAGGACATATACACCAGGCGGTGTGTGAAAAAAGCTCGGAGGATCATCAGAGACTCCAGCCACCCGAGCCATGGTCTGCTCTCACTGCTACCATCAGGCAGGCGGTATCGCAGCATCGGGACCCGCACCAGCCGACTACATGACAGCTTCTTCCCCCAAGCAATCAGACTTTTGAACTCTCACGATCAATATACATCAGCACTGCACTTTATTAATCTTATTATCTCACATTGGACTGTCATAAATTATATTCTCTTAACAACCCACTGGCAACTGACTATCAACTGACAGCCTGAATGTCAATACAGTACAATACAACCTACTGTATATTTTATATATACTATATATACTATTTTGTTTTATTGTATAATGTGTATTCTATATTGTGTGTATTGTGTAATGTACATTGTATGTTATTATTTGTATATTGTGTTATGTGAAAATTGTGTATATTAGATTTTAAATTGTTGTAAATCTGATGTTTATTGTAAATTGGTATATGTCTTATCACTGTCGCGACTGCTATGTTGCTCAGAACTGCACCCAAGAATTTCACACACTATTGCACTTGTGTATATGGTTGTGTGACAATAAAAGTGATTTGATTTGATGATGATAGTGGTAGCTAGCTAACCAAAGTTATGAGGTTTAGCAAACGTAATGTCAACATTGCTAGCGTTAAATCTTTCACCTCCATTGTGAATAAAATCCCGTTGCCCTTTTTGCACTTGAATAAATGGGTTAGCCAGCAAGCTAAAAGAGTGTCAACTCCAATAACGTTGATTCTCGTCTGTTATCACATGTTAATACATAACATTGTTTCATGAAAATTTCATTAAACACATGTTCATAGGCATTTAAAGGACCTTTTGTGTTGGAGTTTGTGTTAGTGTAAATTTTGAAACTGAAATTGTAATTTTCATGCTGAGTGACTCCAGCCAGGTCTCCTGAGCAACCAAATTGGCCCGGTTGCTAGGGAGGGTAGAGTCACATGGGGTAAACTCCTCGTGGTCGCTATAATGTGGTTCATTCTCGGTGGGGCGCGCGGTGAGTTTAGTGTGGTTGCCGCGGTGGATGGCGTGAAGCCTCCACACGTGGTATGTCTCCATGGCAACACGCTCAATAAGTCATGTGATAAGATGCGCGGGTTGACTGTCTCGGACGCGGAGGCAACTGGGATTCGTCCTCCACCACCCGGACTGAGGCGAATGACTATACGACTGCAAGGACTCAAAAGCACATTGGGAATTGGGCATTCCAAATTGGGAGAAAAAGGAAAAAAAAAATTTTTTTTTACTGCAAATGCATATCGGCCATCGGACTCCTTGATTACTAATAATCGTAATCGGTGTCAGCCCTGAAAAAAACATATCAGTCGACCCCTAGTCTAAACTCCTGAAGAGAAATAGTCATGTTGGTCTTATAGCAGTCTTAGCGCACTTGTGGCAACCGCCTGTGTTTGCTAGCATACATGTAGAGTGTACTTTGACAGGCTTGCGTTCGACTGTACGCAGACGCTGAGTGTTCGCATCAAAATCGAAATATACTTTAGGCTTAAGGAATCTGAAAGGCTTTACTGTGATTCTATGGTGCTAACGCTTTATATAATGCCCAAGAAAATATTCTTATGCAGAGATAGTTATATGGTAAGGAATATGATGTACACAAAACTGCAAATAAATGGACACTTTTTTTTTTTTTTTTTTTAACCCAGTAAACCTAACTTTTCCAAGAATTCTGATTTTCCAGTCTTGTAAGCAGTTGCTCTGGTCTGTTTTTTCCCCTTCATTTCCCCAGAGCAGAGAATGGGTCCACATCTACAGCTTCTAATGATCAGAACCATCCCGCATTTGAGGTGAGTGGACTCTGATATCTTTACAAGCAACATCATTACTGTGTTTTAGGGCAGGCGATTTTTTTTTTTTTTTTAAACCGTGTTAAGGGCGGTTATTCAGCATACCTGAATGAGGATACACATGGCATTTTCAAGAATGCCATGTTTAGGAACTACCCATTTAGAATCATTGTGTAATAATTGATTTATTTATATACATTCATGCAGATGCTTTTATGAAAAAACAATTATACTCAGGGTATATATTTTATGGACATTGAATCCATATACTATTATGAACATGTACCATGTATTCTATATTGTTGTTTATAACAAAGTTGAAAAGCTGAGTGTAAAGATTGGTTAATGCATGTTTAGTAGAAGTTGAGATTTGTGCCCTACACTGCTAAGAAAGCACTATTTTTTGCCTAAATAAATTAAATAAATGCACTAACATTTTCAAAAATGCATTTAGTAAATGTTCTTATACAGAGTGACTTTTAAAATTTTTGTGAATAAAATACCAAAAGCAGTTTATTGTGCAACCAAAATCCCAATAATAACCAGACAAACTGAAATTTGGTGCATAATGCAGGACTTTTAACTATTAACAAGCCTGAAATAAACCTTTTATTTTGCAATGGAGACTTGGCTGCGTTACAGTGCTCTATGTGCAAGTATTTACCAAATGAAGCTTTTCATAGCCTATATTTTCACCAGATGAAATGTTTGTTTATATATATATATATATATATATACACTATATTGCCAAAAGTATTCGCTCACCTGCCTTTAGAGGCATATGAACTTAAGTGACATCCCATTCTTAATCCATAGGGTTTAATATGACGTCGGCCCACCCTTTGCAGCTATAACAGCTTCAACTATTCTGGGAAGGCTTTCCACAAGGTTTAGGAGTGTGTTTATGGGAATTTTTGACCATTCTTCCAGAAGCGCATTTGTGAGGTCAGACACTGATGTTGGACGAGAAGGCCTGGCTCGCAGTCTTCGCTCTAATTCATCCCAAAGGGGCTCTATCGGTTTGAGGTCAGGACTCTGTGCAGGCCAGTCAAGTTCTTCCACACCAAACTCGCTCATCCATGTCTTTATGGACCTTGCTTTGTGCACTGGTGCGCAGTCATGTTGGAACAGGAAGGGGCCATCCCCAAACTGTTCCCACAAAGTTGGGAGCATGGAATTGTCCAAAATCTCTTGGTATGCTGAAGCATTCAAAGTTCCTTTCACTGGAACTAAGGGGCCAAGCCCAGCTCCTGAAAAACAACCCCACACCATAATCCCCCTCCACCAAACTTCACAGTTGGCACAATGCAGTCAGACAAGTACCGTTCTCCTGGCAACCGCCAAACCCAGACTCGTCCATCAGATTGCCAGATGGAGAAGCGTGATTCGTCACTCCAGAGAACGCGTCTCCACTGCTCTAGAGTCCAGTGGCAGCGTGCTTTACACCACTGCATCCGACACTTTGCATTGCACTTGGTGATGTATGGCTTGGATGCAGCTGCTCGGCCATGGAAACCCATTCCATGAAGCTCTCTACACACTGTTCTTGAGCTAATCTGAAGGCCACATGAACTTTGGAGGTCTGTAGCGATTGACTCTGCAGAAAGTTGGCAACCTCTGCGCACTATGCGCCTCGGCATCCGCTGACCCCGCTCTGTCATTTTACGTGGCCTACCACTTCGTGGCTGAGTTGCTGTCATTCCCAATCGCTTCCACTTCCAGACAGTTGACTGTGGAATATTTAGTAGCGAGGAAATTTCACGACTGGACTTGTTGCACAGGTGGCATCCTATCACAGTACCACGCTGGAATTCACTGAGCTCCTGAGAGCGGCCCATTCTTTCACAAATGTTTGTAGAAGCAGTCTGGAAGTGATTGGAACACCTGAATTCAATTATTTGGATGGGTGAGCGAATACTTTTGGCAATATAGTGTGTGTGTGTATATATATATATATATATATATACACATGAAACTGTATTTCACCAGATGAGGTTTATTAATAATGAATAAAAAAACTAGGAATTAAAAAAAGAAAAAAATATCGGCATAGATTTTTTTTGCAGATAACCGATGCTTCCAAAAAGTAACTATCGGCACCGATTAATCGGTAAAACAGATATATCGGTGGTCTTCTACTGCTAACATCTTATTTTGTGTTCCATGGAAGAAAGTCATACAGGTTTGGAACAATGTGCGAGTGAGTTTTCATATTTAGGGTAACCTATCCCTTTAAGAACTTTCTGTGCATAAAGCCCATTGCATGTTAAAAGCTCATCAAAGCATTGCCTGCTCTCCTCCGACAGAATGTGGACCAGCATTTGTTTACGTTTCCACATGGTTACGGGCAGTTCGCTCTGGGGATCTTTGATGAGGGCTTTGACTTCAGGGCGGGTTTGCCCATGGAGGATAACCGTGACGCAGAGAACCGCAGAGAACAGGAAATTGCCTCGCGGCAACGGTACGGGGCGAGACAGCCGCGAGGACGCCACATTCCCCGAAGACAAGGGGCACGGCATGAGGGTGTGCCAACCTTAGAGGGGTAAGAATACAACATTTGGCACTGTGGCATCACAGAATGACTTTGTACTATAGATTCATTCCGTCTGTTTTGCATTTTGATTTTGCTAATTATATTTCTCATATGATAAAACAAGTCTCTCTATTCGGGGTTTCCACAGTCTTTGAAAACCATGAAATATCAGGGAATTTTTAAATTGTGATTTACAGCCCTGGAGAAGTCTAGGGACTTCTGGGTGCTATTGCTAGCTAAAAGTTAGCTAACTAGCCCTGGAAGTGGGGTCCAAAGGTCTGAGAACAGTCGTGAAACTTGTACTGTTTTGTGCTTTTTAATTTACTAATAATGTTTCCATTATAAATTATATTATCAGCATAACAGTTTACAATTTTACAATAACCAGAGTATTTATGCCCCCCTTTGTCATCATGCACTCAATTTGGCATGGACTTCACAAGTTTGTGAAAATTTAACAAATAAGCTAACATGGTTAATGTCACATTTGCTTATTTGATTAGTGACCTAGAAATAGTGCAACATCTTAAATATTTTTAAATTATTTAATATCATGAAAAATAATTGATTTTTTTTTAAATATTAAAAATGTCACCAAAATGAACGTATTGCACTGACTGAAAAGCTACATGTGTCGCTTATTATTAATAGTGTACTTTTGGACTCTTTTAAAAAAAATCAAGATTTTTTTTTTATGTGAAATAAATAAAGAAGCATTTCTGGTTTCAACATTATTTGTACTTCAGACCTTTGTTTTGTTGCACAAGAAAAACTAGCTTCATACCATGTCACCCACATTGGGTTTTCTTCCACTGAAAATGTGTAAAATTTAAAATGGCTCACATGGAGCCACATTGAGAGCCCCATATCTCTGGGATTTTAACCATATAGAGCCAAACCAATGAAGACATGAAAAGGAAAGGTTTTTCTGAACTAAGATCTAAAAGGATATCAAGATATCTTTAATGCTTCTGGAGTAATAGGCACTCCTGTAACACAAAAAAGATGTTTATTCCACATTTTTGAACTCACACCATTGGCATATAATGCAACAAGGGATGCTGAAGTCAACTGATTTTAGTAATAGACCTACATATCTCTGCGTAAAAATAATACTAATGATGCTGCCACCTTTCTAAGGTTATTTTTTGAGCTATAGTTATTCTGTCAAATCAAAGGCGAAAAATTGTCATTTGACCCCCCTCTTCAAAATAATGGATTACTATGTAAAAATTGATCCATTGCATTTAATATTTTGGCTTTCATCATCATTTATGTTTATCTTTCTTCAATAGTAGTGTTAACTAAATCTAAAATTTCAACTTTCTGAAATTTTGTTGATTTGACATCGAATATCCTGTAGATATTGAATCCCACACTGTAAAAAAAAAAATGTAAAAAGGATGATTTTACTTTGTAATTAATGATAAAAATGTGTATCATGTTTAACAGGAGAGTACATTTACTTTTTATCGTAAACTATTACAGTAATTAACAATAGTCGGGCGTTCCCAGGAGTCTCTGCATGACCCATCACATTTCATTCTATTTTATTGGAATATTTAAATTTCTTCTTATTCATCAGTTATGTACATTGGGGTGTTCTATGTTATATTTCATGTAGTTTAGTTAATGTTTATTGCATTATTTTACTGTCACATGTGTTACCCTGATGGTGTTTGTGTGAGTGACACTGTGCACTGTCTCTACGTGTTTATTAATTATTGCTACTGGAAGTGTCACTCTTAATGAACCAAGTCATTGTGCATCCTTTTATATTTACTACGGTGATTAACGGTACATTTTAAAGTGAAAAGCAGACTTTTATAGTTCCAGAAGTTTAGTATAGCAAGTTTATATCATTTAATAATATAACGGTAGTGAACCGTAAAGTATACAGGCATCAAAATTACATCCATAAAACCTGAAACATGATCATCGTATTTTTCACTCTGTGGCTGTTTATTGTATTTAATATCTAAAAGCTTTTTAATTATTGTAGACTGATAAAAAATGGATACCACTCTAAAATGTGTGACTGATTAAAATGCTGTTTTTTTCCACAGAATAATTCAGCAGTTAGTTAACGGAATCATCGCTCCGACAGCTATGCCAAACATGGGAATTGGGCCATGGTGAGTTACTCATGAGATTATTTTCCTCTCTTCACGACATTCCTCAGTCTATGAGAAAGCACAGCTGATGACTGTATAATGCTGCTCTCTCTTGCAGGGGAATGCTGCATTCAAACCCAATGGACTATGCATGGGGTGCTAATGGATTAGACGCCATCATAACACAGGTAATACACACCACATGCTGTCTTTCTCAGGGTTATGATGCTTTAAAGCAGACACACATCAGTGCCGGAAAGGTTTGCGGTTAGGATCTAAAAATAGCTGCTGTGAATAGTTCAGATATTTGTGTGGTTGTATTAAGCTCTGATATTTTAAGAAATGTTATAAAAGTAACCATATTACAGTTACAAAACTAATAGCCCTGCCTCTAAAATCAGATTAGATGAGTCACATTTGAAGTGGTTGTAAAATAGCTTACAGTTGTGCTCAAGTTTGCATACCTTGGCAGAAATTGTGAAATTTTGGCATTGATTTTGAAAATATGACTGATCGTGCAAAAAAAATGTCTTTTTTTTTTTTTTTTTAAGGATAATGATCATATGAAGCCATTTATTATCACATAGTTGTTTGGCTCCTTTTTAAATCATAATGATAACAGAAATCACCCAAATGGCCCTGACCAAAAGTTTACATACCCTTGAATGTTTGGCCTTGTTACAGACACACAAGGTGACACACACAGGTTTAAATGGCATTAAAGGTTAATTTCCCACACCTGTCTTTTTAAATTGCAATTAGTGTCTGTGTATAAATAGTCAATGAGTGTGTTAGCTCTCACGTGGATGCACTGAGCAGGCTAGATACTGAGCCATGGGGAGCAGAAAAGAACTGTCAAAAGACCTGCGTAACAAGGTAATGGAACTTTATAAAGATGGAAAAGGAGATAAAAAGATATCCAAAGCCTTGAAAATGCCAGTCAGTACTGCTCAATCACTTATTAAGAAGTGGAAAATTCAGGGATCTCTTGATACCAAGCCAAGGTCAGGTAGACCAAGAAAGATTTCAGCCACAACTGCCAGAAGAATTGTTCGAGATACAAAGAAAAACCCACAGGTAACCTCAGGAGAAATACAGGCTGCTCTGGAAACAGACGGTGTGGTTGTTTCAAGAAGCACAATATGATGATACTTGAACAAAAATGAGCTGCATGGTCGAACTGCCAGAAAGAAGCCTTTACTGCGCCAATGCCACAAAAAAGCCCGGTTACAATATGCCTGACAACACTTTGACACGCCTCACAGCTTCTGGCACACTGTAATTTGGAGTGACGAGACCAAAATAGAGCTTTATGGTCACAACCATAAGCGCAATGTTTGGAGAGGGGTCAACAAGGCCTATAGTGAAAAGAATACCATCCCCACTGTGAAGCATGGTGGTGCTCACTGATGTTTTGGGGGTGTGTGAGCTCTAAAGGCACGGGGAATCTTGTGAAAATTGATGGCAAGATGAATGCAGCATGTTATCAGAAAATACTGGCAGACAATTTGCATTCTTCTGCATGAAAGCTGTGCATGGGATGCTCTTGGACTTTCCAGCATGACAATGACCCTAAGCACAAGGCCATGTTGACCCTCCAGTGGTTACAGCAGAAAAAGGTGAAGGTTCTGGAGTGGCCATCACAGTCTCCTGACCTTAATATCATCGAGCCACTCTGGGGAGATCTCAAACGTGCGGTTCATGCAAGACGACCAAAGACTTTGCATGACCTGGAGGCATTTTGCCAAGACGAATGGGCAGCTATACCACCTGCAAGAATTTGGGGCCTCATAGACAACTATTACAAAAGACTGCACGCTGCCATTGATGCTAAAGGGGGCAATACACAGTATTAAGAACTAAGGGTATGCAGACTTTTGAACAGGGGTCATTTCATTTTTTTCTTTGTTGCCATGTTATGTTTTATGATTGTGCCATTCTGTTATAACCTACAGTTGAATATGAATCCCATAAGAAATAAAAGAAATGTGTTTTGCCTGCTCACTCATGTTTTCTTTAAAAATGGTCCAATTCTCCAAGGGTTTGAAAATGTTTGAGCACAACTGTATATACACACACACACCTGTGGCCACATGTCAGTTGAATTCAACATCAATACACCAGCCATAAACCGCCTGCTTTCAGGAAATTCAACCATTTTTTTTTGGTGGAAAATTTAACTGAGCATTATTACTTGTTTGTCTCTGTCTTCCTGTAGTTATTAAATCAGTTTGAAAATACGGGTCCCCCTCCAGCAGACAAAGAGAAGATCAAGAGTCTCCCGACAGTCCAGATCACAGAGGAGCACGTGGGTAAGAACACACAAGACCAAACAGATCTCTCAGACTACTGCAGCATATTCTGACCTGCAGAATCCATGTTTATGTATGCCTATACAATAAGAGATGGCAGTGTACGGGTTTATTAAACAAGTTTACAGTGCTAAACCTTATCTGATACTATTTTAGTGCACTTTCGTAGTATGATTAATACTCTTTTAATAGTTCAGTATATTATACAACAGTCATTTCCATACCTCACATGTATTCTGTACGTTAACAGATCGATGCCTGATTTTACTTGATTAATTTTTCTGGTTTTACTTTTATTTCAGGTCTTTAGTGTGTGGTGTTTTTTTTTTTTTTTTTTTTTTAATAAACAAAAAAAGGGGGGAAAGTATAGATTATAAAATCTGCCATCATTATGGTTATTGGCCATAACCTGGCCCACACAATGTCAGCAGGTTCCATCTAAATAAATAAAATAATAATAAGCGTCAATCTAAATCCGTTTCTATATTGATACATACATTGCTAACACGGTTTGCACTCACCATCAATATTATGCTCCTGTTTTTTGTAATACAGTGATGAACCATTATGAGTTTGATTGCGATATGTAACGTGTTTGTTTGTCATTCAGGTGCCGGTCTGGAGTGTCCTGTTTGTAAAGAAGACTACAGCTCAGGAGAGAACGTTAGACAGCTTCCCTGCAATCATCTCTTTCATAATGACTGTATAGTTCCCTGGCTCGAGCAGGTGCCACTTCTAGATTCTCTTTTATTTCATTCCTCCAAACCTGCAAACGTCTGACATCATTATTTTGCTGTTAATTAGTCATTCCAACAAGGTCCACTTCAATTTGTAGTTGTGACATTTTCATTAGTTAACTTTGCAAATTGAATTCTGCGGACGCCTGAGAAATGGCACGTTTGGGTCAATCCTGTTATTTAGAACATTTCAAACTCTTTGTCTTGCACAAAATGAATATGTTTGTGTTGTATTAGGAAGTATATTTCTGTAAAAGAATATACTTTCAGAAATATGCTTTGGTCAAGCTCAGGCACTTAAGCTTTATTTATTATTATTGTTATTATTGTTTACACAATGGCAAGAAAAATAACAAGATGAAACCTGCTACTTAATTTTACATCATTACATTTATTTATACGTTTGTTTTAAAATCCTTGAAACCTTTAAACTTTGTTTATTTCCAGGTTTCAAGGGACAGTTCACCCACAATTGAAAATTCTGTCATTTACTCACCCTCATGTTGTTCCAACCCCATGTGACATTCTTTCTTCAGTGAAAGTTTTTCCCTTTTAAATTAGATTTTAAATGCTAGATTTCCAGTGTGGTCTCAGACTTTTGGATATGACTCAAGTCTACAGATACAAGTAACGTGTGTGTGTTTGTTTTTGTGTTTCTCCAATTCCCAGCATGACACGTGTCCAGTGTGCAGGAAGAGTTTGAGTGGGCAGAACACAGCCACAGATCCACCTGGCCTATCAGGGATGAATTTCTCCCCCTCGTCCTCCTCCTCTTCCTCCTCCAGCTCTCCAAACAACGAGAACGCCACCAACAACTCGTAAGACCTCAGCGCACATCCAGATCACATGAACACAACATCATCTCAGCTCGACAGTGCTGGCCTGGCCAACAAACCACACCTTTACCTTCCACTGATAACGAGGCCGAGCGGCACTGAACTGAGAACGTGTGGAACCAGGGTTGCAGATAAACCTCTGAACCCGAACATCACTAATATGCATTTTACAAGCCCTGGAACGGCGGAAACAAAGAGGACAACCAAAACACAGAAGAGAAAATACACTCTTATATTCCTTCTAACAGCATTTTGTTTCTTTTTTTAAAAACTGTTGAACTCAAGAACGATCATTCCTCAAGAATTCAGTGCACACAGCTGGCGGACAGCAGCACCTGTCCACGTGATGTGGTTTTAATCAGCAGAACGCACAAGAAAAGCGAGACCAAGAGGAAGAGGAGGTTGCGTGATGCGGATGACAGTGACAGATACGAAGACTCATGGAGTTGAACTGCATTTTACAAGCAGATTTTGTGTCTCAGAAGAGAGGCGCATTAAAAATAAGAACCTTTTCTTTTTATCATTTGATTTTTATTTTACAGATAAAAGTGGCTAATGTGAACCTGCATATGAGTGAATTTCACGAAACCAGTCAAGAACAGGTCAAATTTCACCCCAAAATCAAAAGAAAGGAATACAAAATTATATTTAGCTTGAAGAATATGAAGGCAATTTTTAAGAACATTAAGATGATTTTCATGACAATATAGCACATTTACACAAATTTACAAATTCCATTACCGTAAAAGAATCATGCACATTAATGATTATTATTACAAAATGTATACTTTGTGGAAGTATTTGTTGTAATGCCGTTAAAGGGATAGTTCACCCAAACATGACAGCTCTGTAAGTCCTCACAATACAGCTGAATGGTGACCAGAACTTTGAAGCTCCAAAAAGCACATAAAGTTAGCATAAAATAACCCATACGGCTCCAGTTGTTAAATGCATATCTTCAGAAGCGAGATAAGTGGGTGAGAAACAAATCAATATTTAAGTCCTTTTTTACTTTCAATCTCCATTTTCGCTTGAATTTCGTTCTTCTAATTCTAACTTCTTTAATTCTTTTGTTTTTGCCGATTCGCATTCTCCATGCATGTCGCCACCTACTGGGCAGGAAGCAGAATTTATAGTAAAAAGGACTTGCATATTGATCTGTTTCTCTACCACACCTATCATATCGCTTCTGAAGATATAGATTTAAACACTGGAGTCTTATGAATCACTTTTATGCAGCCTTTATGTCCTTTTTGGAGCTTCAAAGATTTGGTACCCATTCACTTGCATTGTATGGACCTACAGAGCTGAGATATTCTTCTAAATATCTTTGTTTGTATTCAGCCGAAGGAAGAAAGTCATACACATCTGAGATGGCATGAGGGTGAGTAAATGAAAGAATTTTCATTTTTGGGTGAACTATCCCTTTATGCTTATTTAAATAAAATTGTATTACAGTTTTCTATTTCTACTGTTGTACAATAAGTACTGTATCACAGTAACAAGTATCGCCATTGAGAACAAAGGGAAACTTAAAAGCAAAATGCATTACGGTAATTAGATTTGTATTTATGTTACAATTAAAAATGTGTTTAGTTGTCAAACAAAGTGCTCTAAATAGGCTTCATTTTCTTTATGCCAAAAATAACAAATACATTTTTTTTTTTTTTTTTGTTGTTAGGTTTGGGTTTGATTTTGGTGAAATGTGACCTGGACATGTCATATTTATTGAAAAACATAAAAAAGAAAAAAAGAATTGCATAATTTTGTGTAAAGCCAACTAATCCAATAATATCTTACCGAGGAAAACACTGACTGTACTGTTGGTTTCTCTCCCCAATATTCATTTGCACTGTATTCATTTTTTTTTTCACAAAGGTTATTAGATCATTGAGCAAACTGAAATATGTGAATGACTTTGGCAACATTTGATATGATTTTTTTTTTTTACATCTAGTGTCATCCTTACAACTTTTGTCACAGAGGAAACCCTGCATGTTTGGACTTCTTTACAAACACCACCCAATAACACAATCTCTGTTTCTTTCTTTTTTTTAATCTCTCTCGTCCACACTCATTCAGTGACTTTCAGTTCAAGGTGGCTTATTATTTTAACTTATTTTAAGTTAAATGATTTGTTTTTGTAAATCATAATAAAATCAGATGAATGTACCCTGCTGATGATGAAATGTTTTATCAAAACTGTCATTGGTCTCTTCACATATCACAAACACAAAATAATCATTAGTTTAAGGGTTTGTTATTTGCTTTTACCCCAAAAACATATTCTCAAAGCACTGCAAATCACAGTACTGACCCAGGATATCTGTTTGATGACATAATAGTACTAGGTACAGAATAATTATTTTATAAAGTGAGTAGAATGCGGCTTGTCACACGATTTCAACATGCCAATCTTGCATGTCTTAAGTGGCAGTGAATGTTTTCCAAAGGCCTTCTGTGACAACTGCCCTACCCTGCTTATAGTATAGTCCATCTCTGCTTATATGGTCTCTGTCTGCTTTTATATAGTCGGTCTCTACTTATATAGCCTGTCTCCTTACAGTGCATCCGGAAAGTATTTACAGCGCTTCACTTTTTCCACATTTTATGTTACAGCCTTATTCCAAAATTCATTATTTTCCTCAAAATTCTACAAACAATACCCCATAATGACAACGTGAAAGAAGTTTGTTTGAAATATTTGCAAATGTATTAAAAAATAAAAAACGAAATAAATCACATGTACATAAGTATTCACAGCCTTTGCCATGACACACAAAATTGAGCTCAGGTGCATCCTGTTTCCACTGATCATCCTTGAGATGTTTCTACAACTTGATTGGAATCCACCTGTGGTAAATTCAGTTGATTGGACATGATTTGGAAAGGCACACACCTGTCTATATAAGGTCCCACAGTTAACAGTGCATGTCAGAGCACAAACCAAGCCATGAAGTCCAAGGAATTGTCTGTAGATCTTCGTGACAGGATTGTATCGAGGCACAGATCTGGGGAAGGGTACAGAAAAATTTCTGCAGCATTGAAGGTCCCAATGAGCACAGTGGCCTCCATCATCCGTAAATGGAAGAAGTTTGGAACCACCAGGACTCTTCCTAGAGCTGGCCGCCCGGCCAAACAGCGATCGGGGGAGAAGGGCCTTAGTCAGGCAGGTGGCCAAGAACCTGATGGTCACTCTGACAGCGCTCCAGCATTTCTCTGTGGAGAGAGGAGAAACTTCCAGAAAAACAACCATCTCTGCAGCACTCCTCCAATCAGGCCTGTATGGTAGAGTGGCCAGACGGAAGCCACTCCTCAGTAAAAGGCACATGACAGCCCACCTGGAGTTTGCCAAAAGGCACCTGAAGGACTCTCAGACCATGAGAAACAAAGATTGAACTCTTTGGCCTGAATGGCAAGCGTCATGTCTGGAGGAAACCAGGCACCGCTCATCACCTGGCCAATACCATCCCTACAGTGAAGCATGGTGGTGGCAGCATCATGTTGTGGGGATGTTTTTCAGCGGCAGGAACTGGGAGACTAGTCAGGATTGAGGGAAAGATGAATGCAGCAATGTACAGAGATATCCTTGATGAAAACCTGCTCCAGAGCGCTCTGGACCTCAGACTGGAGCGAAGGTTCATCTTCCAACAGGACAACGACCCTAAGCATACAGCCAAGATAACAAAGGAGTGGCTCCGGGACAACTCTGTGAATGTCCTTGAGTGGCCCAGCCAGAGCCCAGACTTGAACCCGATTGAACATCTCTGGAGAGATCTGAAAATGGCAGTGCACCGACGCTCCCCATCCAACCTGATGGAGCTTGAGAGGTCCTGCAAAGAAGAATGTGAGAAACTGCCCAAAAATATGTGTGCCAAGCTTGTAGCATCATACTCAAAAAGACTTGAGGCTGTAATTGGTGCCAAAGGTGCTTCAACAAAGTATTGAGCAAAGGATGTGAATACTTATGTACATGTGGTGGTTTTTTTTTTCCATTTTTATTTAATAAATTTGCAAAGATTTCAAACAAACTTCTTTCACGTTGTCATTATGGGGTGTTTTTTTTTTGTATAATTGAGGGAAATAATGAATTTAATCCATTTTGGAATAAGGCTGTAACATTACAAAATGTGGAAAAAGTGAAGCGCTGTGAATACTTTCCGGATGTACTGTGTATATAGTCCATCTCCGTTTTTATAGTCTCTGTCTGCTTGTATAGACAATCTCTGTTATATAGTCCACATCTGCTTTTGTATAGTGTGTGTGTCTCTCTCTCTCTCTCTCTCTCTCTCTCTCTACTTGTATAGTCCATCTCTGCTTATATAGTCTCTGTCTGCCTACATAGTCTTTGTCCACTTATATAGTCTCTGTTTGCTTCTATATAGTCTGTCTCTACTTATGTAGTCCGTCTCTGTATGGCTATATAGTCTTTGTCTGCTTATATAATCCATCTTTGCTCATTTAGTCTCCATCTGCTTATGTAGTCCAGATCTGCTCATATAGTCTCTCCCTGCTTTTATAAAGTCCATCTGTTTATTTAGTCTCTGTCTGCTTATATTGTCTGTCTACTTATATAGTCCATCTCTGTTTTATATAGTCTGTCGGCTTTATACAGTTTATCTCTGCTTTATATTGTCCATCTCTGCTGAATATAGGCCATAGCTTAAATAGTTTATCTCTGCTGATATAGTCTACCTCTGCTTTATATTTTCCATCTGTGCTTATATAGCATATCTCTGCTTATGTAGTCCATATCTGTTGAGGGGTTGTATAAACACTTCTCAGACTCTTTAGATCTCCTGAGTCTGGGTAGCTTCCAAGATCAATCCGAAACCACCTTCTTTCTTGAACTTTGCATTTTATGCAAATGAACCCGAAAGCATCATACTTAAATGTGTCATACCAGGAAGTGAGTGCCGGCATTCTGCTCTGCAGAGAGAGAGATTCAGTACTGCTCAGGTTAACACCTTCCCAAGTGGGAGGCAGACTGTGTGGTAGGGAGCATGGCGACCCTAGTGACCTTCAGAGGATAAACCGCTGCATCACTGAAGGGACGCGTCCCACATCTCCACTGGGCTCAGACAACCTTTCAATGTCATTGCTCCGAGCTGCTTTCTCAAGGTACGTCTCACTCTGCACTGTACTGGTTGTGCTTGATTATACATCAGCATTAGAGATAATGAGGTAAGATCTTGAGTCAGAATAGACCCAGCTTTTTTGGGGAATGACATCTGAAAGGCAGCAGGAATTCTGTGATCCAGTGTTCCAACATGAGTGAAATCTTCTAGGTCAGAATAAATGATACATAAAGCAGTAGATGACTTGCTTTTTGTAGATGTGGTTAGGAAAATGCTTTCTGTTTATGGAAGTGGTCAAGAAGAGATGCGATTCTGCAGCTATATGGGTTTATGGTACAAACAAATGAGCTTTCTATGGTGTTTTATGTTAATGTCATGATCATACAGTATCTGTTATTCTGAGACATAAAAGTCTGAGACAACATTGAAAATATAGGATTTTACTGATTTGAGCTGGAAATGAACAAAGTTTAGGATTTTTAAATATTTCAAACAGAGAAAAGTTACAATGCAAAAAAACAACAACTGGTATGTGTATTTAAGATTCTGCACTATTTCTAGTTCACTAATTAACCCTTAAACGCATACCTCGGGTCTTTAGTGACCCTGTACCTCATCCATTTTTTTGGAGTTATGCCCACACTTCTTTAGTATTCCTCAACCTTTCTCTTATGTAACACAATAAATAAATAAATAAATAAAAATGCCAAAATTGCAACAACAACAACAAAAAAATTTAATTGCTTAAGTACCAAAAGTGTTTAGGGTCATTAGTGACCCGAGATATGTAATAGTGTCGCTTTTTTGTGCGCTTCCATAAATTTTTTTTTTATGATTATCTCACATCTATATACGTTTACTATATATATTTCTTTGTTTACAAATGAGAAATGAATACATCATGTCGATTTCCGGTGCAACAATGACGAATTATCAGTATCCCAGATGTGTGTATGCATACATTTTATACATGCAGTTTCTTACTCAAGTTGAGTTTACTACTGTAATTCTGTAAGTTGTGCGTCTAATTAGACTCAAATATAGAAAATACATATGTGTTATGTGTAGCTCAGTATGTGTTTGACAGCCAATTGCATCTCATGAAATTTCAGTGTGAAATTAATGAATCGTGTTCTATATTTGTCCTAATTTTTTGCATCATCTCTTTGATATATTAAAAATAAAACGTCAAAATATACCCGAATATACTCTATTCTAAATAGATAATATAATTTATAGATATACAGTGCATGCCGGGTCTCTAAAGACCTGAGTATGTAATAATGTTTGGCGAAATACCCATGCATTTAAGGGTTACATAAGCAAATGTGTGACATTGAGCATGTTAACTCCTTTGTGCAAAATATTTCCTTGCTTTCACTGAAGGACTTAAGATGCTCTTTGGAACATTCTCGATTCATGCTGGATAACATGATCATCAGGTTTTGTTCAGTTTTTCAACTTTACACTTGCACTTTTATAATGACAACTTAATCGGTAATTAAACGTTTTATATTCTGTGAGTGAGAGTCCCCCAGCCACTTGGGGTTGCGTCAGGAAGGGTATCCGGCATAAAACCTGTGCCAAGTCAAATATATGGATCACGGATGGAAGAAGAAGAAACGTTTTGTATTCAGTTAGAAAAGAATGCAAAATTAAAGTGTTTCCACTAGTGGTCTCAGACTTTTTGACTCCATTGTATTTTATTAATGCATTTTATAAAAGCAAGGATGTTTATTACATCAAAGACACTTGAGACTATGCTTGATGTAAACAAAAAAAGTATGAACATGGTTGAAGCATCTTTGAGAGGTCTTGAGGGCATATGAAGGCAGACAGGGGTGGTAAGGTAATTTACTGACAGCATATTAAAGCAGGTGTTTTCTTCAAATGCAGAGTTTATTTGTTTCTTATGGTATCTGAGGGTGTTCAACAAGTCTTTAGAGATGAGTGACCCCAGAGGTTGTCCAAAACTCTTGACCATGAGTTGCTGTACTTTAGTCTATGTGCCAGTAGGTGGCGGCACAGTCTGATTGGACTTCTGAAACTGTCACCCTCTACCAGCTCAATGACATCATTATGCCATGACGACATCTGCGTTTTTAGAAAATGAACAGAAAAATGTGAGGTTGCTTATGTAACACCAGTACGTATGCCCACTAAACATATAAGTCATTTGTTTGTAACTGGTGGCATTACTTATTCATTTATTGATCATAAGCCAGCACATTTATAACTTGTCATTATACAAAACGGGTGCCTTTTGTTTACGTCAGTAAGGACTTTATAGGACTATTCCAAGTTCAATAAAAATTAAGCTCAATCTGTAGCATTTGTGGCATAATGTTGGTTACCACAAAAATTAATTTCGACTCATCCCTTCTTTTCTTAAAAAACAAACAAACAAAAGAAGCCAAAATGGAAGTTACAGTGAGCCACTTACAATGGAAGTCAATGGGGCCAATTTTTGGAGGGTTTAAAGACAGAAATGTGAAGCTTATAATTTTATAAAAACACTTACATTACTTTTTCTATTAAAACGAGTGTACTATTTGAGCAGTAAATTTGTTTAAATCGTCATTTTTTAGGATTACAGCCTGGTTTGCGGCATTACATCATCATAGCAACAGAGTTGTAAAATTGGCAATAACTTTACACAGATGCGGTTAGTAAGTGATTTTACCACACTAAAGTCATGTTTACACGCATATTGTTTATGTCTTGTGGCATTGAGTATTTAATGGATTGGCCCCATTGACTTCCATTGTAAGTGCCTCACTGGAACCTGCATTTTTGCTTTTCTTAAAGAAAAGGAGGGACGAGTCGAAATATATTTTTGTGGGGATCAACATTGGTCCACATATACTGTTGATTAAACTGAACTTGTATTGAACACTGAATATTCCTTTTACAATTAATATTAATAGTAACTACTATGTCGTTACAATGCATTTTTAAGAAACATCCAATATATCTTTTAAAATATATTTTATTATTTTTCTTTCGTCATGAAGATGCCTTTTTTTTGGCCTGGCCCTAGCCTTGTATTTCCAACTTCAACTGATTAAGGTTAGTAAAATATCTTAAATTGTCACCCCTGTTACTTTTACAGTTACAGTTTTAATTAGTATTTTAATTTCGCTTGAGATGGCACAAGGCAAATAATTAACACTTAAAGCCATTCTTTACATTCTTACAGAAATTACTAGCACTTGTAGACTGAACCAGTAAATAGCTAATAAACTGAGAGATGTCTCGTTTTGTTTGCCAAAAAAAAAAAAAAAAAATCACGTAGGTTTCTCTCTCTCTCTCTCTCTCTCTGTCTCTCTCTCTCTCACCCATCACCGCTGCGATCACTG
Source organism: Myxocyprinus asiaticus (assembly GCF_019703515.2). Taxonomy (NCBI): domain Eukaryota; kingdom Metazoa; phylum Chordata; class Actinopteri; order Cypriniformes; family Catostomidae; genus Myxocyprinus; species Myxocyprinus asiaticus. The sequence goes on along the minus strand of NC_059348.1, from coordinate 52,801,589 downwards.
ATTGGTTTCCCGCAAAGATAATTCCAGGCCAAAGCTGATACAGTGAATGACATGGACCGGAATGAGGATGTTGCCATGACAAAGAAAGCAGCCCATAGCAGCAGCAGCAGCACACCTGTGCGCAACTGCACCACCAAGAGTTGCCTGGAGTCCCATTCCGATGCCGCCGGGCCGGACTTGAAACCCAATCACGTCGCCATGGATGAGGCGGATGGCGGGGAGGAAGAGTCCAAGTTTCAGCATCCTCGTCTGAGGAGAGTCGGAGGTGGGAGTTGCATCCAGAATAAATACTGCGCGCCAGGAGGGGGAGCCGCGTCACGGAGGAGCTCCGCGCACCACGAGCAGTCCACTTCCACAGATGCGCGCCCGGGTGGTGATGCTGCTGCGGCGGGTCGGAGCGGAGGAGGAGGTCGAGCGTCTACCGTAGAGGTGGAGGCTTGTAATGTTGCAGGTGTCGGTGACGGCAACACCTCGGCACCGCTTTCCAGCATGAAATGCAACAAAAACGGGGAATGCAGGCGTGACTCCGGCACGGGGAGTCTCCGGTCCATCATGTCCAAGCCGGACGGGAGTAAACGGGCTGCTTGCAATTCAACGTCCAGCATGGACGGAATCGGAGCCCTAACTCAGGGGCAGGACGCGTCAAACCCCGGTGCGACCCCCGTGTCCACTGGTGTCCCGGAGAAGAAGGACTCGAAAGTGTCCTTTTCCAACGCGCCGAGTCGGAAAGCTTCTTCCTCCATCCACGGCACCCAGCAGCCCAGGAACTCGCTGACATTTCTCAAATCCGAGGATGCTTCCCAGATCGGGGCGGAGGATAGTGACACTCGGGGCAGCCAGGCGAGCTTCATGCAGCGGCAGTTCAGCAGCATGCTGCAGCCCGGGGTCAATAAATTCTCCTTACGCATGTACGGGAGTCAGAAAGCGGTGGAGAAGGAGCAAGAACGGGTGAAATCGGCGGGCAACTGGATCATTCACCCCTACAGTGACTTCAGGTAAGAGCTGAGGGGGGCATGCAACTTTCTGCATAAAGTTTTGCGAATTTGCATGAGAATATTTCATCCCTTATGTCAAAAAGTGCTCCTTTAGGATGCATGAGAAAGGCAGTACGAACATATATGGCCTACACAGCACTTTGGAGGCCCCAAAGTAAAAAAAACATAGTATTTTGGTTCATTTAAACCTGAAAATAAGCAAAGGGTTAGGATTTTGTGACATTGTAACGTGAAATGAATAAGACATATTTAAGATTCTGCACTATTTGTGGTACTGAGCATGTTAAAGGCTTTGTACAGATGGTCAGATATTCTTGCTTCCATTGATGCTGGATAACATTGATCAGCAGGTTTTGCACAAACTTGTGGAGTCCAAACCAGCTCGAGTGCATGCTGTCATTAATGCAAATAAATACGAAGATATTCTCAAATTCATGCAAATGTTTCAATGTAACTTTCCACTCAAATGGTCAGTTTGATAATATAATATGTGATTAAAAACTTGAATTAAATCAGTAAAATGCTAAATGGACACATTCTCACTAAACTCCCAAAAGGACTTATTTATTTTTACTAGAGGAACAGAAAAGGTCCCCTTGAGGGGTTTTGTACGTTTAACAGTACCTTTTTTTCTGAGAGAGACTTTTGGGCCCCAAATACTTCTGTATCCAACAAATAAAGAAACAATCATCATATGCTCACACAAAAGAATGCATTTAAGGATGTTACAGTATAATGTACACTGACCAGGCAATATATCTTCTAAAATCAGAATGCAGCAAAATTGTTGCCTCATAGCATACAGAGTGTGGCACATAAGCTATTTTTTGTCCAGCAGATATCATGCTGAGATAGCTTGTGATAGATAGATATGATCTTAGATTATACAAATTAAATTGCAAATAGCGACTTATTCGCAATATATGCTAAGTTTGAGAAAATCACATCTATTTTGATTGCCTCACAGTCATTATTATTTTTCTTTATCAATAACCATTCATGTGAACTGTTTCTGATAGTCTTTAAAATATTGAACAGTTTAAACACAGTGACCTCAATACATGCACTTCAAGCGTGGGCAGACCTGTCTAACTCTCTGTTTAGGGAACTAGTCTGGGTTCTCAGGCGAAGTACGTCATTTCAGCACCATACAAAGCGGACAGCAGTTTAGCTCAAGTCTAAAGTAGACCAAAATGTTTTAAACTAATATCTTTATATGAATATCGTTGACTATAAAAATGTGCATGCAATCTCTGCGTTCAAACATGCCATGCAATAACATGCCAATATTCTCATCATTTTGCGTTGTCGCTATGAAAACCGATGCATATTTATCACTATTTCCACGCGAAACAAATGTAATCTGCGATTTTACATTCCCTCGGAGCTTGTTAAAGACGTTCAGCCATGCAAACCAAGCGAAAACAAACTTCTGCCATTTTGCATGAGTTGCATCAGTCTCCAGTTATGAGTCAGCATGCACTTCAACGCGCGCTGCTGTGACCTTGAGTAGTACACGCGCGCGACTGCAAGCAGCACCACGTGGAAACAGATCACTTCCGCTCCACACGCGCAGACATTCATTCCAGACCCTCAGAATTGACCTAACCATGTGAGCCTCTCGCATATCAGGGGTCTTGTAAAGCTTGCAACACTCTCCCCTTCAATATTAATCATTTAGAGAGGAAATGATGGCCATCCATGTCTACACCACATTGTTGCATTAAAGGTGCTTTAAGTGACTGTTTTTGGAATACAATGCATGAAATAAATAGCATACTACCATAATACACATGTGGGTTTTGCAGAAAACAGCATGTATACTGTGAACTGTATGCACATTTTCAGTATGCATGGAATACCTGGATGATATGCAACTAAGTCTATGTTTGGAATAGCATACTACCATACTATTCTTATTTCTGCACTGTAAAAAATGTATACTGTGCACAGTAGTAACATTTGTTTTTATATGCATGGAATGCCTGGATGATGTACAGTATGTTAGACCATGGCCATGTTTGGAATAGCATACTGCCATACTACTCTTACAATTTCTGCATTATATAGTTTGTATGTATACAGTGAACAGTATGCACATTTCCAGTATGCAAGGAATAGTCTTTTTTCAAGTCACTTTTATTTGTATAGCGCTTTTCACAACACACATTGTTTCAAAGCAGCTTTACAGAAAATCTTACCAGTATGACAAAGTATACAACTAAGACTCTGTTTGTAATAGCATATTACCATACTACTCTTACAATTTCTGCAGTATATAGTAGGCTATTTATACTATGTACAGTATGCACATTTTCAGTATGCTGGAATATCTGGATGATTTGCAATATGCAACTAAGTCTACGTTTGGAATAGCATACTAGCATACTGTACTGCTCTTATGCTTTCTGCAGTATATAGTATGTACTGTATACAGTGAACAGTATGCAGATTTTCAGTATGCATGGAATACCCAGATAATGTGCAGTATGCAACTACAGTTCTGTTTGTAGCAGTATACTACCATACTACTCTTAGAATTTCTGCAGTATCCTGGATGTATACTGTGCACATTATGCACATTTTCTGAATACATAAAATACAGGATGACCTACTACATTTGAAGTGATGTGCAGTATACAGCCAGTGCACACTGCACAGAATACTGTATTCCAGGGGTTGAACTGATTAGGAACATTATATAGGCCTATTGTGAAAACTATACAAATAAATTGAATTTAACTGAATTGATAGGAGTTGGTTAAAAATGACTATCGGTTCATAATTTCAAGGTTGAAAGGCCCATTTCTTTCCCGTCTCTCTTTCTGTATGGTCTATTGTAGGTTCTACTGGGATTTCACCATGCTTCTCTTCATGGTGGGCAACCTGATTATTATTCCTGTTGGTATCACCTTCTTTAAAGAGGAGACTTCCACGCCGTGGATCATTTTCAATGTGTTCTCTGATACCTTCTTCCTCATGGACCTGGTGCTGAACTTTCGCACGGGTATCATTATCGAGGACAATTCTGACATCATTCTGGACCCCAAAACCATCAAAAAGAAGTACCTGAGGACCTGGTTTGTGGTAGACTTGATCTCGTCCATCCCGGTGGATTATATCTTCCTGATTGTGGAGAAAGGCATGGACTCAGAGGTGTATAAGACGGCACGTGCTCTAAGGATTGTGCGTTTCACTAAGATCCTGAGTTTGCTGAGGCTACTGCGGCTTTCTCGGCTAATCCGCTACATTCACCAATGGGAAGAGGTACGTCAACACACACCCCTCTAATATACCACATATACTGTACTTCATTAAGTGCATATACTGTACACAAACTCCAAAAATACCCTATCTACTGCATACACATGAAACTATGTACTGTGCATACACCACCTTGTGCATATTCACAAAGTTCCAAATATACCCCATCATCTGCATATACTGTACATGAAACTACATTTGTACCCCATCAAGTGCAAATGTAAGCTTTATATATATTCCATCATCTGCATTTACACGGAGCTCCATACATTATATAGCCTTTCATTAAGTGCATATGGGCAAATTTCTATTTATACCCTATTAAGTGTAGTATGTGTCTATCTACTGTATATACCCCATCACTTCATATATACACACATCTCCATATACTGTATACACCATCACTTCATATATACACAAATCTCCATATATACAGGTGCATCTCAATAAATTAGAATGTCGTGGAAAAGTTCATTTATTTCAGTAATTCAACTCAAATTGTGAAACTCGTGTATTAAATAAATTCAATGCACAAAGACTGAAGTAGTTTAAGTCTTTGGTTCTTTTAATTGTGATGATTTTGCTCACATTTAACAAAAACCCACCAATTCACTATCTCAACAAATTAGAATACATCATAAGACCAATAAAAAAAAACATTTTTAGTGAATTGTTGGCCTTCTGGAAAGTATGTTCATTTACTGTATATGTACTCAATACTTGGTAGGGGCTCCTTTTGCTTTAATTACTGCCTCAATTCGGCGTGGCATGGAGGTGATCAGTTTGTGGCACTGCTGAGGTGGTATGGAAGCCCAGGTTTCTTTGACAGTGGCCTTCAGCTCATCTGAATTTTTTTGGTCTCTTGTTTCTCATTTTCCTCTTGACAATACCCCATAGATTCTCTATGGGGTTCAGGTCTGGTGAGTTTGCTGGCCAGTCAAGCACACCAACACCATGGTCATTTAACCAACTTTTGGTGCTTTTGGCAGTGTGGGCAGGTGCCAAATCCTGCTGGAAAATGAAATCAGCATCTTTAAAAAGCTGGTCAGCAGAAGGAAGCATGAAGTGCTCCAAAATTTCTTGGTAAACGGGTGCAGTGACTTTGGTTTTCAAAAAACACAATGGACCAACACCAGCAGATGACACTGCACCCCAAATCATCACAGACTGTGGAAACTTAACACTGGACTTCAAGCAACTTGGGCTATGAGCTTCTCCACCCTTCCTCCAGACTCTAGGACCTTGGTTTCCAAATGAAATACAAAACTTGCTCTCATCTGAAAAGAGGACTTTGGAACACTGGGCAACAGTCCAGTTCTTCTTCTCCTTAGCCCAGGTAAGACGCCTCTGACGTTGTCTGTGGTTCAGGAGTGGCTTAACAAGAGGAAAACGACAACTGTAGCCAAATTCCTTGACATGTCTGTGTGTGGTGGCTCTTGATGCCTTGACCCCAGCCTCAGTCCATTCCTTGTGAAGTTCACCCAAATTCTTGAATCGATTTTGCAATCATAAGGCTGCGGTTCTCTCGGTTGGTTGTGCATCTTTATCTTCCACGCTTTTTCCTTCCACTCAACTTTCTGTTAACATGCTTGGATACAGCACTCCGTGAACAGCCAGCTTCTTTGGCAATGAATGTTTGTGGCTTACCCTCCTTGTGAAGGGTGTCAATGATTGTCTTCTGGACAACTGTCAGATCAGCAGTCTTCCCCATGATTGTGTAGCCTAGTGAACCAAACTGAGAGACCATTTTGAAGGCTCAGGAAACCTTTGCCGGTGTTTTGAGTTGATTAGCTGATTGGCATGTCACCATATTCTAATTTTTTGAGATAGTGAATTGGTGGGTTTTTGTTAAATGTGAGCCAAAATCATCACAATTAAAAGAACCAAAGACTTAAACTACTTCAGTCTGTGTGCATTGAATTTATTTAATACACGAGTTTCACAATTTGAGTTGAATTACTGAAATAAATGAACTTTTCCATGACATTCTAATTTATTGAGATGCACCTGTATACCATCACATCTTATATACACAAAGGTATATATTGCCCTTCACTTCATATATACACAGAGGTCCATAGATACCCCGTCACTTCATATATATATACACAGAGGTCCATATACAGTATACACCATCACTTTGTATATACACAAAGGTCCATACATACACCATCACTTCATATCCACACAAAGCTTCATATATATGCAAAGGTCCACATATACCCCATCACTGCATTTATACACAAAGCTCTATATAAACACCATCAATTCATATATACACAAAGATCCAAATATAACCCATCACTGCATGTACTGTATACATAAAGCTCCATATATACAGTATGTCATCAGTTGTATATACACAAAGCTCCATATATACCCCATCACTTCATATATACACTGAGGTCCATATATACCCCATCACTTCATATATACACAAAGCTCCAAATATACCCCATCATTTCATACATACACAAAGGTCCAAATATACCCCATGACTGCATGTATACATGAAGATTCAAATAATGTGTATACCTCATCACATTGCATATACACAAAGGTCCACAGATACCCCATCACTTCATACAGTGTATACACAAAGCTCCATATATCCCCATCACTTCATACAGTATATACACAAAGCTCCATATATCCCCATCACTTCATATATACACAAAGGTCCATATACTGTATAACCCATTACTGCATTTATACACTTAAAGCTCTATATATACACTTAATATATATACGAAGATCTGAATATACCCCATCACTGCATGGTCTGTATACATAAAGCTCCATATATACGTCATCACTTTGTATATACACAAAGCTCCATATATACCCCATCACTTCATATATCCACTGAGGTCTATATATACCCCATCACTTCACATGTCCCCAGCACTTCATATATACACAAAGGTCCATATACAGATTACACCATAACTTGATATATACACAAAGCTCCATATATACCCCATCACTTCATATATACACAAAGCTCCCAATATACTGTATATCCCATCACTGCATGTTTATACACAACGCTACATATCTACCCCGTAGTTGTTGTATTATTCTTTTTAGTATGCAGGTAATCACCATTATAATATTTCTTTTGTCTTATTGTCCTTTAGCATTTTAAATATTTACACCATGTTTTAACCAATGTGGTGCATTACATAACCACATTCAGGCATTAAAAAGCTAACTGTACTGGATTCCAGCATGAACTCAGCATGCTCTGTGTAAAATGTGATGAAATATGAATGTGAGTGTCAGGGAAGGTTGGGGTTATTCTCCTGATGGGCACAAAAGGAATGTGGATGTTTATACATGCGTAACAGAGGTAGAGGGCATGAAGGCTGTGGAGATGTGCCGGTTGAACGGGGCCCAGTAGGCCAGAATTTTCTGGCTCAGATGTTGTTCTTTTGGAGCTCAGGAGACTTACTGGAGTTCTCAGCTATGTTTTATGATATGTTTTATCTAAGTGTCAACTTTGTGTTAGATGTGTCTCCTAAAATTCCTTGCAGGGAGCAATAAAAATAGACACAAATTAGACACAGTAAGAACATAGAGTGCTAAAATTAATTTGGAAACATAGCTCAGATCATTTGCTCTTGGGAAAAATAAAAGTCTCCCATTTGATCTATTGCTTTTTAGGAGAAAGAATTGAGATATTAAAGAAATTTCATTTGTGATTTTTCTTTTCTATGGTTGCAGACCCTGCAGATAGCAGATGGAGTGTTTAACACAGATAAAAAGGTGTTGATGGTTTTCTTGTCATGGCCCCGAAAAAGGTCCAGGCAGACTTGTAACGGGTCTTAAAAATGGGGCGTTCACACTTCTCTCACTATTTAAAGCACTGTGTCTAAGACACTGTCGGTCAATAGGTTCTCTTGGCTGGACGTCACCATGCAGGAAAGCCAGGGCTGGGCTATATACTGTATAGAATATTCACATTATATACTGTACGTGATGATTTTCTCTTGTGATATAAAATCAAGCAATGTTGTGAATACTGCAGTGATTTTAATGCATTTGTTATTTAGTGACTCGTGATTATTAGAGCTCTATCTAATATAATAGATTAATCTAATGATTATTTGACTATTCTGCGATTATTGCAACGATTAATCATTAGCTCTTAACTGATTATTCAGCTTGTGCCCCGACTTAAAAGGTTGTATTAAACGTGCTTACTAACAATAAAGAGGACAAAATCATCTTTTAAAAATACCTCTAAATGACATTCACTGAATTAAAGGGAATATATACTTAAGTGTAATTCAGTAAAAAATTCACTGCAAAAAATCCTATTATTATCAAATGTTTTTGTCTTGTTTTCCATTTAAAATGGTCTAAACATCCTTAAAACAAGATACATTTACTTGAGAAGCAACATATAAGATATTTAGGCTTGCTTTAAGAGAATGTATCTTAAATATAAGTGTATTTTGTATATAAGTGTATTTTTTCACTTGGTTACACTTCAGCGAGTACAGTAAAGACTAAATATATTTCTATTCAAGATCTATTCTCTAAAAGTAAGTCTAAATATCTTAAATGCTGCTTCTCAGGTGAATGCATCTTTTTTTAAAGGGTTTAGATATTTTACAATATTTGTATTTTTAATATTATATTCAACATTCTCAGATAACAATGTTTTCTTCTGCAGTATAGCTGCTAAAGTAAACGTACGCTGTTTTAAAGGAGTTTTAGATATTTACATTGGAAAACAAGCCAAAACTAAAACAAATCAAAAACGTATTTTGTTGCAGTGTATAATGGGGGTGAAGACAACCCTCTCTCACCTCTCTGTTCACTTCAATCCATCTTTAACTTTCAAAAAACAAACTCTCTCTTATTATTAAATCTGCGTATTGCCAATTTTCTTCACAATAAGAAATGCACAGTGACATATATATTATGATTCAGTAAGTCACGAGCCATCATGTTATAATCTTGCTGCATTAAGCGTGTGCGCTCAAGGATAAGCGTCCCTGCAACAGAGTGTACCTCAGCCGGATGTGCCTCTCTCCCCCTTATATCGGGACATTCGCGCAATTCATAGAAGAGGTGCTGACTGCACAGAGAAATGCCAGTTTCGTAGTTTATAGTTACTTACATGACCTGCTTCCGTATTTTTTGAACTTTAATAAAGCTATAATGCATTAAATATAACTGCATTTAAGATGTAATGCCGGGGTGTTTCCTTTAAAGAGCTCCGGCTCCACTTACTGTATTCCACAACAAGAGTGCTTCTGTATTTACTTATTTAGTATTTTTTGCATTATAATTCCCTCATACTTTATGATCTACATCACCTGAATCTGTTTGGAAAGTTTAGAGTGCACCTATACTGTGATCTGTGTAATTCTTCCTCTCCTCAGTCAGAACTGCAGTGCTGCTCTCGCGCGTCATCATTAGAGTTTAATGTGATCTCATGTTACATTAAATGAGATCAAACGACTATTCGACAACTAAAATTTTTGTCGACAGTGTCAACTAATTCCTACTCTAGGGCAGATGTATAGATAGATAGATATCCACTACAGGCTGAAAAAATATTGAGGAATATGTTTTTAATTTAAAGTATATCACCCAGATGTTATGGAAGCGAATGTTCTTACAGAGAAAGAAAATAAAGACCTCAAGCACCAAATTAATTTGTTACAAGAAAAAAGCTGGTTGTAATTAACATTGACTGCTCTGTGGCACTTAAATCCCTTAATAATTTGGCTTAATTATCATTTAATGATTTCAGCATGATTATTGACTGCCCATTAAAATGAACAACACATAAAGGGTCTTTTGCTTTGGGGCATTTTTCAATTACAAGTAATGTGAGGTTGAAAGTTTTCCAGTGGAAATACATTTAATTTTACCTGGAAAATATTTTTAATTGTTCATTAAAGGAACAGTTCACTCAAATGAAAATTCTGTCATTATTTACTCACCTTTGTGCTGTTCCAAATTGTGTGCTGTTTTTATATGGAACACAAAAGGAGAATTTTTGAACGAAAACTTTACGCAGCTTGAACGCATACAGATTCCATAAGATTTTTAGTGAGTAACAGTGAATACATTTCAGCCTATTTCTCAAACAAAGCAACTCATTTTGAATGGCTTCAGAGCACTTGGACTATTGTGCATGAGTCATATAGACTATTATGTTGCTGTTTTGGCTATTTTTGTCCCTTTTTGAGCTTGACAGATGTGGTATGGAAAAGAGCTACATAAAGATTCTTCAAAAAGTGTAATTTTGTGTAAAAAAATGACATCATTAAGGTTTAGATTGACATGAGAAAGAGTAAATGACAGAATTTGTACTGATCGCTTGATCCCTGTTGATTTATAATGCTTACGTACTGTTAATAACTGTCTTTTATCAATTATGATACAATAGCCAGATCAGGTGGGTCATGGTAGTGCACTCAAGAGTGGCTACTTTGCATAATTATGAGGTTGTGATTGTTTTTTTTTTTTGCCTGCAATACGCAATTAGACCATTGCTGTACAGAGACCTTCCTTGTTAACTTTCTGTTCAGCTACTGTAGGGTACCGCAGTAAAGGTGAGACACAGTGTTCTAGCGTTTTCAAAAAAAGTGTGATGCATTTATATTCACAACATGCACAGGGGAGAACTCAGCAGCAATCTAAAAACATAGAGCTCTCCTTTCCTGTACATGATCTCCTCTTCTAAAACAACTGAAGTACACCACTGCATTTTGCGCATGCAGCCCTGTTGTACATCCTTAAAGCGCATTCTTGCATTATTGTGGTGGTAACAAACCTCAGTAATCAAGGGGTTGATAGTATGATGGCATTTCAGTGCCACATTAAAATGATTTTGAGAATGAAGTCGTAATATTTTGAGAATAAAGTCAAAATAACAAGAATAAAGTCATAGCAGTACAAGATTAAATTAGTAACATTAGGAGTATAAAGTCTTAATATTAGAATAAAGTAATATTATGTGATAAGTCATAATATTACTAGATTAAAGTTGCAATATTATTAAAGTCATAATATTATTAAAGTTGAAATATTATTAGAATAAAGTCTTAAAATTATGTGATAAAATTTAAAAATATTATTAGATTAAAGTTGCAATATTATGAGAGTAAAGTCTTAATATTATTAGAGTAAAATCATAATATTATTAGAGTAAAGTTGTAATATTATTAGAATAAAGTCTTAAAATTATGTGATAATTTTAAAATATTATTAGATTAAAGTTGCAATATTATGAGAGTAAAGTCATAATATTATTAGAAAAAAATCATAATATTATTAGATTAAAGTTGCAATATTATGAGAGTAAAGTCATAATATTATTAGAGAAAAATCATAATATTATTAGATTAAAGTTGTAATATTATTAGAATAAAGGTGTAATATTATGAGACTAAAGTCATAAAATTACCAGAATAAAGTCTGTAATATTATTTGAATAAAGTCATAGTATTACAAGATTAAAGTCGTAACATTAGGAGAATAAAGTCTTAATATTAGAATAAAGTCATTATATTATTAGATTACATTTTTAATATTATTAGAATAAAGTTGCAATATTATGAGATTAAAGTTGTAATATTATTTGAATAACGGTGTAAAATTATGAGTTTAAAGTCATAGCATTACAAGAATAAAATCATAATATTATTTTAGTAAAGTCGTAGTATTATAAAATGTAAGTTGTAATATAATTTGGTTTACAGTTGCATTATTACGAGACTAAAGTTGTAAAATTACAAGAATAAAGTCATAATATTATTAAAATAAAGTAGTAATATTATGAGATTAAAGTTGTAGAATTATGAATTCAATTAGTTATATTATAAGGGAAAAAATTACAATATTATGAGAAAAGGCATGATTATCACTATGACGTTATTCACAAAATCTCAAAAGATTTTTTTTATTATTATTTATATGTGGCACTATAAAACGCTGCTGTATGAGTCACACTGAAAGTGAAGAGAGTAATTTTCTTCCAGTGTTAAAATACTATAGCTTAATATGCAGTGGCAACAAGTATCATCCATTCATTGGTTGATTCCCTAGAAACATGAATCTTAAACATGAATCTTAAACATGAAGTTAAAAATGGCTGTTTGTTCAGCATTCCTACCAGCCTGAAACAGCAACATGGGTTCAACCAGTGGCGTGAGTTTGGGGCAGAACTATCTGTTTGTCTGACCAATAAAAATGGGCGTAGTGTTTGGGGAAACTGAATATATAGAATTAAAATGTTTAGATACAGTAATTAATATTCTTGAGTTGAGCTACATGTTTTATATGGTTCTTTGAAAAAAAATTATTGCTGTTGTTATAGGTTCTTCAGATTAGTGTATTGGCTTCTTTCGTTTTATTTATTTATTTATTTATTTTTTTTAAAGTAGCAGTACATAAATGTTTTTTTTTTTTTAAGAAGTAGAGAATTAAGAATTCTTTGTGTCACTTAAAAAGTTCTATGATATAAGACTTTAAAATCCTTTTTAGTTGTAATTGAAATCTTTATTTTTAGAGTACATGGTCATTTTATTTTGTGCATGAGGGTTTTGCTGTCTCAGTCTCTTGTAAACTGGTGTACAGTGACTCAGTGATTCACTTATGTGTTGATTAGTAGTCTAATTAAATGTCGCGCTGCGGGGCTCTGTTGTAATTGTTTTATCCTTATTATCATGTGTTCTGAACAATGTATTCTCTCACCTGAAAGACTCACTTAAGTCATGATTTCCGAGTCTGTCAAATAAGTAAAGAAAATTACAACAGTTGTTGCGTAAGTAAGCGTATAGAATAGTTTTGTGTTATGCCAAACCAAAGTCTGCAATCTATGTAACTCCATGCATGTAAATAAGGTTAACAAAGGCATTGAATGACTTCAGATCCTTTTAAAGATTTATATTTGAACCCAAAACGAACTTACCTGATTTAACCCCCAAAACGTTTAGTATTTCATTAATTAAATAAATTGTGTCAGATGAATGTTAAAACAAACTGTTATAGGCCACTTTAGTAAGTAAATACTTACTGAAGTAATACTTACTTTTTAAATAAATACTGTATAATACTAGTACAACAGTATGCAAAACAGTGAAAGAACCAAAATAACTAATTTACACATTTTCCCTCATTAAGAGGAATATTTTCACTGAATAACAACTTACATTTCAGTCTGTCCTCACACAAAGCTACTGTATGGCTTCAGAAGACTTGAAATATGTTGCATTTTAAAGCTTGACAAACCCAGTTCCTTTTTCTTTTATCACATGGAAAAGAGCTGCCTTCAAAAATTCCCCTTTTGTGTTCCACAGAAAAAAATAAACTCATACAGGTTTGAAACAACCTGAGGCTGAGTAAATGATTACAAAACATTTGCTTTAATGTGATGGATTGGAGGTGGATGTTCAGTTGAACCAACCAAATGCTCACTGTGTACGTAGGGCATGTAGCAAGTGTCTGGCTGTGTTTTTGTATTGTCTGATGGGCAGCAGTGTAAGGAAATGTTACTTTAAAAAGTAGCATGTTACAATAATGCATTACTCCTAATGAAAGTAGCAAATTATGTTACATTTAGTTTTGTATAGTTAGTTTTCTCTTTATTAGCTGTGGTCTGTGGACGAGTGTTTTCCCACCAAATTAGTTTGCATGTAGCTGCTAAACCACTATATCCCGCACTGCTTGCAGTGTAGACAGATTTACTGATTATTACATTTGCAGTGTAGACATGTCACATACACTGCATCTAAGTTATGGGGAAGGGAGAGATTTTAAATGGTATTTGTCAGTAAATAAATCAAATTGAAATATAAATTAGGTTTTCAATTGTTTTTGTAATTTGAAAATGGATTTTCAAATGTATTTGTCAATAAATAAATCAATTAGAAAATTTAAAACAGTTATTATAATAATTTATCATATTATGCAATTTTCTAATATTGTAATATTTTATATAATATGCAATAAAAGTATTGTGGCGTACATTCAAAAACTTAACTCGGTACTTCCAAAAAAATCTATTTATTGCATAACGTGTTATTTGTAATTCGTGAACCTCAGTACTGTTGACACATTCCCGAAATGGAAGTTCTTGACAATAACAGTCAGAACTTACGTGCAAATTTATTTTTGATTACATTGAAGGAATAGTTTTTTATTTTTTTTGTACACTAAGTCTAGGCGCATGTGGGTTTGGTGAAATTGTGCATGGGAAGTTCTAATGGACTGGGTCAAGTACAATCAAGTCCACCGTCTGCGTCCTATTATACAGTCCATTCCCTGTCAAGCACCAGCGATATAAACAAAGACAGCACATTCATAAGATGTTGGTAATGTAAATGGACTGTATGCAATGAAATAGAAAAATAGAAATATGGACTTAAGTTCTATTGTTCATTAACTGTGTCCTTGCTGAATGTCAGACATATTTACATGATAGTGACATGCTCTTTTTATACACATGGGAAATGTGGTTCTCGTCAGGATTTGGATGTAGGCTCTGTTAAAATTATAGAGAATGTAAATATTATTAATTATATTGATGTAAGTGACATACATTATTGCTAGTATTAACAATGATTTTATCAGCCTTCCAGGTTAGGTTGTGGATTAAATAAGAAATTGAATTAAATTAAATAATAATAATAATAAAACCAAAAATATCAAAATCATAAATACAATTGCAAATAAAAACATAATAATAATAATTGAAAAATAAACCATGACAGCATGACATATAGATAGTTTAACAAATATCATATACATTTTGGACATGGACTTTATCTGCAAATCTCCAAACTGCAAATGCAGGAACTGATTTTAGACTTTGCGCTGAAAACATGCATGCTTCTAAAATGTCTTAGCGCAATGGCCTTTTTCTGGCCATTGGCCCACAGTTTGCGAACTTATACTGTACCCACAGATAGCGCAAACACTCCCACTGGCCCACTCACTTGCGCTTTGCGCTGGCACGAAAATTGTGCTTGGAATTTGCGCTCTCACAAAAACTAAAGTTGTTAAGAATGTTTGTTATGCATTGTGCTGTCACGAAAATAGAGCCCTACAGCTTTAAAAAAACCCTCAAACGTATCATAAGATAGTCCATGCAGCTCTGTTTGTGTGCCATATTCCAAGTCTTCTGAAAGCAAGATTTACACTGAAAGATTACATACTTTTCAGGTTGTTTCTCATACGCTTTCAGAAGATTTGCAATATGATGCACAAGTCGCAGGCACTACTTTTATGATACTTTTGGGTCTTTTCATGCTTTAAATTGAGGCGCAATCCACTGTTATTGAAAAGACGGACCAGAATATTCATAAAAAATGTGCCGTTTGTGTTCCGCATAGAAAGGGAAAGTCATATGGGTTTGTAAAGAAATAAAGGTGAGTCTTTACTGTATGAAAGAAAGTAACTTAAAACAGATTTAAGGCCTTGTGTTTGTTTACTTATGAATTTTTGGCATTTGGAGTTTGAATAGTTTTGGCACATTTGAAAATTCTGTCAATGTAAGTCGATGTGATTTTTACGAGTTTTAATTGTCCGTTTTGCGAAAACATTAATTTTGATCAGTTAGCAGAGACAAAAGCTATATCCGAAAATGACGCACTATACACTAAGTACAGTACTTATAATACTTTGCACTCAGCCATGTAGTGTTAAGTGTGGTATCGTCCCAAATGGAACACTTAAAGGAATATTCCTGGTTCAATACAAGTTAAGCTCAATCAGCAGCATTTGTGGCATAATATTGATTACCACAAAAATTAATTTAGACTCATTCTTCCTTTTCTTTAAAAAAAGCAAAAATGTGGGTCACAGTGAGGCACTTACAATGGAAGTGAATGGGGACCAATTTTTTGATAGTTTAAAGGCAGAAATTTGAAGCTTATAATTTTTTATTAATAAAAGCACTTACATGAATTCTTCTGTTAAAACTTGTTTTATATTTAAGTTGTTTGTCATTTTTACAGTCATTTTAGGGTTTGTTGATATTACATCATAATGGCAATGAAGTTGTAAAATTTACTATAACTTTACACAGAAAAGGTTAGTAAGTGAATGTATCACACTAAAATCATGTTTACATGCATATTGTTTAAGTCTTGTGGCTACACTTTTGAAGAAGTTTTTTAATGTTCAAAAATTGGCTCCATTCACTTCCATTGTAAGTGCTCTACTGCAACCCAGATTTTTGCTTTTTTTAAGAGAAAAGAATGGGCAAGTTTAAAGAATTTTTTGTGGTAACCAACATTGTGCCACAAATGCTGTTGATTAAGCTTAACTTGTACTGAAGCCGGAATATTCCTTTAACAATTTTTTTACTACCCGGAAGTGTACCCCTGTCCACAGCTGACGAAAGTGATGTTTTAAACGCATGCAACGTGTTGCCGCTAGCTTTAGCATGTTAGCCAACCTCAGTTCAACACTTGTACCTGGGGAGCAAGTGGGGAGTGTGGTATGTTTACACTGTGTATAAGAAGGTATTCTTATCCGGATGATGCTCTTCTTCAGCCATTAAAACAGAGTATGGAATGTTGGACACTTCATGCTCTCAGAGCTCACGGCTCACCATACGTAGCGGAAGGGGCGGAGTTACCTGGCTGCATAACTGGTCTGACAAAAAAAAAAAAATTATTGAGAATGTTGCAACTAGTGAAACCTCAGTTGAAGACCTTACAAATGTTAGTTAAATGCTTTTTCATCACATCACGCTGTGTAAATATGAACATTATTTGAGATACAAGTGTTGAACTGAGACATTGCATGTGTTTAAAACGTCACTTCCTTCTCCTGTTAAATGGCGAAGGCTTCCATGTAGTAAAAAACTTTAAGTGTTCTATTTGTGACGATGCTACACTTTTGATATTCATACAGTACATGGCTGAGTGCATAGTGTATATTGTGTATATTGTATATCATGTATACTGTATATTATATAAGTGAACAGTGTATAATGCGTTGCTTTGGACACAGTAACACAGCCAAGTAACTCCGCCCCTTTAGCTACATTCAGCAAGCCGCGAGCGCTGTGTGCATGAAGTGTCCAACATTCCACACTTGAAGTGCATTATCCAGGTACTCGTAGTATACTTCTTTTTGTTACATTTTCAGTGTTAACATACAACTTGCACTACTTACACTAAAAATAATGAAGAATAGTGCAGAAGTGTGCAGTTTGGGATGCACATATAGCCAGTGTTGGGCTGTAATGGAATACATGTAACGGTGTTACGTATTCAGAATACAAAAATGAAGTAACTTATTCCCAAACTTTATCAAGCAAACGTTCATTTTGGTTTTCAAATGTTGTTTTCCCCCTCGCAGATCTTCCACATGACCTATGACCTGGCGAGTGCAGTGATGAGGATAATTAACTTGATCGCGATGATGTTGTTGCTCTGTCACTGGGACGGGTGTCTACAGTTCCTGGTGCCCATGCTGCAAGACTTCCCCTCAGACTGCTGGGTATCCCTCAACAAGATGGTGGTACGTTTTTCATTCATATCGTCAAGATGAATGCACTTTCTTTAATATTCATGATAACAAAGATGCTGTGAATGAGGCTGTCTGCCGAGCTAGCACATTGCATGTTATCGCAGAACAATACAGCGCCCTACAGAGCCAATGTTAAGAAAATTGGTTCAAAACAGTTACAGAGCAAACATCCAAATGGGTAATTTAATTGAGTGGAATTTAATTCTGTTAACCAGTGTTTTGTTACAGATTTTACCTGATTCTAATTGACCTGCTGAATAAAAGATCCATGTTGGTGACTGTTGGATTTAGATATTGCTTGTTACAATTGATAATATAATTTTTTTTTATTATGTAATGTGGCCATGTGAAAATGTTATTGCTCCGAGCTTGCTTTTTCATTACTCAGAAGACTTACAGTTCTCAGTTTTTCCATGTAAGTATCAACTTTACCTCCGATGTTTCTCCTAAGGAGGAATAAAAAGACATATATAGTAATGTATGGAGATATAAAATTAATGTGGATACAGGTGCATCTCAATAAATTAGAATGTCGTGGAAAAGTTCATTTATTTCAGTAATTCAACTCAAATTGTGAAACTCGTGTATTAAATAAATTCAATGCACACAGACTGAAGTAGTTTAAGTCTTTGGTTCTTTTAATTGTGATGATTTTGGCTCACATTTAACAAAAACCCACCAATTCACTATCTCAAAAAATTAGAATATAGTGACATGCCAATCAGCTAATCAACTCAAAACACCTGCAAAGGTTTCCTGAGCCTTCAAAATGGTCTCTCAGTTTGGTTCACTAGGCTACACAATCATGGGGAAGACTGCTGATCTGACAGTTGTCCAGAAGACAATCATTGACACCCTTCACAAGGAGGGTAAGACACAAACATTCATTGCCAAAGAAGCTGGCTGTTCACGGAGTGCTGTATCCAAGCATGTTAATAGAAAGTTGAGTGGAAGGAAAAAGTGTGGAAGAAAAAGATGCACAACCAACCGAGAGAACCGCAGCCTTATGATTGTCAAGCAAAATTGATTCAAGAATTTGGGTGAACTTCACAAGGAATGGACTGAGGCTGGGGTCAAGGCATCAAGAGCCACCACACACAGACATGTCAAGGAATTTGGCTACAGTTGTCGTATTCCTCTTGTTAAGCCACTCCTGAACCACAGACAACGTCAGAGGCGTCTTACCTGGGCTAAGGAGAAGAAGAACTGGACTGTGGCCCAGTGGTCCAAAGTCCTCTTTTCAGATGAGAGCAAGTTTTGTATTTCATTTGGAAACCAAGGTCCTAGAGTCTGGAGGAAGGGTGGAGAAGCTCATAGCCCAAGTTGCTTGAAGTCCAGTGTTAAGTTTCCACAGTCTGTGATGATTTGGGGTGCAATGTCATCTGCTGGTGTTGGTCCATTGTGTTTTTTGAAAACCAAAGTCACTGCACCCGTTTACCAAGAAATTTTGGAGCACTTCATGCTTCCTTCTGCTGACCAGCTTTTTAAAGATGCTGATTTCATTTTCCAGCAGGATTTTTTTTATTGGTCTTATGATGTATTCTAATTTTTTGAGATAGTGAATTGGTGGGTTTTTGTTAAATGTGAGCCAAAATCATCACAATTAAAAGAACCAAAGACTTAAACTACTTCAGTCTGTATGCATTGAATTTATTTAATACACGAGTTTCACAATTTGAGTTGAATTACTGAAATAAATGAACTTTTCCACGACATTCTAATTTATTGAGATGCACCTGTAGATAGCATAGCTCGGCTAATTTAATGAGAAATATTTGAGTTCAAAGTGAAATCTCCCATAGGAAAGGAAAAATCATAAATGTATTCTACATACTGACCACGTTTACATGCACTTAAGAAAACAGTTTATTCCAGGGTTTTAGCAGAAAGAGGCGTTCTGAAATGTCATGTAAACAAGAACACTGATTTCCCTATGCCGTGCAAGGGATTAAGAGGCTGCATCTTAAAAATGAAAATAAGGTGCTTTTCAAACTGTTCGGAGACCAGTTTTCTTAAGAGTTATATTCATTCAAAACAGCTGTTTTTGCAGCAAATCAGCTGCCTACGTTTTTGTATGCAGCCATAGAAAGCGGATTAACACACCTAGGTTTCTCTCAGAGAACATGGCTTATTGTGGCCATGTAAACGTAGAAGCGGGGTTCTGATGGGTGTTTGAAGAGTGTGCGCGTGGAACAGACCAGGACAGAAAAACGTCATAGGATGGAGCCCAGCAACATCAACGTCAACACAGCTGAAAATTCAACATTTCTGCGAATACAGTGGGAAAATCACATGTCCAGACAGCAATGAGATTAAATTCAGATCAAATGGAGATTTGTGCTTTAGTCTCAGCTGTTTCTCACATTTTTCTTCTGAGAAAAAGATCAGAGTAACTTCATGTGTCTCAACAATCTCTCAGAAGATTATATACTCAAAAAATTAGTGTGCAATTAAAAGTCAGAGATCTCACATTGAACTCAAACCTTTCGCTAACACTTTAAAATAACTTTCATCAGTATCATTAACAAACATTGTATAATTTTATATGTATATGTATATATACTGTATATACAATACATTATGACCACTCACAGGTGAAATGTATATCGTTGATCATCTCCTAACAAGGCCACATGTCAAAGTCTGGATAGATTAGATGGTAAGCGAACAATCAGTCCAGCAGTGGTGAGTACCTACCGACAGTGGTCTGAGGAGGGACAAACCACAAACCGGCGACTGGGTGTTGGGTGCCCAAGGCTCATCGATGCGCGAGGGCAATGAAGGCAGTCCTGTCTGGCCCGAACCGTCAGAAGGTCTACTCTCTACTGTGGCACAAGTCACAGAAAATGTTAATGATGTTTACAAGAGGAATGTGTCACAACACACAGTACATCGCACCATGCTGTGTGTGGGGCTGCGTAGCCGCAGACCGGTCAGAGTGCCCATGATGACCCCTGTCCACCATCAAAAGCGGCTACAATGGGCATGTTGTAACTAGACCTTGGAGCAGTGAAAGAAGGTCGCCTGGTCTGATGAGTCCCGCTTTTTTTTACAACTCGTGCACGGCCGTGTACGTGTACGCCATTTACCTGGGGAAGAGATGGCACCAGGATGCACTGTGGGAAGATGACAAGCTGGTGGAGGGAGTGTGATGCTCTGGGCAATGTTCTGCTGGGAAACCCTGGGTCCAGCCATTCATGTGGACGTCAATTTGACATGTGCCACCTACCTAAAAATCATTGCTGATCAGGTACACCCCTTCATGTCAATGGTATCCCTGATGGGAGTGGCCTCTTTCAGCAGGATAATGCGCCCTGCCACGCTGACACATTGTTCGGGAATGGTTTGAGGAACGTGATGAATAGTTCAAGGCCTCCAAATTCCCAGCTCTCAATCCGATTAAGCATCTGTGGGATGTGCTGGACCAACAAGTCCGATCCACGGCAGGTCCACCTCGCAACTCACAGGACTTGAAGGATCTGCTGCTAATGTCTTGGTGCCAGATACCACAGGACGGGTGCTGTTTTGGCAGCACGCAGAGGACCAACAGTATGTTGGGCAGGTGGTCATAATGTTTTGGCTCATATATATATATATACACTATATTGCCAAAAGTATTCGCTCACCTGCCTTTAGACGCATATGAACTTAAGTGACATCCCATTCTTAATCCATAGCGTTTAATATGACGTCGGCCCACCCTTTGCAGCTATAACAGCTTCAACTCTTCTGGGAAGGCTTTCCACAAGGTTTAGGAGTGTGTTTATGGGAATTTTTGACCATTCTTCCAGAAGCGCATTTGTGAGGTCAGACACTGATGTTGGATGAGAAGGCCTGGCTCGTAGTCTTCACTCTAATTCATCCCAAAGGTGCTCTATCGGGTTGAGGTCAGGACTCTGTGCAGGCCAGTCAAGTTCTTCCACACCAAACTCGCTCATTCATGTCTTTATGGACCTTGCTTTGTGCACTGGTGTGCAGTCATGTTGGAACAGGAAGGGGCCATCCCCAAACTGTTCCCACAAAGTTGGGAGCATGTAATTGTCCAAAATCTCTTGGTATGCTGAAGCATTCAGAGTTCCTTTCACTGGAACTAAGGGGCCAAGCCCAGCTCCTGAAAAACAACCCCACACCATAATCCCCCCTCCACCAAACTTCACAGTTGGCACAATGCAGTCAGACAAGTATCGTTCTCCTGGCAACCGCCAAACCCAGACTCGTCCATCAGATTGCCAGATGGAGAAGCGTGATTCGTCACTCCAGAGAACGCGTCTCCACTGCTCTAGAGTCCAGTGGCGGCGTGCTTTACACCACTGCATCCGACGCTTTGCATTGCACTTGATGATGTATGGCTTGGATGCAGCTGCTCGGCCATGGAAACCCATTCCATGAAGCTCTCTACGCACTGTTCTTGAGCTAATCTGAAGGCCACATGAACTTTGGAGGTCTGTAGTGATTGACTCGCAGAAAGTTGGCGACCTCTGTGCACTATGCGCCTCAGCATCCGCTGACCCCGCTCTGTCATTTTACGTGGCCTACCACTTCGTGGCTGAGTTGCTGTCATTCCCAATCGCTTCCACTTTGTTATAATACCACTGACAGTTGACTGTGGAATATTTAGTAGCGAGGAAATTTCACGACTGGACTTGTTGCACAGGTGGCATCCTATCACAGCACCACACTGGAATTCACTGAGCTCCTGAGAGCGGCCCATTCTTTCACAAATGTTTGTAGAAGCAGTCTGCATGCCTAGGTGCTTCATTTTATACACCTGTGGCCATGGAAGTGATTGGAACACCTGAATTCAATTATTTGGATGGGTGAGCGAATACTTTTGGCAATATAGTGTGTGTATATATAAGCATTATATAATTATATATATATATATATATAATTATATAATGCTTAACAGAATATTAGTTAATGTACTGTATATTCCAATAGTTAGAAACTTTATTCTTACATAGCCTTGCACTTTTTACATCTACAAACGATTTTAACAAATGTTCTATAATGATTAACAGATATAAATCTCACGCACTTTTTTACATTTACAAATGTTTTCAGAAATTCATAGTTTTTTTCTCAACTTCACACACTATTCATGTTTACAAATTATTCATAAATGTCCAGCTAATTAGTAACCAAGGTCTGCTGTGGTATGTATGCATGCATGCCTTTACTGTTACACCCATTGTAAATGTTTTTAAAGTGTTATTTTTGTTGTTATTAGTGTCTGTATTAAACATACAACTAAATTTAAGAAACCACCCCTTAACCAAACTTACAGACTGTTACAGTAGCTCAAACTCCAAATGCCCATAAAGATTCTAAATAATTATTTGTAAACCTTTATAAACCTTTACACTAGATGAATAGCTAGGTTTTAAATGAACTTTAGATAGGTACTGCAAAAATATGAACATGAATATGAATAATGAATAAATGATTTGTAAAAATCTTTAAATTGCATACATATATACCCCAAACAAACAGCAAATATGTGGCTTTTACAGACGTTGGTTACTAATTAGCTGGACAGTAATGAATAATTTGTAATGAAAAATATTAATACATTCTGAAAACATTTGTAAATGTAAAAAAGTGCATGAGCTCATTTATGAATCATTTATGAAAAAGTTTAATGACATTTGTAAGCATTCGAATGTATGTTAACAAATGATCTGTTAATCATTATATACACACACACACACACACACACACACAAAAAAAAACATTTTAGCCTTTTTTTAAATTTTTTTTTAAGATTTACGCATTTCAATTCCATAACCAAATTTAATCAAATTGAATTGCGTAATCTTAAACAAAATTAAATGAATAAAAATTAATACATTTAAGATTTATTTTATTTAATTTGAATTGAATTTTTTTAAGATTATGCAATTCAATGTAATGGAATTTTGTTATGAAATTGAAATCATGAAAATAGGCTAAAATAATTTTTTTGAGTGTATAACATTTGTAAAAAATTATTTGTAGATATTAAAAAGTGCACGGCCATATATGAATGAAAGCTTCATAACATTTGTAAGTATTTGAATTTACATTAACTAGTGGTCTGTTAAAGCTGCACTATGACATTTTTTTGTTAACAATGTTAGTACATAAACAATCAGTGTTCAAAACAACGTCCTTACCCTGATTCACTACGGTTAGCCTATGATTTGTGTTTTGAGCTGTCGGGTTCGATTTGATGTGAAATCGCTGGTTTATGATGTTCATCCTTGCATCATTATGCACACACAGGAAAGAAGGACTGGCTGTCTCATGTTCGGGCTGGAGAAACTATACGCTGTTCAGCTCAGTTCATGAACACTCACACAGTTGCAGTCCAGATGGATGTTTATCTGTTATCCATTTGGCGAAGTTGTTTACCTGCTATAATGCTTGGATATATTTTTTAGTAGAGCTGTTGAAGCTTATATTGCTTGTCATGCTTTTATGAATCGAACATTACTCGTATGTTAACCGATCACGATGTATCTACATTGTCCGGTGAAGTTACTGTGACATGTTTAATATGTATGACTTCTGAAATTGTATGACTTCTGAAAAAAGTCGGTGACAGCCATCTGCGCCCCCGGTCAGTGGATCACCTTGAATTTAAAGGGCTGGAGAGCCAGATACCACCAGGTGATCCACGCGTTGGTATCCTTCATGCAGTGGAGCCATTGGAGTGGGGCGTGATCCGAGCAAAGGGTGAAGGCCCGCCCCAGCAGGTAGTACCGGAGAGTGAGGACCGCCAACTTGATGGCAAGACACTCCTTTTCCACGGTGCTGTACTTAGTCTCCCTCAGCGAGAGCTTGCGGCTATTGTACAGCACCGGGCGCTCCTCCCCCTCCACCACCTGCAACAGTACAGCCCCTAGCCCTCTGTCTGAAGCGTCCGTCTGCAACACAAAAAGGAGAGAGAAATTAGGTACACGTAAAAGCGGCCCCCCGCAAAGTGCGGCTTTAACCAGCGTAAACGCCTGTTGACACTGCTCTGTCCACTGGACCGGGTCTGGAGCTCCCTTTTTAGTGAGATTAGTCAGCGGGCTGGTGACATCCAAATAATTAGGCACAAACCTCCTATAACAGCCAGCCAGCCCCAGGAACTGTCCCCTTTTTGGTCTTGGGTCTTGGGCAGGTCGGGATCACCACAGTCTTGTCAATTTGGGGCGCACCAGCCCGTGGCCCAAGTAGAACCCCAGATACCGTACCTCCACCTGCCCAATTGCACACTTCTTTGGGTTTGCTGTGAGCCCCGCCCGTCACAGCGACCTCAGAACCACCCTCAGATGCTGCATATGCCACTGCCAATCATTGCTAATGATAATGTCTTCCTAATAGGCAGCGGCGTAAGCCGAATGTGGCCTGAGGATTCGGTCCATGAAGCGCTGAAACATGGCCGGAGCCCCAAACAAACCGAACAGAAGCGTCACAAATGGGTGTAATCAAACGATGTGGAGAAGACTGTTTTTCACAGGAAATTGGTGTCAAGGGGATCTGCCAATAACGCTTTGTCAAATCCAATGTCGAGTAAAATCGAGCAGTGCCCAACCAATCAAGCAACTCATCAACGCGAGGCATTGGGTAGGCATCAAATTTAGACACCGCGTTGACTTTTCTATAATCCACACAGAACCGTCCAGACCCGTCACTCTTAGGAACTAGAACAACCGGGCTGGACCAATCATTGTGGGATTCCTCCATTACCCCCATATTGAGCATTGCATCCAATTCTTCATCTGTTCTGATGATGAACAATTTTCTCTTTGTGCTCTGGCAATCGGTAGGGACGGCTACATACCACCACCCCCAGCTCGGTCTCGATGTGGTGCTGGATGAGGTTTGTATGACCCGGTAGATGGGAAAACACGTCTGCAGACTCCTGTTGCAACTTAGCAACCTCTGCGACTTGATACGGTGAGAGGTGAATCATGTTTTTAAGGGTTTTATTAAATTGCTCCACCAGGCCATCTGTTTGTGGATGGTGAACGCTGGTGCGAATTGACTTAACGCCCAATAATTCGTAAAGCTTGCGTAGTGTCCATGACATAGAGGTTGTGCCCTGATTGGTGAGGATTTCTTTCAGAATCCCTACACTACATGCTGAGATGCTGCGTAGAGGCACCGCTTCCGGATATCGCGTTGCATAGTCCACTAGGACTTATACAAAGTGATGTCCGCTTTAATGGCCCGACGAGGTCCATGCCAATTCTCTCGAGGGGGACCTCGATCAGCGGAAGGGGGCGCAATGGCGCTTTTGAGGTGGCCGGTGGTTTCGCCAGCTGACATTCGCGGCATGCAGCACACACCTGCGAACATCATCGCCAATACCCGGCCAATAAAAACGGGCAATTAGTCAGTTCAGTGTTTTTCTTTCCCCTAAGTGACCCGCCATCGTATTATAATGAGCCACCTGGAACACCATTTCCTGGCGGCTCCGCAGTATTAAGAGCTGGGTTGTATCTTCCTTTGTTTGAGCATCCTGCGTCACTTTATACAACCGCTTATTTATAGTTGTTAAATAGGGATATGAAAGTGCGACATTCGGCCGGAGATGTTGACCATCGATCACTCTCACTTGGTCGAAGGTGTGCTTGAGGGTTTCGTCTCATGACTGCTCCAAAGGGAAATCCCCTGAGGATGGGAGATCTGCCTCCCCTGCCAGAGCATGCGGACCTATCCGCGCATATTCCCTTTAATACATTTCTGAATTCAGGCCAATTAGTCCCCAAAATCAGCGGATGGGTAAGGTGGGAACTAACCGTGGCCTCCACTCTATGTTTTGTTCCCCGATATTTGATCACAAGTGTCACCACGGGGTAATTGTGAATATCCCCATGCACACACTTCACCCTCACCCTTTTGGTTGTGCCCAAAGCCTCGTGTTGAACCAAGCATTGGTGGATAGTGGTTTGATTACAACCCGTGTCCACCAAGGCTTGGTGAGTACCCCCCTTGGCTCTTACCGGTATCCGGTTTGCTCCGGCCTGATCGGGAGCAGCCTGCAGAGTGTTGGGGATCCGGACCACCATCCCTAGCTGCATCGACAGGGCATTGATCCCGGAAGTGTCCCGACACTCCAGCAGACCAGCCCAGGTGCCACACCCGCACCTGTGTCGGCGGACACCTCCACCTGAGGGGAAGAGCGGCAGGGCACTATTGATGCTGGGGGGGTGTAACCCCCCGCACATGGGGTACTGGCTTCGGTGGTGGGACTCCTCGCCTCTGTTGGGAAGGAATGGGCTCTGGGGAGGGAGCAGAGTGAGAGAGAAGAGGGGAGGGGGAAGAGAATGGGGAAAGCATAGGGGGAGGGGTGAGAGAGTGGGAGGGCTCTTCCGCCCTTGGGTACGCCACCATATGGTCCACCGCCAGTTGGACCGCTTCCTCCAGCGATGCTGGGCGATGGCACTGGACCCATACTGCCGTCCCTTCCAGTAGCTGCCGAATCAGCTGTTCCAGCACCACCTGGTCGACAGTTCCATTGACGTTGCAGTCCCCCACCAGCAGCCATTTCCGGCAAGGGTCGTGGAGCCGTTGAGAGAAGGCAAACGTGTGGCCGGTCCAACTTCATCTTCCGGAATTGCTGACAGTGCTGTTCTGGGCTCCGGCCAACCTGCTGCAGGATGGTTTCCTTCAAATCGCTGTAGACCAGGAGATTAGCCGCCGGCAGCTATTGAGCTGCGAGTTAGGCTTCCCCAGACAGCAAAGGGATGAGTCGGGCCGCCCACTGAGCACGCGGCCAACCCCAGATCTCGGCGGTTTGCTCGTACAGGTCGAGGAAGGCTTCTGGGTCATCTTCCGCCCCCATCTTCATGAGTGAGGGCGGGGGCATGGGGCTGCTGTTGTCCAGGGTCGCTGCCAGGGCTTTCTCCTGGCTGAGGAGGCTCCGGATCGCCTGCCGGTCCTCTGCTTGAGCTCTGAGAATCTCATGGAAGCGACGATCTTGATCCTGACGAAGCTCAAGCAGGGCCTTTTGGTGGGAGTGGTGCAGGCTGGCGAGGGACTGGAGGACTTCAGCAAATGACGAGGACTCCATGGGGCGTACTTCCTTCAGTTCAATTCCCGGGTTTCAGCACCAGTGTAAGAGTTCACAGTAAGTGGGAAGGAGGACACAGGAAACTGGGTTTTTTCAGTCACAGGTAAGGCTCTTTTAATTGGCAACTTTTCTGTTTTACAGCTTCACAATAACTCAACAGCTTTACAATAATAGCTCATTAGCTTCACAAAAGACTTCTGGACCCAGACTCACTCTCTCTCTCTGCTGGTGGTGTGGCTGCTTATATGCCACTCTCCCCATGCTCACTGGAATTAGAGACAGGTGTTAGACATAATCTAGCTCAGGTGTAAGCGACCTTACTACTTTCTCTCTCTCCGGACGGATGCTCGACCACGCCCCCGCTGCCACATGAATATATTTTTTTATTTTTTTTATATTTTCTCCCCTTTTCTCCCAATTTGGAATGCCCAGTTCCCACTTCTTAGTAGGTCCTTGTGGTGGCGCAGTTACCTCAATCTGGGTGGCGGAGGACAAGTCTCAGTTGCCTTCGCTTCTGAGACAGTTTGTCCACGCATCTTATCACGTGGTTCGTTGTGCATAACAATGCGGAGACTCGCAGCATGTGGAGGCTCATGCTACTCTCCACGATCCACGCACAACCACGCGCCCCATTGAGAGCGAGAACCACTAATCACGACCACAAGGAGGTTACCCCATGTGACTCTACCCTCCCTAGCAACCGGGCCAATTTGGCTTAGGAGACCTGGCTGGAGTCACTCAGCATACCCTGGATTCGAACTCGCGACTCCAGGGGTGGTAGTCAGCGTCAACACTCGCTGAGCTACCCAGGCCCCAAGCGTTATTATTTTTATGTTTAATAAAGTATATTTGATCCCCATCATAACTGAATCCAAGTTTTATGTTTTTAGTTTATGGTGTTATTGTGTGCATTGCATAGACATGCTATTTTAGTAACAGAGGCTGGACAATATAGTATAAAAATAGTAAAGTCTTGAACCCGTATCAGCCATATCACGAGTTTAACCTCTTAAATTAAAAATTGTAGTACAACTCAAACATTAATAGTAGATAAAACACTTGAATAATCATATTAAGGTATACTGGTGGTGGCTGAGGAGAGTCCCCTGTTCTCTTTTTAAAATGCTTTGAGTGTAGTGTCAGAAAAGTGTAAAATTCATTCAAATATGTAAATAAGAGTTTATCTTCATCAAGCAAGTAATATTTCCATTTCAAATGCATAATATCAACATGAAAATAGCACTTTATGACTCCGGCCCCAGTCATGATCACGCACAGGCGATGTCAAGGTAAACTCAAATTGGGAGATTCTTCCGCCAGGAGAGCAGTGCCAGAACATGACTGATGTAATGTATTATTCCGCAAATCGCTTGCAGTTTCAACCACAGATGTCGCTTGAGAGCACAAAGTTACATGCAGTGCAGCTTTAACTATTTAACTAACATGTAACGTTAGTTAAATTCATTAGTCAGCATTGACAAGTGCTTTATCTCATACTTATAAATATTTGAATACACATTAACTAATGACCTTTTAAGTATTATAGAATGTTTGTTAATGAAAGTTATTATAAAGTGTTACCAGCATTTCTCATTAAATTCTTCCTAGAGCAAATAATCTGAGCTTTGCTATTTATATTATTTTATAGCTAATAATATAATATAATTTGTTTGTAAACAGTCGTCTTATTTGTGTGAATTGTTTCAATCCAAAGAAATTTTAGCACAAACATCCAATACAAAGTTGATGCTTAAATGAAAAGATATCACCACTAAGTCTCTTGAATGTGAGCACAATTTGAGAAATTATTAAAATCACTTCTCATCTCTCACATGTGAGATTAATGGGGTCTTTTCAGGAGAAACGTGAGAATTATTGGCTCTCAATTTTATTTTACTGGTGTCATAGCAAATAATATATTAAATTAATCCCTTTTGTGTTTTCATCCTCATTAGGACAGACCGTGAAGATTTATAGAGTTAGACAGCAAATATATCCCCCAAAATATGACACTCAAGAGAGTTTCATCTCAATGGGGTATTCTTTCAACTCAAGTTTTTGTTTTTCTCTGTTGTCTTTTTGTCTCGTTGAGGTTTACAATCTGTCACTGACTCTTAGTTCATCCAGCATCAGTCTACTGAAGTGTGTGATGAAACTCAGAGAGGAGTGTGTTGATGCTCAGCTCTGGGCTCTTTGGGGTGGGTGAGAGGAGACGGGGTGATGGCAGTGGAGATAAAAGTGTATGTGTGTCTGTGCATGTAAAGGTTTAGAGATGTGCCAAAGCAGCTGCGCTCTTTGTACATCTCTCAAACAGACATGAAAGAACATGTTTAGAGGGCCAGACACCACGCACACACACACATACAGATACAAACACACCACTGATTCCAAATAACATTGGGATACTTCATCCAAAAATGAAAGTTCTGTCATCTCCCACTCACGTTGTGCGATTTTCAGGGAATAACGACATCAATTTCTGTCTGCTTCTCACACAAAGCTACCGTATGGCTTCAGAAGTCTTGTAAAATACCACACGAGTCTTATGAACTATTTTTACAAAAATGTTGTTGTTTTTTCATTGACCAACAGCATTAAACATTATTTAGCAAAATAATTGAAGTTCTTCTTCACTTAACACAGCATCTTAAAATTAGACCACCCTCTTTGTCCAAAACCTAGAACACCCTATTTTCAGTGATATCTGGGACATTTAAGGTGTACTTAAAAAATTATATCACTTTTTATGGTATTGATGGCATAGACTTCTGCAGAATCTCATTCATTAAAATGTCCTCCCCTTCTGGCATGTTTGTTATTTAATACTATTCTGGCTATTCTGATGTTTTTTTTTTTTTAATCTACCAATAACACATATGAGAGAATTTAATTCTCTTCTTATTTTTTTTTAATTCTGTTTTGCTCTTTTATTTTATTTTTACTGTTTATTTTATCTATATGAATGTATATTTATATGTTTTCTGTAAAGCAATTTGTAAACACTGTTTTAAAAGGTGCTAAATCAAGCTTTACTTACTCGCTTAATTAATTAGTTAATTACTCTGCTCAGTTTAACACTTTTACCATATTTAAATCCATTCCACAGATTTTCCCTCAAAATCAGCACACAAAATGCCACAAAAGGAAAAGAAACAAGTGCAGATTCTGTCTGGGTGATCTGGCACTGTCGCTCTGGATACAGAGGGTTCGTGATGATGTCACTCGTGACATTAAGGTCACTATCCCTCTAGAGATCAGAGAGCGAGGGAGAGATGGAGAGAACGAGACATGGCAGTGGGGTAGAAAGAGAAAAGAGAGGAATTATGTAAACATATGCTGATGAAAGGGACATTTTACACAAGCGCAAGAACAAATATGACAAAGAGTGTTTCTCAATCCGCTCCCTAGTTTAGTAAGTACACTACCCAGGGAGTGGAGGAGATAGATGGATGGATGATACATGAATGAATGAATGAATGACTATGAATATGCTAGATAGAGATAGACAGACAGATATACTGTAGATAGATAGATTTGGAATGAGGAGCTTATATATATGTGTATATATATATATATATATGTGTGTATATATATATATATATATATATATATATATGTGTGTGTGTGTGTGCGTGTGTACTGCTCAACAGTGGTGCCATAACCCGGATGGGAGTGAGGTTTAGGGGGGTGAGTGTAACGGGAGCCCGCTGGTACGTGATAGCTGTGCAGTATGTGTAAACCTCACTCCCCTGACCTAAAGAGGCACGCTAGTAACTGATGCTAGGGGCTGTAGCCTTTAGCCACCTCATTAGTGTGCCTGCCTCCCATGCCGGAGACGCCGGTTCGAATCCCGTTCGAATCGGCTCAAGCAGGTCTTGTTACAGTGGTGGCGTGACCTGGATGGGAGTGAGATTTGGGGGTGTGAGTGTAACGGTAGCTAGCAGGTACGTGATAGCTGTGCGGTATGTGTAAACCTCACTCCCCTGGGCTCAAGAGGCGCACTTGCAACTGACGCTAGAGACTGCAGCCTTTAGCCTCCTCGTTAGCACGCCCGCCTCCCATGCAGGAGACGCCGCTGTGTGTGTGTGTGTGTGTGTGTGTGTGTGTGTGTGTGTGTGTGTATATATGTATATGTGTGTATATATATACACACACACACATACAGTACATTTTTGCCCAGAGCTCCTGTTAATTTCTGATTTGTTCATCTGCATCAATTGGTTTAACAATAATAATAAGTGAATAAAAGTGTGTGGTAATTTCCCGCATAATAAACATAGAATTTGCGGTAATGATTAAAAATGTGAGCAATACCGGCAATCCCGTGGTGAATTTCAGGCCCTTACCTTAAACCTTAACCTAACTGATAGTGTCATAAAAAACAAATGTTACGTGAAAAGAGCAATTGCTGAAGCAGCCACATCATTTTGCAGTGCTTCCGCACGCAATACGACTACGTGTCAAATCATGTACTTTTCAGGACTCGTACCCCAGTTCTTTGCATCACAAGTGCAACACTCTATCAGTTGAGCTACCTTGCATTTTGATTGCACATGAACAAGCTTGTAAATGTAGTTGGTTATGTAGTGCATATGTAAAAATGTTTCGCCTTACAAGTCATGCGTAATAGTAAAAGTGTTTTGATGTCAGAAAATAGCATTGTGTGAGGAACAGGGTGAAAAGTGAGTGTTTTTGAACTGATAATCTGCCGTTTTACT
This sequence comes from Myxocyprinus asiaticus, assembly GCF_019703515.2. Lineage (NCBI taxonomy): Eukaryota > Metazoa > Chordata > Actinopteri > Cypriniformes > Catostomidae > Myxocyprinus > Myxocyprinus asiaticus. The sequence goes on along the minus strand of NC_059348.1, from coordinate 52,769,058 downwards.
TGTGATTTGTATGAAAGTGAATAACATTCAAAGTTGTTGTAGCGGCTTTAGTGTTCATTTCAACAGCAAACTCACACGATACGTACAATGAGCAGCGGAAAAATAAAACATTTTGGTGTAGTAATGTGCAGAACAATCATGTTGTACGTATTTGTGTCATTAGTGATCCAATGTTTCGTAGATCATCACCCTTGCTAGTGCTAGAATCTGTGTTCATGATATACTTATTTACATCAAAGGTCACTTAGGAGCGGAATGAGACACGGGCAGAGAAATACATGTAGGGTTTTGTCTCTGGAGGGCTTCCCGGCCTGATAGAATGAGGGAGGAATGTGGCAGGGCGGAGGGCAGTCGTGATTCCGCACACCCGGCCCCTAATTAGGCTGATGAAGCCCGAGAGGGATAAGACCAATCGGAGACGGCTGAGCGACAGAGAGAGAGTTATGGGCAGCTGCCCGACACCTGTGTGTGTTTGTCTTTTTGGTTCAGTTTATTATTAAAATATTATTTATGTTGTCAAGCCGGTTCTCGCTGCCTCCTTTCCATTGAACTGTGTTACACTGGTGCCGAAACCCGGGAAAGAGGAGGGATGCCCCGTAGTAGAGTCCTCGCCGCTACCATCCACCTCAATGGAGCAGCCACGGGCATCCGCCGGGGGACGGAGGAGCCCCGGCCGCCTGAGAGTGGAGGAACGGCCGCCAACCGCGAGGGGAGGAGGGGTTCCTGGCCGACCTCCTGGAGCGGGAGGACCGCTGCCAGGGGCGGGGGAGACCCCTTCCGTTCACCGAAAACGCGGCAGGGCGTTCTGTCCGCCAGGGGCCGGAGGACTACCTCCGATCCACCCGGGGAGGTGCGGCTGTCATCCACTAGAGGGTGGAGGAGTGGCCGAGGACCAGGATACGGCGTATCGGAGAACCGGCGAGTAAGTTTTTTTTTTTTTTTTTTTCTCTCTCTCTCCCGCTGTCGCTCCGCATTGGCCTTTCCCTCTCTTTTTAAATCTTTAGTATTGTTTTAGCTGGTATGATCACCGTTATGGTGTAAGTACCGTGTTTTTTTGTTATTGTTGTTTGTTTCCCAACCCCCTGTCCCCTCTCCAGATACAGGAAGGTGGGGATGACCTGCCGGCAGACGGGGCCGGAATGGCACGCCTCCCCCCAGGCAAAGGGTGGGGGGGGAGATGTACGTCATGCCGGGGGCTCCCCGGCCTGAGAGAATGAGGGAGGAATGTGGCAGGGCGGAGGGCGGTCGTGATTCCGCACACCCGGCCCCTAATTAGGCTGATGAAGCCTGAGAGGGATAAGACCAACCGGAGACGGCAGAGCGACAGAGAGAGAGTTACGGGCAGCTGCCCGACACCTGTGTGTGTTTGTCTTTTTGGTTCAGTTTATTATTAAAATATTATTTATGTTGTCAAGCTGGTTCTCGCCGCCTCCTTTCCATTGAACTGTGTTACAGAGCATTAATGTTTTTTGGCAGTCAGTAATAGCTGTGTTTACAGGAAGAGATAGTTCACCCAAAAATGAAATGAAAAATGAAATATTGTTCCAAACCCATATGACTTTCTGTTTTCCATGGAACCCAAAAGTTGATGTTAGACAGAATGTTAGCCTCAGTCACCATTCACTTTCATTGTATGAAGAAAAGATGAGATACGCACCAAAGTCATTACTTTGTATTAGGGGTTTGTTCCAATCCCAACCCACCGTATGAGCTATCGTAATAGTGATGCTTGTCTTAGCAAACACCACTTTTTCAAATATTGCAGTTACATGTAATAAACAGCAGGTGTGGAGAATATTGTTTAAAAAGAAAACTTTATTTATTGTTTTTATCATCTGTGCAGCTTCCTTCTCAGCAAGGTTTATGATAACGGCTATTAATAAAGTCATACTGAGGCAACAGATTTGCACACGCTGTGAATCATCCGTAAACAAACTTGAATATGTGTGCGTGTGTTTGTGTGTGTGTTCCTCAGTGCTAACATAAATCTATTAGGATAGCATGAGGTAGCACACTAACTTTAGTGGACACACACAGCAGCCGTAGGGTTTCACATAAAACACAGACTATTCTGAGATACTCACTCAGAACATAATGTAATTTCACTCACAGTGAACAGAATTTCACTAAATGGGTCTTTGGGCAATTGCATGTCCCAGGGGTTGTTTTTACTTAAAACAAACAGATTTTTTTATTTTTGTTATTTGAAGTTCTCATGAAAATTGACTTTTTACCAGGTCATCAGCATACATTTTTGGGGCTTTTCAAATGCCTTTTAATCTATAGATTTTACTGTTTTCGCCTTGTCCCAGACCAAAACTTTCAATATTAAACTATAAAAATCCATTATAAAAAATGTATTATTACATGTTTATAACTATGATCATCTAAACAAAGAGTGCAATAAACATAAACCATTTCAATATTTAACACGTGAGAAGTACCATATTCTAAAGTTAGTGTAGCCTGCTTGTTAACCAAGTTGACAGAAGTGTCAGTGAAGAGCATGTTTGAGATGAAATTTGAGACAAGTGAAATTTGAAGAAAACATAGTAAAATCAAGGTAAATATCACATGTGAGCAGAATATTTCATTGGACGTCATTTCCAATCAAATTGTGCCAAATTATTCAAAAATTGTCTAAGTATCATTTAATTGTGTTTATTTAAGATGCATTAAAGTTTAACTATGAAATTAGCCTTACTAAGTCTTTACATGTACTTAAGAATGACGATTGGGTTTAAAAGTTTAAATATTAGCAAATGTATTTGTGATGCTCTCCTGCAGAGCTGCTTTATGTCAAAACATGTCAAAAGTCAATTGGGGCAAATGACCTCTTTCTGCCATACTGAAACGATCAGAAATATAATCCTGATGAGTCCTGCTTCCTTCTGTAATTTGCTCCCTGTCTAAATATATTCATTCTGAAGAGCACAGAGGCATACAGTATCATCACTCCAGGAGGCTTTTCCGGCTGACTGCCGCATTCATTTTAGGAATAAAAAAAACCCCGACGTGTCCCCATCTCGGTCAAATGCGGAGATGAATAGGTCCATGGAAAGATGTTTGATTGTCTCTGCTGAGATTAAAAACATATATTTGACAGCATCTGGTCACTGTGTGCTTGGGCAGTGGTGCGTGTCGTCGCAGTAGAGGATGTGTCGAGTGCTGTGTGTTCTGATAAACAGAGTTAGAACAGGCTGGCGTCTGCATCCACAGTATTAAAGGCAGAATACAAGAGGCTGATATTCGAAGAGCTTATCGGCCGCAGGGCACACTCGTCTATATGAAAAATAAATGTCTTGCTGTACTGCCTCATGCCCTATCATGACAGACCAGGGCAGGAGAGAATGAATGAATGGGAGAGCGATAAAAAATTCTTCTCAGATCCACTTTTCAGTCACATAGGTTTTCATTTAGAATACTTCTCATTCTTGTAATGTATCATGATAGGCCCAGTAGGAGACACCTACCTTGGGATGACTACACATACCAGTGTGTTAGGGTTAGATAGTTAGGTCATTCCATGCCAGCTCAACCAGATCCCCAGCTCAAAACATGGTGAAAGAAATACATAAATGATGATGAAAGCCAAAATATTAAAGGCCATGAATCAATATTTATGGAGTAGTGAGTCAAAATGACAATTTTCAGCTATGAGTTTGGAGCAGAACTACAGGTCCAAAAATAACCTTAGAAAGGTGTCAGCGTCATTATTTTATTTTACACAGAGATATGTAGGTCTGTTACCAAAATCAGTTGACTTCAGCTCCCCTTGTTGCATTATAAGCCAATGGGGTGAGTCCAAACATGGGAAAAAAATTTTTTTGTGTTGTTTTTCCCAATTTGGGGGGGCCTATAACTCCAGAATTATTAAAGATATCTTAATACCCTTTTATAATCTGATTCAGAACAAACTTTAATTTTAATATCTTCATTTTTAAGGCTCTATATGGTTAAATTCTATAGATATAAGGCTCTCAATGTGGCTCCATGCATAAATGGTTCAATTTAACAGATTTTCAATGGTCGAAAACCAAATGTGGGTCAGTTGGTATGAAGCTAGTTTTTCTTCTCCAACAATGCAAAGGGCTGAAGTACAAATAACGTTGAAACTAGAAATGCACCTTTATTTATTAACATAAAAACAATGACAAAAACTTAATTTGGGAACCAAAAAAATACACTGTTGTACAGAATAAATGACACACATAGCTCTTCAGTTAGTCAATACATATTCATTTATTTTTATTTTTCCAATTTTTGGACACACTCCATTTGCATAGAGTGCAACACGGGGTGCTGAAGTCAACTGATTTTAGTAATAGACTTACCTATCTCGGTGAAAAATGCCATCTTTTTAGTGTTATTTATTTGACCTGTAGTTTTGATCCAACTTTGCAATTTCGAACCCCTTGATTAACAGCATTTAATATTTTGGCTTTCATCATCATTTATGTTTATGCTTTCTTCAGAAAGTATTAACAAACTCACAAATTTCAGCTGGGGATGTTTCTAAAATTTGGTTGATTTAACGTTGTATAACCTGTATGAATATGGATGTGTCTGGAATAGCATACTACCTATACTATTTTTGCAGTAATTGCACAGTATGTGAGTTGTGCTTATGCATGAAATATTGGATTACCTACTACTTACATACATACTACATCAAAATGTGAAGTATACAACCAGAGCACACTGCAAGGAATACTGTATGTCACAATGCAATGTGCTCCACTTGGCCATCCATTTTCAGCTTGATGAACGAACCAGAAACAATATTAACCACTTTTTTAATTTAAATGTTTTTTGATTCAAAATTTGATTGGACTGCAAAAAGTTAAGACAATTTAACATAAAATGTTATTCAAATGGCAAAATAACCATATTTAATTCCGAAATAACTGAACGCCATTCGCTGAATTAAACATGTAACTTAATGTGAACAACAATGTAGTTTGACAACAATGTAGCATGCTGTTGTTGGAAACATTTATCATTGCAAACGGCATACCGTTTCGCATACTTTAAAACAAAATATTGGTAGTATGAAGTATATAATGCACAGTAAGCTGTATGCTAGGATTGCATTTCAAATATAGCCAATGTAAATGTAAGTTTACATGTCATTGTTGCTATAGAATTGGTTTTCAATATCCATAGTTTCTATTTAAGTGTCTGCAAATATAATAGTGTGTGTGTCCAGACCTCCAGCATGGACACTCTACTTCTGTTTTCCAGGCAAAGTGCTCTTGACTCATACATAATTCAGCTCTGTTCACTCCAGTGTTTTTACATCGGCCTGCTCTCTCTCTGACTTCACCTCTCTCTTTACTTATTTTTCATCTTTTCATCCTTACTTTATCAGTCTTTTTCTTCTTTCCTTCTGCTTTCCATCCCACCATGAGGTCTTGGAAGAGAAAAATAAAAACACTCAGGATTTGTTTGGAATGGAATAGTAGTGCATTGCTCATTGCATACTGTGCAGTTCATACAATATAGGCCTATTGCCTTCTAAGTTTTTTAAATAGTATGCTAAAAAGTATTCAGTATTCAACTATGAACAGGAGCATGCCACATTGTTGTCACATGATCTCTCTACATTGCTTATTTAATTCAGCAAGTAATGTTCAGGTATCATCTCAATTAATAATACAATAATAAATGCAGTTATTTTGCATTTTTTTTTTTAAATAAACTTTTATGTAAAAATGTCTAAACTTTTGCCAGTTATGATGCAAACATAGTTACTTAAGATTCTTTCATCACATTGGCAATGAGGCATACAGTATACCATGTCAGTGTAGTAGGTCATCCAGGTATTCTGCGTAAAAAAACATTTGCATACTATGCAAGGTGCACTATACTATAATACTTTGTACTGCAAAAATAGTATGAGTAGTCCGCCATTCCAAACATACCCTTAGAAAATGTCAAAAATGTAGATCTTAATCTCAATAAGTTCTATAAGCTGTTGATATATAGTATATAAAATTCATGAATTTTGAGACTTCTGGAGTCACGACAGGGTGCCGTGGTTTCAGTTTTCTCTTTTCAGCTCACGAGTTTGAGCAGTTTGGCAGAGGACAGCAACAGTAATTAATCTTGCCTTGGGAATTAGCTGGATGTCAGCACAAGTCAGACTGCAGACGCATTTTTAAAAAGGGCACATTTAATGGCTTCTTGTTTGAGACTGTTGGCCGACCCCAACCACACGCTGATCTGTGTCATCGCCGGAGACATCTGACAGACCGCCCGTACTGCAGCTTAAACTCTGCACAAGACTTTAGAAAGCTGGAGAGTAGAGTTTGGACATTTCGGTCATAATATGAATTGCATACAGAATATGAAAAATGTAACAAGTATGCCAATCAATCCAGATAATAAAAGTTAGAATGACTTTACTGCTGCTGTGTTTACTATTTTTGCAGGAATCAACTTATGAATGATTAGCTCTCAAATGGGTCCCAGGTGTTGTACGATGCAATTACGTGTTGTTTATGTTGTTCATTTGTCTTTCTCTGTCTATTTCTCTCTCTACAGAATGACACGTGGAGTGAGTTGTACTCGTTTGCTGTGTTTAAAGCAATGAGTCACATGTTGTGTATTGGTTACGGTCGTCAGGCTCCAGAGAGTCTCTCTGATATCTGGTTGACGATGCTCAGCATGATTGTTGGTGCCACCTGCTACGCCGTCTTCATCGGACACGCTACGGCCCTCATCCAATCACTGGACTCCTCACGACGCCAGTACCAGGAAAAGGTAAGAGTCACATCTGTAGATATACTTTGTTACTGTACTTAAGTAGATTTTTGGAATATTACCACTTCACTTGAGTATAAATTATTATTTTGAGTTTAACTTTTACATTTACTTCCACACATTTAACCAAGACCATAGGTGGAGGGTGAACGCACTGCAGGGTAAGGCTACAATACCCCACCCCCCACCCCCCAAATGAATAATAATAGGGTTATAGGCTTATAATAATAAGATTAATAATAATAATAACACATTTAAATACAGCTATTGCCATCTGGAACCATATTCAGTCAGAGCTTAAGTTGGGCTGCAATGGTCCGGCACCTTTGCTTGTTTGTCAACCTGTTCAATTTCTTTTATGTTTTGACATGGGTTTTGTTTGATATTTCACACATTCTGGCTCAATTTCATGAGTATACTTGCTCAGACACCTTTCAAGTTCATTATGCTTCACTCTAGTCAGTTCCGCATGCTGGTAGAGGCAGCTATTCAAGAACGGAGTGAGACTGCGCCCCCGCATACAGAAACGCATTGCGCTTCTCTATTGTTCTGTGGTCACTAATTCATAGAAATCGTGAAATACTGTATGGAATCAACTGTTCACCCATTTCTGAAATCAATATGCAGTAGCAATTTTGCTTAGTTTAATTCAAAGCTGTATACCCCTTAAAAATGTGCATTTACTTTCAAATTGTCAAATAATTGGATAGTTTAGCATTTTCAAAGGCAAGATGACGCCTTACCTCGGGCAAGAAGAAGATAAACTTGTCCCAGCTGTCATCTGATTATTATAAAATGCATAAAATACATCTGACATCATTATTAAACATGTATTTTTGTCATTTAATGTACTAAATCAAGTAACTATTTTCACAATTAAGTTAAAAAAATAATAGACAAATTATATAACTGTCCCAGTCAAAGAGATTCATCTGAGAGAGAAAAAAAAACATTCTATGAAATACCATACACAGGCCTATAAATATATACATATTTAGACATCCATATTTTTAATTGAATGTATGTTATAATCAGCAATCACATGATTAAGGTTCCCCACCTCTGAGACCTCAATTTAACCCATGCATTTAAGACAAAATATTTTATTAAATTGCAATTATCTACTAACAGCTGTTAATGTTCACACTCCATACAAAAACTTCTAGATGAATAAATGGTTAATTATTGTTATTTACACAGATGCCAGTATGGCTATTAATAATTATTTTAGTGACTCAATATTTGGCTACAGCAAGCAAATATGCACGATTTATTTTATTGGCATAAAAGCAAATTAAATAATAGGTAGTAAAATCTCTTTGCTAACACAGCAAAATAATTTTTTTTTAACTGTTTGGACCTGCATACACCGTTAAAAGTGGCCCCGCACCTGTCATGCAGTTGAATTAAAGTTTTGAAAGTTAAGATAAAATCCAGAGGAGAGAGTCTTCTTCACAAGCTCAAGGAACGATGATGAATTTCTTTTCAGTCATCTCCATGCTGGATCGTTTCGTGTTTGATCGGATGCTTATTGATTTAAACATGAATGGATGCAATTAAAAAGGAATGTTACAAATGCGGATACACTTTCAATGCTACCATAATCTAATAAATATGTATCAATGTAAGAATTGCACTACGTTATTTTATATTTGTTTTAAAATGTTAAATTCTTTCGGAAATAAAGACATTCTCCATGCACACAGTGACTCGTTTTAAGATGAATTTGGCCACGGCCACTGATCTAGAGTCAGCTTTCCCTTTACGCTAGTAATTAAAGTTTGTAAATGAGGTGGGGAAACTGATCCTTGACAGTTTACTGGTGCAGCTACGAGCAGCGTTATCTAGGAGCGGCAACAAGAATTTCTGATCAATACCTAATAAGCATTAATACAAAGATCATGCCTCACCCAGCCTTATACACGCTCCGCCTATGACCAAGACCCTTGCGGTAATTTGTGTATTGTACTACACATATCAATTTAAGAGGTGACATTTGTGAAATGACTGATATGAGTTCAATTGAAGACACTACATTTTTATTTTACAACCTACAGTCTAAGTGGACAATACAAGTAAACCGTAATACTATAGTAGTATAGTAAGTAGAAGTAGTAAGTCATGAATAATGGTAAACACGTTACAGTAACTTCACCGAAAAAACAAACAAACTTAAAAGCACATTGCAATCAGTAAACACATGAGTAATGATCGATACTTTAAAGCATGACAACCAATATAAGCTTCAACAACCCCACCAGAAAACATATCCAAGCATTATAGCAGGTAAACAAGGACGAATGACAGATGCCTGCGATTTCACACCAAATCCGACTCAACAGCTCGCAATCAATTTTCAACATTGATTTTTTTATGTACTCACTTAATAATGAACTTTAGTTATTTGTAACCAAAAAACTTTCATAGTGCAGCTTTAAGACTTTACCTCGAACAAAACCGTTTAAGTTGTTTACATGACCTTACACATGACTTTTAAGCATAATCAGTGCAAGATTGTGCATGTAAACGCACTCAATTTGTAAAAACCAATAGTATTTCAATTTTAGATTATACAAAATATTTAGTAGGCCCTATATATTTTATTATTATGTGGATTCCCTGGGAATCAAACCTATGATTTTGGTGTTGTTAGCGCCATGCTTTACCTGTTGAGCTACAGGAACTCAGAGTATGAGCTCTATTGCCTAACCCAAAATATTTGACCAAGATAATCCAATTGAAATACAATAGTAGCAGAGAGTCTTTTAACTTAAACAATACTTACAAAGCACCCATTAAAAAAGCACTCCTAAATCCATTTAAATAATTTTAAAGTCACTGATGTCCCAGGCCCAGTACGGCTAATGTTTGCTCAGCTGTCATGGTTTGTTTGTTGCTGTTGCATTGTGTCAGCAACTTTGCAACTGCTGTACATTTGATTGGATTATTACTGCTAATGCAACAGATATGTGTTTGCTTTTTATGGTTAAAATATGCATATACCACTCTGTTTCGAAAGTATCACCACAACAGTTAAACTTATAGGGTCAGAAAGTATCTTTTTGCCACACTTGTGTACAATACATTTCCCTCCATGACATAATGGGTTCTATTTTCGTGATCAGGCAGCACTATGTGCAAAGACTGTGCACAGAATGTGCACAATGTCTTATCCAATATTTGTGAGCGCACTAATTCGAAGTGCAATTGCCATGCCAGTGCAAGTGGGCATGGGGGGTGTTTGTGCTATCTGTGGGTGTATGCACACAAACTGTGGATGTACTGGATGTAAATTAAGTGGCAAAATAGTGCAAATTGCTATTTTCCTGAGAAATAGGTAATTGCACTAAGACGTTTCAAAAGCAGGTCTGTTTTCAGTGCAAAGTCCAAACTCACCTCCTGCATTTTACAGTTTGTAAATTCCATCAGCAGGTGGTAATAAAGTTCATGTCCAAACTCTGAAAATAAAGTGGAGCATGAAATTATGTCCCTGACAATCTGCAGGTTTTTTGCCATTATTGTTTATATTTACTATTGTGTTTATGATCTAATTTGTATTGGTATTTTGCCACCTGTTGTCGTAGAGTGATTTTTATGTCACTGCAAAAGGTGCTGGTGAAAGAAGTTGGAGAGAATAAAATATTTGGATTTGGTATATGATTGTTTTGATTATATTTTTGTTTCATTTGAAGTGTAATCTGAATTAAGAAATATTTTCGGTTAAATTTTTTGAGCTTCAATTAATGAATTTAATTGATCAAAATCGACCGGTAGAAGTGAAGAGTGTGTCAATCACTATTAATACCAGTCATGATTTGTGTGTCAGTAATAATACTTACATTCCCTATAAATTCTGACAAGAATAACATGTTCTAAGCATATAAAAAGGGCGTGTCCATATTTATTTTATTCTAATTCATTGCATACAGTCCATTTACACCAACTTATTGTGGGTGTGCTGTTTTTGTTTATATCGCTGGTGCTTGACAGGGAATGGACTATATAACAGGATGCAGAATCTGCAATAACCGGAGAAGAACATCAGAATTAAATTGCACTTGACCCAGCCCATTTGCGATTTGCGTCCGCGATTTGAAATACATTTTGCATTCCCTCGCAATAAGTTTTGCATTTACTTGCGATAAGTTTTGCGTTCCCTCACAATAGTTTGCATACCCTCGCAATAAGTTTTGCATTCCCATAGTAACCACAAAATTTACCATGGTTTTATTACAGTAACTATGGTTCAACTTTAGACCATTTCAAGAATGTAAAAAAAAAAAAAAAAAATGAATTAGAACAGTCCAAATGAATTTCCGGATCCTTTCAACAAAGTCTCTTTTTCAAGGTAAGTCAGTCCACTCAGTGGCCGTTTTTGGAATGCTCTTGGCCAGTTTGGGCAGCTATTTTTCTATGTAAACAAGCGTCATAACAGTGTAGCTCTTATATACTTGAATGGGGAAAGACCGGGAGAAAGCGGTGATGAGGCTGCATTTTTTTTGTTGACCGTTGGCTACTGTTGGGCATTCCAATTTCTTCCATTCATTTTAATAGAAGTGGCTCTGCTAAATGGTCACAGTTTTGACTAGCATGGTGTATAAACTACGAGCGAAAAGAGTAAACCCAGTTACTTTCGCTTATTGTCCACATGAGAATTTCAGAAAGGGACATGATGTAACTATTCATACTCAGTCTTTAAACTTACTGTATACTTTCATTTTTGAGTCCAAACACCCATTTATTCACCTTATGATGTCACTCCTACATTAATTCATTTAAAGTCACTATTGTTCCTGCTGCATGCGCAACTACTGTTTGCACAGCTGCTATGGTTTGATTGTTTGTTGCACTGTGTCATCAACATTTCACATGCTGTTGCTTTGATTGGATAATGACTGCTAATGCGGCAGATATGTGTTTGCCTTACTATCTCTGTGTTTGTTTTCATTGCAAGCTCTCTATTAGCTGAAGAGGCCACAGTTACAGAATCAGCTAATGTACTACCTACCGCAGTGCTGCTGACGGTCATATTTCTGTGCGTTGTGTTTTTAACAGTAGATTAGACCTGGCGTGGCTATCAGCGTTTCTGTGCCGGTGAGCTCAGCCAATCAGTTGTCTGCTCTGTTACCATGCAGAACGCTTGGCCGAGGCAACGGTGCTATGTGATTGGTTGCTTTGAAAGGGGGGGATTGCCCCTCACCCTGGTTAGCCAGTAATTTGAGGTGGGTGTGTTTCCTAAGTGGAGGGCACACAAGGTGTGTTCTAGTGGTTGTGTATACGATTTATGTGTGTGTGTGTGTGTGTGTGTGTGTGTGTACAATATTACAATGGACAAGGTAAAATTGATGAGGCAGCAGATTACTGTCCTGCCAGTGTCCTCGTGAAGTTGACATAGGTGTGTGTGTATGTACACTGTGACTGTGTCCTTGAGAGTACTGTAATTAACTCATGAGGGAGGGAGAAAGAAAAGACAGGCAGAGAGGAATAGGGTGTGGGGGGTGGATAGACCTGTAGGGGTCACGGACGAGTGACCTGTTTCTCTGCACATTGTGCTGCACTCAATTTGAAAAATCCTCAGCTTGAATCCCTGCTTCAGTTTTAAAGGGACAGTTTACCCAAAAATGGAATTTCTTTTATTAGCTCTTAAACCAAGAGCTTGTGAATCGCATTTGAATTGAATCTGGAAATCTGGATTAATACACAGTCCTACAATTGATTTCGATACAGTGACGCAGGAGGAACGACACGATGTGCATAAATATAATTTTTGGTGAAATAATTTTGGTAAAACAGTTTTCTTTTTTGTCGTTATTGTTATCTTAACTTTTCATTTATAATAAAAAAACGCACCGTAACAGTCATAAAAATGAGAACCACTGGGGTTCAGCATCATTGATGTCATTGGGTGTGTCTTACCAAACCTGTCAAGAACATTTACATTTATTTACATTCATTCATTTAGCAGACACTTTTATCCAAAGCGGAAAAATAAATCTATGTAAATAAAAAATGAAAAAGTTGATTTATTGTTATTTCATATTTACTCATGTCAACAAATACAACCTTATTGTTAAGTGTTACCCAAAGTATAAATTCTTGTGTTCTTTTGATTTTGGCGTGAAATATAACCTGGACATGTTTTGGTGAGATTCACTCCGTTGCATTCAGACTGTCTGTGCTTTTTGTCACCTGAAACTCGTACCTGATTTGAATCACTTATGTCTTAATTAAAATTACAGAAGTCATGACTCATCCGACAGGGAAACATTCTGCTTTCAAGCAGAAAAAATTAATGCAGACATGTGAGCCGGGCACTCCAAAATGACGAAGCTATATGAATGATTCAGGTCCCTCTGGAAGCCTCTAGCTCAAACTTTAGCGTTTTATGAGAACTGATCAATGGTTTATGAAAGAGTCAACAGTTAGTTCTCAAAGAGAGAGTTTTATTGATCATCTTCATCTATTAGAACTTTATGTCTGTGTCTTTGCCCGGGCATGTTTTGGAAACAAAGAGTCATCCCATGTACACATTAAGGCTGCAAAATTAATTGAATAAGTATTGAGATTACGATTATAGCTGCTGCGATTGACTAATTGTGAAAATTGTCGATTATAGCATTCTATTTAGGTCTACTCCTTTTGCGTCAAAATTTTGTTTTGCAGCAGTTTTGTGCTGAAATGCTGCAATGAAAAGTCATGTGATAGTTACATGAATTTGCCCCAGAGAGTCGTTTGATTCTCATGACGTCTACACCTTACACACACACACACACACACACACACACACACACATTGCCTGAAGAGGAAGCGTGACACATACATTTATAGCAGTTCTGTGGCCTCCACATATGTTACAATGAACGATTCTGTTTGATTTGCATCATAGCTGCAAGCTACCAAATATTCAGTTCAACAATGTGGTGGCTGCAGTGGCCGCTCAGAATGGAGTGTGTGTGTGTGTGTGTGTGTGTGTGTTTGCTAGCATTTCTCATTTATATCACTGGTATAAGAGTGTGTTGATTGTGTACTAAATCTGGCAGGTAGAGAAACAGTCTGGATACTAAAAGAGATTGACAGAGCTGGACAGATTAGAACAGGTAGAAAATAAATTCTGATTTGCTATCTCGACACCAGCTCCTGTCCACACACCGTTCATGTACTGATTGGCTGTACGCAATTCCTGGGGGTCAGTTTCAGGTGAATTAGTTTTAATGAGTCTGCTGGAAAAACAAAGTTGAGTTTACAAGTTCCCAAACTGCTACAGTAAGTACATTCCAGAAAGAACAGGTCTTGAATTTGTCTTGAATACATTTTTGAATTTTGTTTTAGACACTTAAGCTTCATCCACACTAGTATGTTTTCATTTGAGAACGCATTAATTTCACTATGATTACACCTCTTTACTTGAACAGCGTTTTCCTTGTGAAATGCAAACATTAAGGCACGATGCATTGAACGTCACAGTTTTTTTTTCTTATATTTTCTAATTTGTCCTATTTTAGCCCATTTACAGCCTATCTTCTAAATTGACTTAAAACACCTGATGAATCAATAATAGGCTTCAAAACTGTCTATTGTGTACAATGTGTGTCGAACTAAGGAAAACCAAAAGGGTATTTTTTCTTTAATCATGTTTTACTGTCCACAGTGTTAAAAGCACACATCTTCTGATGTAGAGTGTATCTGAAGCTGAGACAAAAGTTAGTTTTAGTTTCAGTAATATTTAAAGATTTACTAGATAAGTGACACCTCACTGATGTAGCATTAAAACTTTTATTATAAAGTATATTATAGTCCAATATTTCATCATAGTATGGCCCATACGTATCTGTACTCTCACAGAGGTCTGGGCTGAGCTCTGAAAATTCACTGATCCTAGAATTGCCCCTTTTTAGGAAACTGAAAAAGGAGTGGCCTTAGTAGCAAGAAGACAATATGTACTTGAGCGCACCTGTATTTGCTTTGTTCTAAGAGTTCTTTCTTGTTTATTTCAAATTTACCAGCCCCCAAATATCACATGGAAAACACAAACTGTGGTTGATGCTTTATATGTCGCTCATAGAGGTCTCCTCTGGTCTAAGTTGCCGGTTCTAGCCCAGAATAAATGGCAATGTAGAAATAATGTGGAACACTATGCTTGTGTTGTCATGCTAGTTGTCTTAGCTGGTTTAGCTAGTCACCTTGCTGGTTTAGCTGGTCAGGCTGGGAGACCAGCTGGCCGACCATCTAAACCAGTGAAATACCATCTAAGCCCCAGCTTGGCTGGTCTTTTACTGGTTTAGATGGTCGGCCAGCTAGTCTCCCAGCCTGACCAGCTGGCAAGTGCCCAAAACTCCTCTAAAACGGCAAATTAGACCCGTCTAACCAGCTTGTTGGCCAGTTTAGACAAACAAACCACATTTAAAGCGATAGTTCACCTTAAAGTTACATTTCTGTAATAATTTACTCACCCTCATGTTGTTCCAAACCCATTTGACTTTCTGTCTTCTATGGAAAACATTTTTATTTAACAGTTTTAGGGACTGAAAGCCACATTCTGCCTTTTGTGTTCCACATAAGAAAGTAGTATGGTTTTTGAACAACATAATTTTTAACAAGTTGTTATTTTGAGGTGAATTCCTTCTGGGTGTATCTCTTTAAGCTGTTTTTTTTTTCTTCAGCAGGACATGAAAATGGTAGTCATTTTGTACCTATACAGCCTATATCAAAGTACCATGGTACTGCCACAGTACTTATTTGCAAGAAAGAACAAAGTTTTTGATTATTTTGGACATTATTTACATGGGGTAGTTGATTACCAGTCGCGGACTGGCCATTGGGAGAACCAGGACTTTTCCCGGTGTGCCGGCCGTGAAATGGGGCCGCCGCGTTATGCAGAAGGCACCACAAAACGGTGCCGCGATATGCAGAAGGGGACAGCTATATGCAGAAAAGGACAGCACCCCCCCCCCCACCTGCTCAACAACTTTTCGGCCAGTTACTATGTAAAATCCCAGGCCGAACCTGTTGATTACACATCTCTTAGATAAATGACAGATATCTTTGCCTGTGACTGGTGTAACAACACAAATTTAAAACGAGATTTGAGTGACTAATTTTATCAAAGTTGCTTTTGGTTCCTTAAAACTTAAGACACCTTTTTGCTGCATAACGCTGACCCTACTTTTCTGTGAAAGCACAGACCCTGCTCAGCAGCTGCTCACAGGCTAGCTTTGGCTCAGACAAAGTGTGCTTAGTACCATACTGAGGTGATTTATACTAAAATCAGTGCAGTGAATTATACATCTCTGATGTGGACCTGAAATTAGGCTTATTCATCTTAACTTTCACCAAAAGGACACCAAGACTAAACAGCACAAACACACAGGCTCGGCTCAGTGTTTTCCATTATTTGAGATGTGGGAATGAGGGAGCAAGGTCTTGTTTGCTTTCATCTACAGTACACTGGAAAAGCTTTAGACAGGAATCAACATGGCCTCCTAGTGTTATAATACTACCATTTAGTAAATTTCAGCTTTTAAAACACGGTGGTTTAGAAGGACGGTGTGGGTTTATTTTGCTATACTTTGGGGAACAAAACAACCTGCTGATATCTGGCAATGTCCTCAAAGGTAAAAATGATTGATGAATAAAACAAAGCACAAAGTTATCTTTTAAAAAGTATGGTTAGGCTTTTGGTTAATCATTATAATTGGATGATTTATACAGACCATTTGAAGGAATATTCGTCGGTTTGAGAAAGTGATCTTTGTTCCTTGAACATTTC
Source organism: Myxocyprinus asiaticus (assembly GCF_019703515.2). Classification (NCBI taxonomy): domain Eukaryota; kingdom Metazoa; phylum Chordata; class Actinopteri; order Cypriniformes; family Catostomidae; genus Myxocyprinus; species Myxocyprinus asiaticus. The sequence goes on along the minus strand of NC_059348.1, from coordinate 52,752,527 downwards.
CTTCTAGTTGTCATACTCATTTAAAACAATAGCGGGAGACGCTTCATTGATAGTGACTTTAACACGATTAATGTACTTACATTAAAATGACTGTCATAAATGTCATTATTAAAATGTGGACCATGTTGTTCGGTGGCTGGATGTACTCGGATGCCTGAAACTAACAGAAATGACTCGGATGCACAGGTAGATGTCTAACTGCCATTCCGCACCTCTGCCGGCACCTTTAGTTGTCCAGCTACAGGGTTATCAGCTGGAAACCACCTATCACAGATGTTTTGCCCCATTAATCCCGGAACAACTCTTGGTGGAGGGATGGCAGTCAGGGACATCTCCCTGCCACCCCCCACAGCTGGACACCGGATCCTTCTGATTGCCTTTCTTTCTTGCTTTCCCATCAAGACATTCCTCCTTTCTTGTTGAGACATACCATACAACCAGGGTTCAATACACCCCCCCCATGAGCAGACCTACCCAACGTCCAAGGCCTCTTCTCTGTTAGAAAAAACACAAGCTATCAATCTCTACTTACCACCCATCCAGTGCCTATCCTTAAACCACTCCTCTTACAGATTAAGTAGGAGAGCGACATGAGAGGCGAGGCACGAGACTGCATCAGCCGCCCCTCCAATGCCTAGCTTGGCCTGGTTTCACTCCCCCACTCAATCCCTCTCCAGAAACCCATGGATAAGGTCCGATTGGGTCAGCGGAAATAATTCCTCCCCACCCCTTTCCTCTTCTTCATGCTACCTCACCACATATCTCAACTGTTCCCTATTCCTACTTTCTTACTTCTTCACACCCCACTTTTCATCCTTCCTTCTTAACTATAGCCAGAAGCTCCCTTTTTCTGCTTCTTCTGCCATTTCCTTCAGAGACTTCTTCAACGCTGATCCAAAGATACCAATGTTTTTCAACAGGTGCTGCATTGATGTTCCAATAAACCCTCGACATCTGACCTCTACAGGGTAAGTGGCAGCCCTCTATCCATTTTCCCTGCACTTGGCGGCCAGATCAGCATATTTGAGCTTTTTCCTCTCATAGGCTTCTTCCAGTCCATCTTCTCATGGGATAGTAAGTTAAATCATGATGACTTTACTAGTTGATGTTGACCATAACACTATGTCCGGCCTCAAGGAGGTAATGGCGATCTCAGAAGGAAATTTTAGCTGCTGGCCAAGGTCGAACAATATTGAACAATCACTTCCATGTGCCACGATTGACCTTTCCTTCGTCCAAGCTGTGCCTTGTGCGGCACCTCCCTTTTTAACAAACTCAATGTACTTCCTCTGAGGAGCATGATGGCATTTGTTGGCCTTTACTCTCATGCCTCAAGGATCTCTGCCAGCTTTTTCAGAACCTGATCATGCCGCTACCTGTATTGTCCTTGTGCCAAGGTGGTCTTGCACCCAGCCAACATGTGCTGCAGATTTACTCTTGGGGCCAGGCAGAGGGGACAACTCTCCTCTTTACTATAACACAGAGACAAATTTCCAGGGCTTGGAAGAGTGTTATAGGTGGAGCATATTAGAAAACTTAGCCTGGTCTGAGGTATCTTCCACAGGTCAGCCCTCCTAAATCTCTATTAGATGCACCTCCCCATACTGTCCAGCGCCCCTGCTGCTGCTGGCTGACAGCTCAAATCATATACCCTTCCTCTTCCATCTTAGTTACTTCTGTCACTACTGGTGCTTTTTTCTGTTTTTTAGAGGCTGCTGACCATAGCTTGGTAGCCATCCCCATCCAAGTCCTGCTGTTCCCGATTGGGTTCTTCCAACAATCTCTTGTTGCTTCAGTCTTGAAACCGCCCTGTTTACAACTCCTCTGCCTTCTAGCGTGTGGCCTTTTTCTGACCTGGGCTTGACAAGCCCTCACCGACTGGTCTGTTGATTCCCTTAGTTCTAAGAACAGCCTTGTCTTCTCCTGCTTGTAACCCAGGGTTATGGACTTTAATGGCAGTTGTAAGGCATTTCTTCAAAACAATGCTACATCTGAAAGACAATGTGTCAAGCCCAGCCACTTCCTAACGTAACTGTTGGCCTTGGTGTCTAATCCTTTCCACTGCCGCTGCAGTGATCTCACACATCTTTAGTGACCAAATCAGGTGATGACGCATTATAAACTGGTGACATCAGACATTGTATTTGCCTCAGAGATGACAATTGTCTAATTATCCAAGCCCTCTTTCAGCTGTTTCAGAACCAACCCTGCCATATGTTTATCTGACAGATCTGCTGTGTATTATCTCCCTAAACTTCATATGGGCTGCTCTGCAAGCACTGGGATTCTTTCACCATCCACCTCAAATGATATCTGGTTGCTTCTAATCCCCTTACGAATAGAAAGTGACTTTGCTGGCTTGATCTTCATCCTGGCCCATGCCAAAAGCTCTTCCAGTCTTTTTAAGAGTCTGTTTGTACATGCAGCAGTCTGGAGGATATTGGGACATCATCCATATAGCTGCGCAGTGCTGGAACTCTCACCCCAGATTGTGAACGGATTCCTCGGGCCATCTGTCTGGCACCAGTTAGGATGATCTTGAATGCAGCTGTGAACAGCATGGGAGAGATTGAACATCCCATCACAACTTTTTCCAGTTGCTGCCATCCAGTTATTTACTCCTGTGTTGCATGACATATTTTCAGGTCCCCATAGTAACTACTGTATCTACCAAGCTCTTAATACACTCTGATACATGGAAAAAGTCCAGTGCATAACTGTTGAGCTGGTGTGGAACTGATCCATAGGCATTTGCCAGGTCCAGCCAGACCACATGGAGGTCTTTCTTGTCTCTCTTGGCAGACTGGATCTGCTCCCATATTACTGACACATGCTCCACACATCCAGGAAAACCTGTTACGCCTCCCTTCTTGCAGCTTATGTCTGTGTATCCATTCTTCAGGAGGTAATCAAACATCCTCCTTGCTACCACCGAAAAGAAAATCTTTCCTTCCACATTCAGTAGAGAAATACACCTAAACAGACTTATGTTGGTGGATTCCTGTTCTTTGGGTGTCCAGGGGTATACATTGCTTCTTCCAGGCAACTCTCAGTAGTCTCCATAACAGTTTAAGAACTGTTGGACACTGCTTATACAACCTAAAATGTATCCCATTTGGGCCAGGGGCTGAAGTTGCCCTGGCTTTTTCTACCACTTGCCTGATCTCACTCAGCATGGGTGGAGCGATATCAAATCCCACTACGGGCTCTGCTGGCTGTGGGACATATCCGGGTGAGCCTAGCAGGCTTTCTTTATGGGGATCCCCTAGTTGTTCTTTCATGTGATCTTTTAGATCTTGCTTTGGCATCACCAGCTTTCCACTCCTGTTCTCTTCGAGAAGATTTCTGGCAAATTTAAAAGGATCCATGACAAATTTCATACTCTCATGCTCCTTCCTTCTTCTCTGCTGTCGAATTCTCTCTGTCCTCCTCAAAATTGACAACCTAGCCCTTATGCCATTCCACAATACCTTCAAGCCCTCCTTGTCATGGTCATCTGCTCTTCTCCATGCCTTGCAGAGCTGCATATGCTCTTTCACCAGCTTAAGTAGTTCATTTTCTCTCCTACCCATCACCCTGGGACCACACTCCTTCATTGACGCTTCCCCAAATCTACCTATACATTCTTCATAAACAATGTCACTAAACATATTAAGCTTGACCTCCACCCTTCCGCTGAGTGCATTCTCCAATGTGGAGCACAGGTCTTGGTCTAGTCTGCTCCAGGCTTCATTATCGTCAGATCTTGGCCAATTAATTAGTTTCCTTCTCCCTGGCTTCTTTTCTTTGTCTTGCCTTCCGTCTCTTGTAGGTTAACAGTATCCTTCTGTGGCTCACCTTGCGGGTATGACTTGTCCTACTGGCAGTAATGGTCTTCTTGGTGACCCTCCACAACAGTGGATTCAGTAGTGCTATGGTGCTCAACCGGGCTCTATATCCTTCTTGTCTGGCCTGCTGCTGCATTGCAAGGTTGTTTCTGGCTGTTCCCACCACATTTCATCCTTCCTGTCGTTACCCTCGTCTACCCATAGCTGCATCTCCTAAGGATCCTTTGCTCATTATCCATGGCCGTTCCAGTCATGTCTGTAGAGTCCATCCTAATCTTCCATCCCACCTCTTGGAGGACCACTGGGCTGTTTTTCTTGTATAGTGCTCATAGTTAGGATGTCACCTGTATGAGGACTTGTGGGTAAGGTAACTAGCCTTCCAACCCCTGTGCAGACTTTCCTGCAGTCAGTCAGACTTTCCTGACAGTCTTCCCTGGACTCCAACTGCCCTTTTCACAGTAGACACTGTTCTCCCAGAATATTAGTCAGATACACAGGTAGATGTATAAACCTTCTGGGCATTACTGCCTGCCACACAGTGTTGTATGGATTCCTTTTTTGCTGCCTCTGTCTTTTTTGCAGCTTAAAAGGTTGGACCCCTTTGATTTGCATTGTATGGATCAAAACATCTTATACATTCTTCAAAAAAGCTTGTGTAATGCAGAAGAAAGTAAATCATATGATTATGGAATGGCATGAGGGTGAGTAAATGATGAGAGAATTTTTATTTTTGGGTGGTCTATTCCTTTAAACTACTATTTAGGGCTGACATTTGTATGCCTCTATCAGTTATACTTACACACACATACACACACACACACACACACACACACACACAGTATTGAAGCATGAGTGGAACATTATTGTGTATCCTGGTTTGGAAGGGCAGTTGTCCATTCACACACACTCATCAGGAACAGATTAAACTGCCTCTGAATTGTTCACAGTTCCAAACAATTCTCTGCTCTCTCCTATCTGCAATATTCTTTTTGGTATGTTGACCTAAAATGCACTTTATCAAACAGTCTGAAACCCTCGCTCCCATCCTAAAAGGCTTTTATATCTCTCCGTGCAGTGTTTTGGAATACTGAAGCGAGAGATGGAGAGAGTTTGTGTGTGCTGTGTATATTTATAAATGGGCTTGCCGTAAGACATGGTCTAAATCTACAGCAGCAGACTGAGTCTTTGTGACTGCTGCTGTCCTCCTGCTTCTGTTCGTCTGCACATCTCTGTTGTGCACTCCATGACAGGACAACCAGAAATAGCAAACAAATCACACACTACACTCAGGTTATTCTAAAGCTCAAGTAAAGCATTCTAAAGCATCTCCTCTTCATTACAAAAAATACAACGGTATTACCATAAAATATACTATAGTTTTATGGGTTAGGGTAATATACCATGGTAATATCATGCAGTTTATCACGCCTAAATTCTGCCCGTTTTTGTATTGTCTAATCAAAGCTTTACAAGTCTGCCAAAATAATGAAATGTCTTATTATGTATTATATTATTTATGTTATATTTATAATTATTTTGATTATTACATATTGAACTATCTGTTTTGGGGGGACTTTTTCAGCAAGTACTGATAATGTTGATAAATGTTATTTATTGTGATTAAGTTAGTCAGTTAATTGGCATATCATGTAATAAATTTGATTAATTTTTTTAATCTATTTACAGCCCTAATAAAAAAAATATATTGCAGTTTTATTGGTTATGTTTGGGGTAATGTACCATAGTAATACCATGGTATTCTTTGAAGTAGCTTGTAGTACCATGTAAACACTATGGTATGTGAGCATGGTAAACATTCAGTACCATGGTATTATCCAGAGGTTGACCAATAGTTGATTTTGCAGATACCGATAACTAAGGTGGTTGGAAAGGCCAATAACTGATTAATAACGGCCAATAGTTTTTAAAATAGATTTATAGAATGTCAAAAATTTTACCTTTTCTTTCTGCACTATGATGGACACAGACAAAGAGTCCAAAATGAATAAAATCCCAGATGCAGTTTATTGTTCAATCAAAATTCCATTAATAACCAGAAAAAAAATTAAGATTTGGTGCATAACTTGGGTTTTTTACATGTAAACAAGCCCAAAAACAAACAGGGGACTCTTATTTTGAAATGATGAAATGATGAAAAAACTATCAGCAACAATCGGCATTGATTTTTGCAGATAACCCATAGTTCCAGTAAGTAACTATCGGCACCGATTAATTGGTAAAACAGATATATCGGTCTACCTCTAGTATTATCAAAGCACCATGCTCTTTCAATCTAATACCATTACTATACCATGGTGACCACATAGAATTGCCATAGCAACTACTCAGAATACTCTAGCAATCACACAGCAATGTGCTAGCAACCACTCAGAACACCTAGCAACTCCATAGCAACACACACAGCAACCACCCACAATGTTCTAGTGAAAGTTTGCAAGACTCACATTTTCTTTTTGTCTTTTTTTATTATATAAATTAAGGCTGACAATTTAACACATTAATTCATTGCAATTAATTATATAAAAAAAATGTGCTAAAAAATGTACGCATTTAATTACGCCTTAATCATGGCACTTTTTGTATTGTCTAATCAATGCAAGTGCCACAATAATGTCTGTCAATTATCTGAATTATTATTATTATTTTTTATTTGTTATATTTTTCATTATTTTGATTATTATATATGAAATTATCTTTAACTGGGTGCCTTTTTTAGCAATTACTGATATATGCGACTAATTGTGATTAATTAATCGCCATATCATGTACTTAATTTGATTACATTTTTTTTTATCGGTTTTATGGCCCTAAGAAGAATATACTACAGTTTTATTGGTTAGGGTTAAGATAATATATTATAGCAATACCATGGTATTTGAGAATGTAATCATTCAGCACCATAGTTTATTGATTAGATACCATTAATATACCATGATAAGAACATAGCAACACCCTAGTAATCACATAGCAATGTGCTAGCAACCACTCAGAACACCTTTGCAGCGGGCAGCAAGCACCCACAATATCAATGTCAATTTTCTTAAAAAAAAAAAAGATTTTATCATGTCACTATTGAATCATATATCTATGTACCACGGTTTTACGATCTGATACCATTACTATACCATGGTAACCACATAGCATCTCCCTAGCAACCACTCAGAACACATTATCAATTACATAGCAAAATCCTAGCGAAGTTTCTCATGACTTTATATTAGGTGGCCTTTACTACTATGTACTAACATTAAATTCATACAAGACTATGTATTTACTGTGTAACTGCTTGTTGTTCTGCAAAATGCCCACATTTGCTGCTACTGAGGTTGAGGTATGGGTAGGGTTAGGAGTGAGGTTAGGGTTAGGGTTAGGATTAGGGGTTAGAGTTAGGTATTGGGATAAGGGTTGGGTTAGGGTTAGGGGTAAAGTTAAACATGTAACTACAAATGTAATTAAATACAAGTACTTTAAATGTAATTAAATTCAACAACATGTATGTACATAATAAGTACATTGCATCAAATGATTAGGACTCAGGACTCAAGAGGGCGCCGAGTATGGCTGCTGCGTTGCGAGCTCCGACACAACTTAGCAATGGTTTGTTTGTTTTGTTTACAATTCTTATGTTTTTTGTCTTGGATGTTGCCTGCCTTATTGTCTACGACAGACAAACACTTTTGGACATTGGCTCAGCGATCTCACACCGTAAACCGGACTTCACATTCCTCAATGCCGACCCGCTGTTTACAAACACGCAAGCGGAGCCCTTTGTCTGGGCAGCACGGCCACGGAAACGCAGGAGGAAAAGGGGAAACAGAGCCGGCGTTCTCATCAGAGTAAGACGCCGCGCAAATCAACCCCCGCTACCCACTATTCTACTGGCAAATGTTCAGTCTCTGGATAACAAGCTCTGCGAGCTGAAAGCGCGGATCTCTTTCCAACGAGAGACGAGGGACTGCTGCGTTATCTGCCTTACGGAAACTTGGATGTCTGCGGAGATTCCAGACTCAGCCATTGAACCCGCGGGGTTCTCCATGCTCCGAGCGGACAGAGCGAAAGACCTCTCAGGTAAAACTAGAGGAGGTGGTGTATGTTTTATGATCAACAAATCCTGGTGTGATCAGAGGAACATACATTCTATCAAGTCTTTCTGTTCTCCTGATCTGGAATTTCTTATGCTTCTGTGTCGACCATTCTGGCTACCGAGGGAATTCACAGCGGTCATTATCACTGCTGTGTACATCCCCCCACAAGCCGACACAGACCGGGCACTCAAGGAACTGTATGGGAGTGTAAGTGAGCAGGAAACCGCGCACCCTGAGGCCGCGTTCATTGTGACCGGGGACTTTAATAAAGCCAGTTTAAAATCAGTCGCACCAAAATATCATCAGCACATTAGTTTCAACACACGAGGGGACCGGGTTTTGGACCATTGCTACTCTCCGTTCCGGGATGGCTACAAATCCCTCCCCCGCCCACCATTTGGCAAATCGGACCACTCTTCCATTCTGCTTCTGCCCGCTTACAGGCAGAAACTGAAACAGGAAGCACCCACCCTCAGAACGATCCAGTGCTGGTCGGACCAATCAGACTCTACGCTACAAGACTGTTTTGATCGCACGGACTGGGAGATGTTCCGGTCCGCCTCTGATGACGACATCGAGCTTTACGCTGATAGCGTAATGTGCTTCATCAGAACGTGTGTAGAGGAAGTGATTCCGACCAGAACTGTGCGAATCTATCCGAATCAGAAGCCGTGGATCAACAGCGATGTTCGCGCAGCACTTAATGTGCGGACCTCCGCTTTTAATTCCGGGAACGCGGAGGAGCATAAACAAGCCAGTTATGCCCTCCGAAAAACTATCAAAACAGCAAAACGCCAGTACAGGAGTAAGATTGAAGGACAGTTTAACACCACCAACTCTAGAAGCATGTGGCAGGGAATTAACATCATCACGGACTTTAAAGGGAATAAAAACTCCGCCATGAACACCGCTGCCTCTCTACCGGATGAGCTAAATACTTTTTATGCTCGTTTCGAGGGAAATAACACCGCCCTCGCGGAGAGAGCTCTCACGGCCGAAGCTACAGAGGTTAGTTCACTCTCCGTCTCTGTAGCGGATGTAACCCGATCCTTCTGACGGGTGAATATCCGCAAAGCCGCGGGTCCAGACGGCATTCCGGGCCGCGTCATCAGAGCGTGCGCGAACCAGCTGGCTGGTGTTTTTACGGACATTTTCAACCTTTCCCTCTCTTTGTCTGTAGTCCCCACATGCTTTAAAACATCCACCATTGTGCCTGTTCCAAAACAATCGAAAATAACTTGTTTAAATGACTGGCGTCCTGTTGCTCTGACCCCCATCATCAGCAAATGTTTTGAGAGACTAATCAGAGATTACATCTGCTCTGTATTACCACTCAATCTTGACCCGCTGCAGTTTGCTTACCGTAACAACCGCTCCACTGATGATGCCATTGCATCTACAATACACACTGCTCTCTCCCACCTGGAAAAAAAGAACACTTATGTGAGAATGCTGTTTGTAGACTACAGCTCAGCATTCAACACCATAGTGCCCTCCAAGCTAGATGAGAAACTCCGGGCTCTGGGCTTAAACAGCTCGCTGTGCAGCTGGATCCTGGACTTCCTGTCAAGCAGACGCCAGGTGGTTAGAATAGGCAGCAACATCTCCTCATCACTGACCCTCAACACTGGAGCCCCGCAGGGCTGTGTTCTCAGCCCACTACTGTATTCCCTGTACACACATGACTGTGTGGCAACACATAACACCAATGCCATCATTAAGTTTGCTGATGACACGACGGTGGTAGGTCTGATCACTGACAATGATGAAACAGCCTACAGAGAGGAGGTGCACACTCTGACACACTGGTGTCAGGAGCACAACCTCTCCCTCAACGTCAGTAAGACAAAGGAGCTTGTGGTGGACTTCAGGAGAAAAGACAGAGAACACAGTCCAATCACCATCAATGGAGCACCAGTGGAGAGAGTCAGCAGCTTCAAGTTCCTGGGTGTCCACATCACTGAGGAACTCACATGGTCCGTCCACACTGAAGTCATTGTGAAGAAGGCTCATCAGCGCCTTTTCTTCCTGAGACGGCTGAGGAAGTTTGGAATGAACCGCCACATCCTCACACGGTTCTACACCTGCACTGTGGAGAGCATCCTGACTGGCTGTATCTCCGCCTGGTACGGCAATAGCACTGCCCACAACCGCAAAGCACTGCAAAGGGTGGTGCGAACTGCCAAACACATCATCGGAGGTGAGCTTCCCTCCCTCCAGGAAATATATACAAGGCGGTGTGTGAAAAAAGCTCGGAGGATCATCAGAGACTCCAGCCACCCGAGCCATGGGCTGTTCTCACTGCTACCATCAGGTAGGCGGTATCGCAGCATCAGGACCCGCACCAGCCGACTCCATGATAGCTTCTTCCCCCAAGCAATCAGACTTCTGAACTCTTGATCTCCCACGATCAAAATACATCATCCCTGCACTTTATTACTCTTTTATCTCACACCGGACTGTCATAAATTATATTACTGTCTTTATATTATATCTCTCTTAACAACTGACTATCAACCGACAGCCTGAATGTCAATACAGTACAATACTGTACATTCTATATATATACTTTTTTCATATATATTTTAATTTTTATTGAATAATGTGTATCTATATAGTATCTATATAGTAAAAAACAAAAAAAAACAAAACAAAAACAGCATATTGTATACTGTGCAATGTATGTTATTATTGTATATTGTTGAGTGTAATTGTGTATAACAGATGTTTAAATTGTGTTGTGTTAATTTGATGTTTTAAGTTGTGTAATTATGTATAACAGATGTTTAAATTGTGTTGTGTTAATTTGATGTTTTAAGTCGAGTTTAATTATGTATAACAGATGTTTAAATTGCGTTGTGTTAATTTGATGTTTATTGTAGATTGGCGTATGTCTCATCACTGTCACGACTGCTATGTTGATCGGAACTGCACCCAAGAATTTCACACACCATTGCACTTGTGTATATGGCTGTGTGACAATAAAGTGATTTGATTTGATTTGATTTGATTTGATGATTAAGTACATAGTAGTTAATTCCACCTAATATAAAGTGGGTCCCATAAGAACAATCACACTTCTTTCTATCATGTCAGCATCAATAAAATCAGTGGCCACGTTTTAAATTGATGAAAATCATCGCATGTTGTGGCCTGTCCTTTTCCGTCACCTCTCACCTCATCTGTAAATGGCACCATCAACAATAAATCAGTTTTCATTAGATTTGGCTGTAAATGAGGTGAGAGAGTACAGTTTAATTAGTTGACGTCACATTCAGGCCAATCAGTCCATCTCTGCTCTATTGATTGTACTGGCCCGGCCATTAAACAATTTTCTGTATCACTCCATCAGTAAGCCACTTAGATCCACACTGCTGCTGCTTCTACTGAGTAAGTGAGTGACATCTTCACCGTAAAGCTGGTGGATCAATGAGGAACTGGGAAAAGCTGTTTCAGGTTATAGATCCACTGTAGACTGCTCAAAATAATCCAGATGATACTGTACACAGGGCAGTCTTTCCAACAAATATGACAGCATAAAATCCCTGATTATAACCACACTGTGATATGTATTAGAAACCCTTACTATTGATTTAAAGGGGTCATGAAATGCTCTTTTTTTATTATCTTCCCTGAAGTCCACTTATAATGTTAGTGAAGTTTTTTTTTTTTTTACCAAAACAGTCATAATTTAGTAATATATGATCATGTTCCACCGTATTTCTGGCCCTATGTCTGAACATTCGGTTTTGGTCTTTGCTCCTCCTTTAAATGTAAATGGACACAGTTCTGATTGGCTAACATCGTGCAGCCCCTCAAATACATCCATATTTGAAATTCAATTGGCAGAGAATGAACAACCTCCACAATATTATAAAACAAAATTTCAGGGTTTCCACATGACGCACATCCAACACATTGCATCCGAATATATTAAACTCAAGCACAACTGTTAACACTCACACCCTGTCAACACCGGACACGAGAGGCACGTCACGTCTAAAGCAATAGCACCCATTATATTCAATGATGCTGTCTACCATGGAACTGTCAGTTGCAGCGCGTCATGCCAACAGTAAACAGGTGTCCCATTCCATTTTGCACTGGTGCTACTACTGCCAACAACACAGATAAATGGTTTAGAAAGTTTGCATTGATGCACCTGCTGTAAACAGCCTCAAGCCGTTGCGTTGTGTCGCATCAGCGGACGCGCCCGGTGTAGACAAGGTGTCAGCACCATAAACTATCAAACAGTCAGTCCTTTATAAAGCTCAACAATTTAATTTTTTTGAGACCTTCGCAAAACAAAAATAAATAAAGTGGAAAAAAAAAAAAATCTCCTCCTAAGATATGAAATGATCAGTAATGTGTTTAGTACCATTCTATGTTAGAAATGACGGTGGTGGAAATGACTTTCTAAGCATTTTTTGGAATAAAATGACAGACTGTAGATATTCTAAATATGCACAATTAAAAATCAATTACATTTTCAAAATATAATTGAACAAAATTGCAACTTGACACACAATAAAAATATTCTATCACTGGTGGTATTGATTAGTAACCAACCACTTTTAAAATTGAATGTCTTGGTCTGCGTCAAGGGTAAAAAAACTAAATCTGTGCATGAAAGGCATTTGAAAAGTAGCCAAAGTAAATGATGAAGGCATGGTAAAATAGTTAATGTGACTTTCATATAACAAATAAAAATGTTACGTTTTATAAAAAAATCAACCCCTGGGACATGAAAGTACCTATAGTTGAAGTACCAATCCAGATAAGATTATTCTTACGTAATGATTGAGGTCTTAATGGTATATGTGAATGTAATCTTACATGTTTGAGTGTGTTTTATACACTACCGGTCAAAAGTTTTGAAACACTTGCCTGAAATGTTTCCCATGATCTTAAAAATCTTTTGATCTGAAGGCGTATGCTTAAATGTTTGAAATTAGTTTTGTAGACAAAAATATAATTGTGCCACCATATTAATTTATTTCATTATAAAACTAAAATGTAATAAAAATAAAAAAGTTTTTGAAATTGATGACTTGGACCGAATAATAAAGAAAAGCAGCCAATAAGTGCCCAACATAGATGGGAACTCCTTCAATACTGTTTAAAAATCATCCCAGGGTGATACCTCAAGAAGTTGGTTTAGAAAATGTCAAGCGTACATGTCTGCAAATTCTAGGCGAAGGGTGACTACTTTGAAGATGCTAAAATATAACACAGTTTTGATTTATTTTGGATTTTGTTTAGTCACAACATAATTCCCATAGTTCCATTTATGTCATTCCATAGTTGTGATGACTTTACTATTATTCTAAAATGTGAAGAAAAAAAACTTTTGACCAGTAGTTTATGTACTGTAACAGCAAACTTGCTGTCTATAGGGCAAGACCAAAAATGAAATTTACATTTATGCTTTGGCAGATGCTTTTATCCAAAGTAACTTTAGTGAATCCAAGGTAGAGTGTACATTTTATCAGTATGTGTGTTCCCTGGGAATCAAACCCACATCCTTGCACTGTGCTCTAATAGTTGAGCTACTGGAGCACCAATATTATTTACAATGATGTTTTTCTTTCTCTGCAGTACAAACAAGTGGAGCAGTACATGTCCTTCCATAAACTACCAGCAGATTTCCGACAGAAGATCCATGATTACTATGAGCACCGTTACCAGGGTAAGATGTTTGATGAAGAAAGCATCCTAGAGGAACTAAACGAACCGCTTAGAGAGGTGAGGACACGTGTGTGTGTGTGTGTGTGTGTGTATGTGTGTGTGTATGTTTGGTTGCTTGTGTCTGTGCAAAGGTCTGTATATGTCTATAAACATCTGTGGAAAAAACTCCCAGAAGGCGTTACAGTTTGTCTCAGAGCTTTCCACATCAACAAAGCCATACTTAATAGGGAACTAACTGTATAGCCTCCAGACTAATTTGTGTTTTTAAAAAAACACATTAAATGTTCTTATTTGAACATTGTGTCTAGATTTCTATTTTGTTTGTTTGTTCAATATTTTTTATGAATATTTTTCCTTACAGTTGAATCTCACAAAGAAAATATCCAGGTCAAATTTCATCCCAAAATCAAAAGGAAATGATATTGCTTTATTATTTAATTAAATAAAACCATAAATAAATACAAACAGTTTTATTATATATTTTTTTCTATTGTGCCATTATTTTCCCAATTTATATACTCAAAAATTTTAAATCAAAGCCTTGGGCATGAATTGGTCCATGTTGTGGTTGATACCATTAAAAATGACGTTGGTGAAAATGTCTTAAGCATTTTTGGAATAAAATGGCAGATAAATATATCTAAATATATCTAATACACATTTTTATTGATATTTTCCCTTATATTGTAGGTGAATCTCACAAAGAAATATCAAGGTCAAATTTCATCCCAAAGTTTAAAAAAATAAATATATTACTTTTATTACATAATTAAATAAAATAAATACATTTAATAAAAAATTATAATTTGCATGAAATATATATATATATATATATATAAAATTTTCAAAATGCCATTATTTTCATAAAAGCACATATTAAGCACATTTTCCCAAATTAATAATAATAATAATTAATAATAATTGTAATAATTAATAATTATAATAATAGTTTTCTTTATTTATCACACATTATACATTTGCACATATACAGTGAAATTCTTCTTTTTCACATATCCCAGCTAGGCTGGGGTCAGAGTGCAGGGTCAGCCATGATACGGCGCCCCTGGAGCAGATAGGGTCAAGGGCCTTACTCAAGGGCCCAACAGTGGCATCTTGGCGGTGTTGGGGCTTGAACCCCCGATCTTCTGATCAGTAACCCAGAGCCTTAACCGCTGAGCTACCACTGCCCAATTCTCATTACTGTAGTGTTTAAAAGAAAATTGTCCTGGTTACTTTCGGAACCTCCGTTACCTGATGGAGGGAACGAGACGTTGTGTCAATGTAGTGACACTAGGGGTCACTCTTGGGAGCCCCAAACACCTCTGCTTTTTTAAAAAAGCCCATTGGGAATTGGTGAGTGGAATTTGCATGCCACTCCCCCAGACATACAGGTATAAAAGGAGCTGGTATGCAACCACTTATTCAGGTTTTGTGCTGAGGAGCCGAGACAAGGTCCCGGCCATTTCAGTGGGTAGTTCAGTGTTGTGGCAAGAGGGACACAACGTCTCATTCCCTCCATCAGGGAATGGAGGTTACGAAAGTAACCAGGACGTTCCCTATCTGTCACTCACTTGACGTTGTGTTGATGTAGTGACACTAGGGGTCCCTGTACAACACGCCACAACTAGCTGAACTGTGTTACGTGGACTGGCAGTGCGAGAGGGGCAGACCACTGTGTGCCTCGTAGCCAGCGCACCAGGCTGTCTCGTAACCTCCCCCAACAATCTTAACGGTCCTTCGGGAACAAGTCGACTACCTAAAAAATAGGGACAGGCTAGCCCAGCCATGGCCTCTTTTCCTCTTTTTTTCTCCCCAAGAAGAGTAGAATTTGTTAACTGACTGGGGGCCATAAATGTCTACGGCAGGGGGGTGTCACTCCCAAGGGGAAGACACCGCGGAGACCACACCCTGGCCAGAGAAAAAAAAAGGGGGGGTGGGGGGGTATTTTGAGTGGAAATACGTCACATGGTCTTACTGAGTCTTGTCGGAAGTATGTCATGTGGAGAAGTCCTATGGTAGGTCCTACCCGAGGGGGGAGGAGTTTCTACAAACATGGTGACCAGGTGCAGAGGGGCCTCTGCCCAAGGAAGACGCAGTTTACCGACAGGGAAACAATTTAGCTGAAGATATCACATGGGGTCACCTACAGGGAACCAGCATATGTGGAGCACCTACCTCAGTACAGGGCCTAATTAGCACACGTACTGGGCCGGCAGCGAGTTTCTCCGCAAACTTGTCTGCCACAGGGCTAAGGAGGAAAGCCATCCAGGGGTCAAAGCTTGTGAACATGACTGGGAGTCAAAAGCGCACGTCTTCACCTCATGGGAGGGGAAAGTCACTATGCGCAAGCGGTACACCCGGCCAGCTGTCCTGGAACTTACCTGCTCGTACCTGACAACACACGGGATGAAACCGGCTCAACCCGGAGATTATAGAACCTCGCAAAGGTGTTGGGTGTTGCCCAGACCGCTGCTCTGCAGATGTCTGCCAAAGAGGCACCACTGGTCAGGGCCCAGGAGGCCGCTAAATTCCTAGTAGAGTGGGCTCGTGAGAGTATCCCGGACCAAACTCCAGGCATGATTCGCTGACAGAGAACACCTGCAGGTCCCCAGCCCTCTTGATGGAAGTGAGCGCAGTCAGGAGGACAGTCTTCAAAGAGAGTGCCTTAAGCTCAACTGACTCCAGGGGCTCAAAGGGAGCTCCCCGTAGACCCCGAAGGACTACAGAGAGGTCCCACGAGGGGATGAGGCGCGGTCTGGAGGGATTCAACCTCCTAGCACCTCTCATGAACCTGATGATCAAGTCGTGCTGCCACAAATACTTACCATCCACTGCATCGTGATGTGCCAAAATGGTGGCTACATACACCTTCAAGGTGGAGGGGGACAGCCACCCCTCCAGCCTCTCCTGCAAGAAGGAAAGCACCGATCCGACTGCGGATCTCTGGGGGTCTTCGCGTAGGGAAGAACACAACTTAGCGAACAGACGCCACTTCAAGGCATACAGGCGCCTCGTAGAGGGAGCCCTAGCCTGAGTGATTGTGTCTACCACTGCGGGTGGTAGGCCACTTAGGTCTTCCGCATCCCGTCCAAGGGCCAGACGTGGAGATTCCAGAGGTCTTGTCGTGGGTGCCGGATGGTGCCCCGTCCCTGAGAAAGAAGGTCCTTCCTCAGGGGAATTCGCTGGGGGGGGGCTGTTGCAAGGAGCGTGAGATCCGAGAACCACATCTGGGTGGGCCAGTAGGGTGCTACTAGGATGACCTGCTCCTTGTCCTCCCTGACCTTGCACAGGGTCTGTGCAAGTAGGCTAACTGCGGGAAACACGTATTTGTGTAATCCCAGGGGCCAGCTGTGTGCCAACACATCTATACTGAGGGGTGCCTCGGTCAGGGCATACCAAAGCGGCCGTGGGAGGATTCCTGGGAAGCAAACAGGTCTACCTGTGCTTGACCGAATCGACTCCAAATCATCTGGACCACCTGGGGGTGGAGTGTCCACTCTCCCCTGAGTGTAACCTGTCCTGACAGTGTATCCTGTGTGATGTTGAGGTCGCCTGGGATGTGAGTGGCTCATAGCCACTTGAGGCGCTGGTGACTCCAGAGGAGGAGACGGCAAGCGAGTTGTGACATGCAACGGGAGTGTAGACCACCTTGACAGTTTACATATGCTACCGTCACCTTGTTGTCCGTCCAGACCAACACGTGCTTGCCCTGGATCAACGGCCGGAACCTCCGCAGGGCGAGCAGTACTGCCAACAACTCGAGGCAGTTGATGTGCCAACATTGCATACGGCGCCCCAGCCTGTCTTGGAGGCGTCCATCATAACCACGACGTGCCTGGAGACCTGCTCTAGGGGAACCCCTGCCCGTAGAAATGCAAGGTTGGTCCAAGGGCTGAAGAGGCGGCAACAGATCGGCGTGATGACCACACGATGTGTCCCACAGCGCTATGCCCAACTCGGGACTCGAGTCTGAAGCCAGTGCTGAAGTGGTCTCATATGCATCAACCGAGCGGTGTGGCCACCGCTGAGGATGCCATATGTCCCAGGAGCCTCTGAAAAAGTTTCAGTGGAACCACTGTCTTCTGTCTGAATGCCTTCAGACAGTTCAGCACCGACTGTGCACGTTCGTTCGTGAGGTGCGCCGTCATCGAGACTCCAAGCCGAGAAAAAAGATACTCTGAACCGGGGAGAGCTTGCTCTTTTCCCAGTTGACCCGAAGCCCCAGTCGGCTGAGGTGCGTGAGCGCCAGGTCCCTGTGCGCACACAATATATCCCGAGAGTGAGCTAGGATTAGCCAGTCGTCGAGATAATTGAGGATGCGGACGCCCACTTCCCTTAGCGGGGAATGGGCTGCCTCTGTGATCTTTGTGAAGATGCGAGGGGACAAGGATAGGCCGAAGGGGAGGACCTTGTACTGGTACACCTGGCCCTTGAAAGCAAACCGCAGGAAGGGTCTGTGTTGAGGTAAGACCAAGATGTGGAAGTACATGTCCTTCAGGTCTACTGCCGCGAACAAATCTTAATGCCGGATGCTCGCTAAAATGTGCTTTTGCGTCAGCATCTTGAACGGGAGTCTGTGCAAGGCCCGATTCAGTACTTGCAGGTCCAAGATTGGCTGCAACCCACCACCTTTCTTCGGTACGATGAAGTAGGGGCTGTAAAACCCCTTCTTAATCTCGGCCGGAGGGACAGGCTCTGTCACACTCTTCCGTAGAAGGGTAGCAATCTCTGCATGCACCGAGGTGAAACTTACACTGCTGAACCTGGGTGGGAGTCTGGCGAACTGAATCGCATAGCCGAGTCGGACGGTCTGGGTCAGCCATCGCGACGGGTTGGAAAGCGCGAGCCACGTGTCCAAACTCCGGGCGAGGGGGACCAAGGTGATAATCGCGTCGGACGTACCGGCGGGTGGGGCCTCGTGGTGGGGCGGAGCCTGAGGCGCCACGTCAAGGGGGCTTGAACCCCATGGTCGTGCTGAGTCCAGAGACATCGAAGCACTTACCTGGCTCCTGACACCCACCATAATATTGGTCAAGGAGGGGGGAGGAGGAACATCGTCCCCGCAGTCCGTCGGAACCAACCCGGTGTGGGCATGTTTCTGCCACAGCTGGCCGCGCAGGGGTGGGGGGTCCACCTCTGGAGCGCCAAACCTGCCAAAATGGGATGGTGAATGGCGGTCGTGATGATGGCTGTGTGCACCTGACATGCGACCCAGAGAACAAGGAAACCACTCTTTTGTCTCACCGGGGGGATGGAGTGGTCTGTCTACCAGCTCTGTAGAAGCGGGTCTCCTTGTCCCGGGGTCGCCTGTCTCAGGGGCGCTTCAAAGCCTTCCTAGGGTTCTTGGCGGCCGGCCGTGAGACGGGTGGCATCTGCTTCCTGTGGTGGGCTCCACTCCGGTGCCGGGCCGTGGGGGTGGGCTGCGGGTCAGAACTACCCTCGTGCAGCTCTTTTAGCGCCTTGGCTTGGTGTACTGCAGGAGAGCCATGGCGTGCAGGGTGGAGGCGGCTTGTCCAGTGGCACCGTAGGCCTTAGCCGTCAGACACGATGTAAACCTTCAGGCCCTGGACGGTGCCTTATCCACCTGGGCAATCACCGAATACCCCTTGGCTGCCCCAACATCGAGGGTAGTGAGAGCGGGGGAGCTTAAAGATCGGGACCGGGTAGTAAAAGGTGGCCTCCAGGATCTTGTCAGCTACTCATGCACTTCCAGGAAGAAAGGAACCAGGGCAGGGCGCGGCCATGAGCGGCACTCTGGGCCCAGGAACCAATCATTGAGCCGCGAGGGTTCAGGGGAGAGTGGAGGGTTCCACTCTAGCCCGATGCTCGCGGCTGCCCGGGAAAGCATGTCCATCATCTCCGCATCGGCCTGAGACTGGGCGACTACACCCGAAGGGGAAGCCCAGGTGAAGCCTCCGCTTCAGAGTGGACGAGCCTGCTCTCCGATGCTGCGCTCGATAGCTCATCGTCTTCCCGGGCCCCGAATAAGAGGTCGAACTCGCCCTGAGATGAGCCAGCGGTCTCGTCCAAGAGCCCGACCAGGGCAAGCGAGCATGCTGAGGAATGGGAGGCCCGGCGGAGGTGGTCCCATTGGAGTCCCCAAATCGCCCCCAGTGCTAACTGATGCGGCCTCATACCCGTAGGTAGAAGGACTAAGGCAGGGAAGGCAAGCCGCGAACGCAACGTTGCCATGATCATGTTCTCGCAATGAGGACAAGACCCATCCACGAACGAAGTCTCCACGTGGGCAGCACCCAGACATGTAAGACAGCGATCGTGGCAGTCAGAAGCGGAGAGATAACGACCACAACCAGGAATAACACACAAACGGAAAGGCATCTTTAAAAAGACGTTCCGTGTGTGCTGCTCGTTTAGAATTGAAAATATACTCTTTTTTTTAGAATATACTCTTTTTGTTGTTCTGCCGAAGCGCCCAGGGTCATTCTCTGCACTCCACGGGTGCAGAGGGGGAGAAGCCGCTGAAATGCGCTGTAAATCCAGCAGATGAGGTGAATGAACTCAGCGGATGAATTCAGCTCAATGAATAGAACCGCTTGGCTCCGAAGAGAAAATCTGAATGAGTGGTTGCATACCAGCTCCTTTTATACCTGTATGTCCGGGGGACACAACGTCAAGTGAGTGACAGATAGGGAACTCATTCTCATTTCTATGATGTAATACAATCCTCCTGTCCAGACACAACTAGGATTTAAAAAAATAAAATAAGATCAAAGCCTGGGACGTGAAGTGTTCCGAATTGTGTATGATACCATTCTATGGTGGAAATTATTTTTAAGCATTTTATTTTTTAAATGGCAGATTTTTATTTATTTATTTATTATGTATATTGTCCATTTACAGGTGAATCTCTTTAAGAAATACCCAGGTCAAATTTCACACCAAAATTTCCAGCACATCACACTAAAAACAAAAAGAAGAAAAAAAAAAAAAAAGGTTATATAAACTTTTATTTTATAATATATATACACTACCGGTCAAAAGTTTTTAAACATTAACTCATTCTTTATTATATATATATTTTTTTTCACATTTAGAATAATAGTAAAGTCATCACAACTATGTTTACTCACAATTAGGATTTTATTTATTTGTTTATTTAAATTATTATTATTTTTTTTTAAATCAGCAAATGTAGTACAACAAATGCGATTTTACAACTGTACTTTACAATTTAAATAAATGAGAATATGATTTTCACATTTCAGTATTAAAATTTACATTTTCTTATTATCTAAAATAATTTATAGATTCATACATTTTGGAATTAAATTTGACCCAACCATGTCTTTACAGTTTTTGTAAGATTCACCCTTAAACTGCTTTACATAAATGCTGTGTATGTAATATACGTGTACAATTTGTTTGAAAAGACCTAATTTCTTTCGCCTCCCATCGGTTTTCATTTTTTCTTAGGAAATAGTGAACTTTAACTGCCGTAAGCTGGTGGCCTCGATGCCCCTGTTCGCCAATGCCGAACCCAACTTTGTGACAGCCATGCTGACGAAGCTCCGTTTCGAAGTCTTCCAGCCGGGCGATTACATAATCCGTGAGGGCACCATTGGCAAGAAGATGTACTTCATTCAACTTGGCGTTGTGAACATTATTACCAAAGGAACTGTCGGAATGAAACTTTCTGATGGCTCCTACTTCGGAGGTACAATACAAATTACTCAAATATACCTTATTTTATATCTGTGCAGATTAGATGGAAATTAAACCATCACTTTGCTTAATTAAAGTACTTAAACTTTATCGAACCCCGTAACATTGAAAAACAATTTAAGCCGGATATGATGTGACCTCTTTCATCTAAGTACTCTTTAAACTCCTCAGAGAAATTTTAAAACTAACACCATGTCAAACCAGGTGCAAACGTGCCGAGCTTGCTTTCCACTTCTGTGGTGTCACACTGGCTAGCCCCACAATAAGTGAAATCTCATTGCTACAAAATCCTGCTTTACATTTAAACATCTAACATGCTCTGAGTGGCTGTGTTGGACAGATAAATGAGCCTAACTGTCTCTGTAAACTTGTTGCATCACGCCTGATTAGGACATGGTGTTAGCTTCTTTATTTCCAAAATTCTCTTGATCTTTACTAATCAAATTCAGATCTGCAGTAGCATTCAAATCAGTTCTCTTGGTTCTAAGTTGGCAGAGAAATCCAGAACCCTGGAGAACTCTAGAAGAGTGTTGTGTGAGTGTGTGTGCTGCTGAGGAGTGGAACACGATCCCTCTGCAGCCATAAATCCGCATGAGTCAGCCGGTTTTAGCTGCAGTGGGCAGATATGCTTGGAAGAGCTTTAAGCATGTGACCTTGGAAGGGTCAAAGACAAACTGATGTCTTGTGTAGCATGAGATAAAGAGAGATAAAGCCTTATACTTTTAACATCATGTTTAAAAGGATCTTCATCCTAGTATTACCCAATGGAAAATGTTATTGCTCAGAGGTTGCTCTTTCATAGCTCAGGAGATTTGCTAATGGAGTTCTCAGTTACACTTCATTTAAGGGTGTTTTTTCAACTGTGGACTTCTAGAAAGTAAAGTCTCGTTAAAACATTTTTCACAGTCTAACAATTTTTTTTATTTTTTATTGTCTACTAAAATGTGCAATAGTGTATGTGTATGTATCACTGATGATTTATGTCATTTTTTTTCTTTTCTTTAAGTCATTAAAATTCCCACCACTGTAATTCCCAGCACATTTCAAACTCTGTATTGTACTTTATAGAAATCTGTGGTGGAAATGACACTCATGGAAATTACATTTTTAACGTTTTTGAAATAAAATGTCCGACTACTTTGTCTTGCTAAAGGTAATTTTATAGCTAACATTTTATGAATCCTAAATAATAGTTTTAACACTTTATGCAAATTTAGCTAAATTACAGCTTGATTAGAAATGACACCAAATAAAATATTCTGCTCACAACAAGTTATATTTACCTTGATTTTTGTTACGTTTTGTTTTGTTTTGTTCAAACATCACTTGTCTCATACAAGGGCATATCCAGGAAATTACTTTTAGGTGGGCCTCAATAAAAATGGATGTGAAGTTTTCTTTAACAACAGAGAAGTGCTGCATCAAACAGTTCTTTCACACTTTAAGAAATCCGAATGTATGCATTTTTTAAACTATTTTATAAAAATATATTTGAAGTCAAAGAATAATCTCTAATATTATGGGTGGGACAGTGTCTAATTTGGGTGGACACATGCCCACCCGGCCCACCCTTGGCTATGCCACTGGTCTCATATTTTATCTTAAGGATGCTCTTCACTGACACATGTCAACTTGGACAAAACTGTTTGGTGTGGTGTAGAATTGTCACGATATCAAAATTTCAGTAGTCGGTACCAATACCATTAAATTTCACGATTCTCAAAAGCAATTTTGATACCACAAAATAATAATAATAAAAAGGTCATATGCTCTTGAACACCTTCCTTTAGCCTATTTAACAATGTTAAATGTATCAAAGTATATAATAGATTAAAACCATTGCATGTTTTCTTGAAGAGTTTCTCAATTAACTGAACACTGATTCAAGTTTTTTTTAAACTTGGAAACCACATATTCTGTTTTCCGTTCTATGTTTTAAAGTTTAATCAATATCATCATCAACATAATGTCTAATCAATTGAATTAATACAACTTTAATCAAAGAAAAAAGAACAATTACTTTTATAAGTGCTTCGGTAAAGATCCTCACAGCATAATCCAAAACACAAAATGAGTCTTATTTTTGTCAGTTAAAGTACTGCACAACAGAGAATCACATTATAAATGAAAACATCTCAGTTACATATGTAACCTTGACTCCCTGAGATGAAAGGAACGAGACATTTCGTCAAGCTGACGCATATGGGAAATTTCTTTTCTGAAGAGCTAGTTGAAACCCTTCTACAATAACGCCAATTCTAGGATTGGCCATGGTGCTTAAGCCCCACCCTTTTAGGCGCGAAGCTGTCCGGTATATAAGCGGGTGTGAAAACACCATTTTCAGAATTTTCTGACTGAAGGACAAAGAGCACATCGCTTGCACCTAAAAAAGTCTGTAGTGCGGCCAACTTACACAATGTCTTGTTCCCTTCATCTCAGGGAACCAAGGTTACATACGTAACCGAGACGTTTCCTTACGATTACAGTTCACTCAACATTGCGTCGAGCTGACACATATGGGGAACAGAGTCCCATCACGCCACACTACATGACATAACACTCCCAGAGAGGGATAGCGAAGCATAATTCTCAAAAGAACATGATGCCACGGTCCAGTAACCGACATGAGTATACCACAAGTGTATAACCCTCATGGTGATCCAGGAGGGGAGCACTTAGAATGGATATATGAACTATAGTCATATAGTGTGAATTAACCCCTTCACGAACCCAGTCAGGAAGGAACTTTTATTTATAATGAAAGTGCTTGTGACTTTATGGGAAATTACAACAGTCTGAACGCAAGCGGTTGTGTAAAATGATGGGGGAGCCCATACTTAAAAAGGGGGGCATAAGTTTATGTTTGGCCAAAGAAATAGCAAGCGCTTTAGACAGAGAGGACTTGTGAAGAGAGAGACGTTACATCTAGGTTGTAAAACCTTGCAAATGTGTTTGGAGAAGACATGCTGTAAAGCATATGTCTTGTAAGGACACACTGTTCATCCATGCAAAGAAGAGGCCATGCCTCTAGTTGAGTTTGCTTTATCACCAACTGGGAAATTCACACCCTGCGACTTGTAAGCCATGGCGATCACATCAATGATCCAGTGGGAAAGTCTTTGCTTGGAGATGGACTTTCCTTTGTGCGTCCTTGTGAGGGCTACATCTGTAGCCCCACAGCAAGAGTGAAAGTTTGTAACCTTCCTGCACCCATACATGCCTTCATTTTATGTTTTGATATCATTTTACACATTTTGCCAATATCTATATACATATCAATAATGACAACTCAATGTTTATAACATTTGATTTATTTAGTATCTGTTGAATTCATTGGTTGTATTTGTTAGCGCGCACATTTAGTTAACTTGTGTTTTCAACATTATCTAATTACATAACTAATCACTTCTTCTGTTTTACTGGTGCTGGGGTGTTCCTTAATTCTGCTGAGCGGTCGTCTGGCTAGAACTGGGCAATAGAGGGATTTTTGAAAGCAGCAGTCTTAAATACAGGAAGTGCTGATTGTGCTGTACCAACTGCCTACTGCATCAAGGGGGAGTGGGGATTATGCAGTTCGGTTACTTTGTATATTTATTAAGATTTGAGTTTTGATATTTGAATATTGTTGGGCATAGCTGAAGTGTTTGTTTTAGTTAATAGGCTAGCCGGAGTTGTTTTGCTTTTGTGTATGCAGTGAATGTGTTTGTGTTTTATTCCCCCTGTTTGTTTGTAATTGGTCTGATCAGACAATATATATATATGTCTCCTTGTTCTTGGTGGGGAGAGGGTTTTTTTGGTTGGTTGTTTAAGTTGCCTTCCCTATCTGTCACTCACTCGACGTTGTGTCGATGTAGTGACACTAGGGGTCACTCTTGGGAGCCCCAAACACCTCTGATCTTTGAGAAAAGGCCAATGGGAATTGGTGAGTGGAATTTGCATGCCACTCCCCCGGACATACGGGTATAAAAGGAGCTGGCTCGCCACAGGAACCACTCATTCAGGTTCAGATTTTCTCTTCGGAGCCGAGCGGTTGTGTTCTCATTGAGCTGAATTCCCCGCTGTCTCATTCACCTCTACAAGCTGTTGGATTTACGGCGCATTACAGCGGCTTCTCCCCTCTCGCATTGGAGTGCAGAGAACGCCCCTGGACGCTTCGACAGACTAAAAGAGTATATTCTTAACTGAAAGAGTATATTTTCCTCTAAAAGAGTGGCACTCACGGAGAGCATCTTTTTAAAGATGCCTTTTCATTTGTGTATAATTCCTGGTTGCGGTCATTATTTTTCCGCTTCCGATGGCCACGATCGCTGTCTTACTTGCTTGGGCGCTGCCCATGTGGAGACAGCGTTCGTGGATAGTTCATGTCCTCACTGCGAGAACATGACCATGGCAACTTCTTCGGAGGGAAAGCCACCCCAGTGGCTCCCCACCACGGTCCTTCTACCTACGGGTTTGAGGCCATGTCGGTTAGCACTGGGAACGACTTGGTGACCCCAATGGGAGCCGCTCCGCCGAGTACGCCCCAGCGGACCTCCCATTCCCCAGCACGCTCGATCGCCCCGATCGAGCTCTCCGCGATGAAACTGCCAGCTAGTTTCAGGGCGAGTTTGCGGTCTCATTCGGGGTTCATGAAGAGGATGAGTTGACGACAGCGGCATCAGAGAGCATGCTCGTCCAGTCGGACGCTGAGGACTCTGCTGGGCTTCCACCTTCGGGTGTGGTCACCCAGTTGCAGGCCAACGCAGAGCTGGAGGCGATGCTTGCCAGGGCGGCTGTGAGCGTTTGGGCTGGAGTGGAACCCTCCACTCCCACCTGAACCCTCGCGGCCTGACGATGGTTTGACGGTGCCGCTGCACAGGCAGCCTCCGCCCTGCACGCCATGGTTCTCCTGCAAGTGTACCAATCCAAGGCGCTTAAAGAACTGCACGAGGGTAGTTCTGACCCGGGAGTGATGCAGGAGCTGCGTTTGGCGACCGATCTTGCTGTCCGGGCGACAAAGGCCACGGCGTGGACTCTCGGGCAGGCGATGTCCACCCTCGTGGTTCAGGAATGCCACCTTTGGCTCAACCTGGTTGAGATGAAGGAGGCTTGATGCCCCCATCTCCCAGGTTGGCCTATTCGGTGACACCGGCGAGGACTTTGCCCAGCAGTTCTCGGCAGTTAAGAAGCAGACGGAGGCTATTCAGCACATCCTGCCCCGGCACAGTTCAAGAGGTGGGCCCCCTGCCCCGGCGTGCCCAGCTGTGGCACAAACACACCCACACCAGGGCGGTTTTGATGGACTATGGGGATGACTTCCCTCCTCCGCCCTCCCTGACCAGCCCTATGATGGGTATACGGAGCCAGGTAAGTGCTTCGACGTCCCCAGACTCAGCATGGCCACAGGTTCGGGGCACGAGCCCCCTCAACGTGGTGCCTCAGGCTCCGCCTCACCACTAAGCCCCACCCACCGGTACGTCCGATGCGATTGTCCCCTTGGTCCCCCTCGCCCGGAGTTTGG
Organism: Myxocyprinus asiaticus; assembly: GCF_019703515.2. Lineage (NCBI taxonomy): Eukaryota > Metazoa > Chordata > Actinopteri > Cypriniformes > Catostomidae > Myxocyprinus > Myxocyprinus asiaticus. The sequence goes on along the minus strand of NC_059348.1, from coordinate 52,725,723 downwards.
AGGCGTGGCTTGCGCTCTCCAACCCATCGCGGTGGCTGACCCGGACCATCCGACTCGGCTATGCGATTCAGTTCACCAGGTGTCCACCCAGGTTCAACGGCGTCCGCTTCACCTCAGTGAAGGGCGAGAACGCTGCTGTGCTGCCCTGCACGTGGAAATTGCGACCTTTCTGCAGAAGGACACGATAGAGCCTGTCCCTCCAGCCGAGGATGAAGGACAATAATGGAAGGATTACCCGGTGGTACCTAGCTATGCAGCCCTTCCAGTTTAAAGTTTATCATATCCCTGGCAAAGATAACGTAATGGCTGACTTCCTCTCTCGCTGTCCCAGCAAGGACCTTTGAAGGAGAGGGGTGTGTGAGGGCTACATCTCACTCCACAGGAGGAGGCGACGTGTCAGTCATTGGCAGGGAACCAATTCCGCCCTGGCGGTTTTTATGCTCTACAACTGTCATGTTGTCCGAGTGAATCAGAACATGATAATTCGCTATTTCGGATTGAAAAGCATTCAGGGCTAGGAAAACAGTCGACAGCTCCAGGCGGTTGATGTGCCACACCCTACTCGCACCTGTCCAGGTGCCGAAAGCTGGGCGTCTGTCACACAATGCACCCCAGCGTGTGTTGGAAGCATCTGTGGTCACCACTTTCTGCCTGAAAACCTGCCACAGCATGACACCTTGCTGGTAGAGAGCAGGAGCTGTCCAAGGTGCTATAGCAGGTAGCGATATAGATATAGCGATGCACATGCGTCCTTGGCGCCAGGCATGCTGTAGCACACAGCTCTTGAGCCAACACTGAAGAGGTCTCATGTGTTTTTTTTTTGTATGAACCATTGCTCTCTTTATTTAGAAAAAATAATGTCACAGGGGTGGGTTATACATGCCAAACTACTATATGCATTCAAGGTACATAACATTTTTATAAAATAAATACATAAAATATGATCAAATATGTTTTAAACATGCAATAATTTATATTTTTTGAATGGATTTGCATAGTTTAATATTGAAAGTCTTGCTCTGAGACAAGGCTAAAACAACAAAATCTATAGATAAAAGGCATCTGAAAAGTACCAAAAATAAATGATGATGGCCTGGTAAAAAGTTTAAGTCAGTTTTAATATGCCCTTCATATAACAAAAAGAAAAAAGTTGAAATCTGTTAGTCTTAATAAAAATCAGCCCCTGGGTCATGAAATTGCTAGAAGTTGAAGAAACACCCCTACCAACTTTGTCTCAGATATTTCTTCAAAAATACTTTAGGGGAAACACAAACAGAAACGAGTCAATTGTTGACATGCAGTAAGAGTACCAAGCTAAAAAAATTATAATGTTGATAGTATAGCTTAGATAATTATAGCTTCTTTTTTTTCTTCTTTTTTAAAAAAAAAGAAACATCTGAAATGTCTTTATTTAATCTCATTGCTGACTAGGAGAAACAATTGCGATATTAATTTTCATTTGCAATTCTTACAATTCTTCTTTCTACAGGTTGTACCACTTTGTGTGTGTGTGTGTGTGTGTGTGTGTTAATTTTATGTGTATTCAGAAGAAAGAACAAATTAGATGCAAATTAGGTTTTGTACCTGTGTGCATGTCCATACAAGTGTGGGTTGGTGCATTTGTTCACCTTTACGTACGTACCTTGGACTGTGGCTTTAATTTACTACCTATCGGTTTGATGAATGACCGCGGCTCCCGATGAATGCCACGGGAATGACAAGGCTCTCTAAAATTAGCTGAAGCTTCCAAGGTTGTGTATTGGATTTTGTAGATTGATTTTGGGAGCAGACAGGGAAATGGACCAAACACACAGAGGACCTAATGGATCGGTCAGGGTTTAATACAGAGGATGACGCACAACGTGCGATGAATGATGTTTATTATCTATGGAGGCTTTTACTGGACAGTTCTCTCCCATCCTGAAGAGTTTCACACTAGTGTTCCAATATTGTCTGAGGTAAATTTAATCTCAGACAACCTATACCTATAAATATAGACCTATAAATATAGACACAAAATAACCTTGGACAATCACCATGAAATAATGCCTGGTGGGTAGGGCTGGGCAGTATGTCTATATAGATGATGTGTCAACCGGTAGAGATTTTGTAAAATTTTTTAATGTTTATTCTGCAGTACATACATTTGTGCAGGTATCAGTGGGAAAGACTTCTCTAGGTTATTTACATCATGTGAGAGCGACAAAGAAACATGGACAAATTACCCAACAATATGCAAAATTATTAAGGCAGATGCTATTTACACCCTGGTGCAAATAATTGTATATGCTATTTACACCCCAGTGCAAATAGTGGCAGATATTATTTGCACCCCAACCCTGGTGCAAATAACGGTAGATACTAATTGCACCCATATTTAAATATGTGCCCATAATTAACCCATATTTTTTGAGTGCCACAGACATACTACAATGACCCCTACCCCTAAACCTAACCTTAACCTTACCTTATAAAAAATAACCTTGGTTTTACTACAGTAACCATTGTTTCTGTATGGAAACCAACGCAGGAATGAGTGCTTATCGACAGACCCGCCTCCAGATCAAACCCTTCTCTGCACTCCACGACATTCACCGTGACCAAATCACTGCGATGAAATCAACATTTATATTCACTTTTATCTATTATTTTTAGTATTAAAGGAAATATTAAGAGTAGAAACAGGAGGGGGCCTGGGTAGCTCAGCGAGTATTGAGGCTGACTACCACCCCTGGAGTCGCGAGTTCGAATACAGGGTGTGCTGAGTGAATCCAGCCAGGTCTCCTAAGCAACCAAATTGGCCTGGTTGCTAGGGAGGGTTGAGTCACATGGGGTAACCTCCTCGTGGTCACGATTAGTGATTCTCGCTCTCAATGGGGGTGCGTGGTAAGTTGTGCGTGGATCGCGGAGAGTAGCATGAAGCCTCCAGTGCTGTGAGTCTCCGCGGTGTCATGCACAACGAGCCACGTTATAAGATGTGCGGATTGACTGTCTCAGAAGCAGAGGCAACTGAGACTTGTCCTCCGCCACTCGGATTGAGGAACTGCGCCACCACGAGGACCTACTAAGTAGTGGGAATTGGGCATTCCAAAATTGGGGAGAAAAGGGGATAAAAAAAGAAAAAAGAGTGGAAACAGGAAATTAGATGGGGAAAAAGAGTGGGACAAAACACGGATTCGAACCACAGTTGCTAGGACAACAGTACACATTCACACACCGTCTTTACACCCCATGCCACCGCAGCTATACTATTTAGTTTGTTGTATATTTCTGTGGTATCACCAGACTATTGTGTGTCAGATGGTATTTACACTGGGGTGCAAATAGACACTCCAAATTATTAAAGGAATATTCCGGGTTCAATACAAGTTAAGCTCAGTCGACAGCATCTGTGGCATAATATGGATTACCACAATAAATACAAATAAAATTCTACTCGTCCTTCATTTATATATATAAAAAAAAAGAAAGACGAAGCAAAAATCGTGGTTGCAGTAAGGTATTAACACTGGAAGTGAATGGGGCAAGCTAATAAATATTAAAATATACATTGATTCAAAAGTATAGCCACATAACGTAAACATTATATATGTTAACATGATGGTATTGTGATAAAATTGCTTACTAACCTTGACTGTGTAAAGTTATAGCCAATATTACAACTTTGATGTCATGACAACACAATGCTGATAAACCCTATAAGTTAATTTGTTACATCAAATCATGTTAACGTGTATATTGTTTATGTCTTGTGGCTATACTTTTGAAACAATGTGTATTTGAGTGTTTATGGACGGGCCTAAATCACTTCCATTGTGCCTTACTGTAATTGTGATTTTTTTGACAAGCCAAAATATTTATTTATTTATTTATTTTTTTGTGGTAATCATCATTATGCCACAAATACTGTCGATTGAGCTTAACTTTAATTGAACCCAGAACATTCCTTTGACATGATACAAGGACAAAAATAAATAAATAAATATATATATATATCATATTTGTTTCTAAATGTCTCTTGAATTTCTATGGTTTCATGCTCTTGGCAGCCAATAATTTGGAGCAAAAAACAAATTGTAGTCAACACAACCCATTATTATCCTCATTGCATGTGAACCTATATTTAGTTTCTACCAAATGACAGATGCATTTGTAACAAAATATCAAGTTTTTTTCTGGACGCACAACATTTGATGTCAAAAACAAAGACGTTCTCCTCCCTTTTTTAAAATTGAGAAGCCTATTCATTTTGCACTTATTTTTTTGGAGGTAACAAACTCCAACAGACTCTAGCTTGTACAGCAATTCACCACACACAGCAAAAATTACCTTACATTTTTTAAAAAGTAGTTATTTAGGATCCTGGACGAGCCCCCATTAATGCCACACCCTAGAATGTTTTAAGGGTGAGTGGGATGCAACTATAATAGGCCTAACTATGCACAATTATACAGTATATGGCTAGGTGCATTTTATTATTTGCAGTTAGCATTGTAAATGATAGGAAACACTTTACAAATAAGGTTCCATTAAGTTAATGCATTAGTATCATGATCTATCAATGAACAAAATATTTTAAAAATAATTTATTAAAGGAATATTCTGGGTTCAATACAAGTTAAGCTCATTTGACAGCATTTGTGGCATAATGTTGATTACTACAAAACAAATATTTAGACTTGTCCCTCCTTTTCTTAAAAAAAGCAAAAATCTGGGTAACAGTGAGGCACTTACAATGGAAGTGAATGGGGTAAATTTTTGGAGGATTTAAAGGCAGAAATGTGAAGCTTATAATTTTACAAAAGCACTTTTAATAAATAAAACTCATGTATTATTTGAGCTGTAAAGTTGTTTAAATCATCATTTTTACATCAGTTTAACTTGGATTGAACCCGGAATATTCCTTTAATCTTGTGTAACACAAGAGGCAAGGAGGAGGCGAGAACTGGCTTTACACTATAAATAATATTTAATGATTAACTAAAACAAAAGCACAAACACACACACAGGTGTCGGACAGCTGTCCGTAACTCTCTCCCTGACACACTGCCGTCTCCGGTCGGCCTTATCCCTCTCAGGCTTAATCAGCCTTATTGGGGATGGGTGTGCGGAATCACGACCCGGCCCCGCCCTCCACCCTGCTACATCTTGGTTAATATTAATTGATAAAAACACAGTTGTTCATTGTTAGTTCATGTTAATTCATATTGTGTTAACTACTGTTAACATATACAGCATTACATTTTTTTTATATGTATAAGCAAATGTTGAAATTAAAGTTAACAAAGATTAACACATTCATGTAAACAAATGTAGCTAACTAATGTTAACAAATGTAACTGTTGTGTCATGTGTGTTGCATATGGGGCGCTCATTGGTTAAAGAGAAAGAAGTAAAAATATACAGAGAAGAAGTAAGTTGTAAGTTGTAAGGGTAGTCATTGCTGAGTGAATTCATTAAAATAAAATAAAAGGAGAGTTAGTTTACTACCTGCCTTGTTTTGACGTCTACCTAGTTCCTGAGTAAGACCTAGTGTATGATTATCTACAAATTCATGAGTAACCTCATTTAAAAGTGTTACTAAATGATAGCATAATATTGGAACAGACCTACAATCTAGACCTGCAAATAGACCCCTGGAATGTTCTTGAATCTTAATGTTCTCCAACTAGCTGGGTTTTCATCCACATATTTTTACGCAAATGTTGGGATTTTGCATAAAAAATACTGGATGGAAACACCAAGATGGAAATAAAGTTTCCAAAATGTGCATTTCTATGTTTGCTTGAGGTGGATACAAATTTTGTTGTTGTTGGTAAGAACACTACGATGGAAACACATTTACCAAACATAGACCTATAAAACCTCAGAGAAATCTAAAAGCTCAGAGAATATCATCAATATCATCGCATAGCATCTCAAATGTTGCTCTGATTATTGTAAAATGCCAAAGCCTGTCATTTAAATGTTTTGCTACTATTATCTCCCAAAAGTGTCTGACACGCTTTCGTTCCCAAACATAAGGCATCTGCCGCTGAATGCCGTCAAACATGAAGTTCGCCAGAGCACTTGTCTACAAGCTCTACACTCCAAATAATTTATTACATTTAAAAAAAGATCAACAGTGGCTTCAACTTCCATTTTCATTTCTACGTCACGCCAGTTGCCCCAGAAGTGAGGGTTTTGTTCTCTTATACTATTGGGATGGAAATGCTAATTTATTCGCTTATTGTTTTTGCGATATTCAGAGATTTGCATAAATTAAATTCACAACTTGGATGGGAACATAGCAACTGTGTTGAAGTGTTTAAGAGTTTCACTGCCTCTCTCTCTGTCAGAGATCTGTTTGCTGACACGAGGTCGTCGTACAGCGAGCGTGCGAGCAGAGACCTACTGTCGGCTGTACTCTCTCTCCGTGGACAATTTTAATGAGGTGTTGGAGGAATACCCCATGATGAGGAGGGCGTTTGAGACTGTGGCCATTGACCGACTGGACCGCTTAGGTAAGCAAAACTAGAAATGCTTTCTCAATTACAGAATGTGAACTCTCACATTTAAAAGGTCTTGAAGGAATAGTCAGGGTTAAATACAGCTCAAACTCTTTCGACAATATCTGCAGCATGCTGTTAATTACTACAGAAAATATTGAATTGTGTGTCAGGAAACTGAAATCGTGCGTCCAGTAATGCAGTTACAGAACAATGAAAGTCTACGGGGCGTACTGGAGGGTTTAAAAGCAGAAATTTAAAGCTAGTATTTTTGTTAAAATGTTTGTTATTTGAGATGTAAAGCTCTAAATTGTTCTTTCAGCAGTGGGGCTTCTTTTTTAGTGTTATACTTTTGAAAAGTTGTGATAATATTACATTTATTCATGGTGCTGCACACTTGCCTACTACACTTCCATTGTAGGCCTACTGTAAGTACATTACTGTAAATGCATTTTTCGCTTGTTTTTACATAATAAACGTAAGCAGTGTTTAACCCTGAATAATCCTTTAAAGATTAGTTTGGAAGAACAGTGTAAAAACAATGTTCTAATTATGTGTTATAATTAGTTATGTGCTGGTATAATGTCTCAGCTGGGCCAGTTAATTAGATGATATTTGGCTGATTAATGTATTTGGCTAAAAACTGCCTAATTGGCAACAGAAGTGCTCATTCCGCCTAATGTCAGTTAGCCTTGTCAATGGATAATGCAAATTTTCTGTTTTCATTTTTTTTATTTTTTTTTTATGAGTAAATACGCTGTAAAATATAACTTTTTTTAAACCTTTAAATACATTTCATTTCAGCAAGTTACATTTTGTGTATACCTGCTATCATTAAATATTATATGTAATAAATAGATTACATTATATCGGCATTGTCCACCCTGCTTTCTCGATACTGGCACCGGCCATTAAAAAACCCATGTCAGTCAACCACTAGTTGTAATGACTTTTTAAGATTCAGATTGTGAAATGTTACTTTTCATCAGGGCTGGTACTAGGATGTGATCTTTGGTGGGGCACTTCTATGTTTAGGGGGGTGGAGAGGGGGCAACGTTGATTGTTTCACCATCATTTCCAGAGGAGTACCCCTTGATCTTTTCATAAGGCAGGGGCATTAAAAGTTGCGGAGGGGGTGAAGGTGGTTGGGGGGTTGTATTAGCTTGAGGCAAATCTAGGGACAAAACCCCCTAGTCCCCCCTTAGACCCAGTCATGCTTTTCATGTGTCAGTTGTGTCCATTCAAACCGGATTTTTCCCTGCACACTGTGTATGTTTCTATTGAGTTATTTAGTGCTACTTAAAAGTTCTTTTTAAAACCAATGGAGGAATTTTACGTATTTTGGAGCGAATTCAAGTGAATAATTAAAATATGTTTAAATGATCAAAGATACAAATAATTATCCATCTCACCCTTGCAGGGAAAAAGAATTCCATCCTAATGAATAAAGTACAGCACGACCTCAACTCCGGCACCTTAAACAATCACGAGAATGAGATGATCCAAGAGATCGTAAAATACGACCGAGAGATGGTAAAGCTGATAGACCTGCAGCGTCCACGTGCCATGTCCATGACGCCATCCATCCCAGGTGGGATGTTTGCTCCACCTGGCCAATCACAGGGCAGCTCTGCCATTGCAACCCTCCAGCAGGCGGTCGCTATGAGCTTCTGTCCCCAGTTTGGAGGCCCTATGGTGGGGCCGAGTACCATGCAGTCACCCAGGATGGTCAGACGGTTCCAGGTGGTACAAAACCTTGCCAGCCCAGTTGCCATTTCTCCCCAGCAGGGGCAGCCACCAGGTTCAGTACCATTTGGAGCACTTGCTGCCGTAGCTTTGGCGAGTACGCCGGTGCAAAGTCCTCTAGTAGCTGCGGCAGCTGGTGGACGGACATTCCAGTATGGAAGTGGCCCAATGGGTGGCCGTTCCGGCTCTCAGTTGTCGCTCATTCAACAGCACGTTCCCAGTCCCACACGACCCACCCTGCTTAAGAGCTCCCACCCATTGCACCAAACGGGCAGCTTGACCCATGACGTTAGAGATCTGTCTGCTTCCCAGCCCTCCCTGCCTCAAGATGGCGCTCTACCCGTTGCACCAAGCCCACCGCCATCAACTCGCGTTTCCTCTACATCAATTGGTCCTCCACAAACACCTCATCCAGCCATTCCCGGGCCTTCTGGAGCTAGGAGTGCAGTTCCTCAGAGAGTGGTGGTACCCCATCAAGCAGCAACAGCAGCAGCTGCGGTTGTAAATTGCCCATCCACACCACCTCCTACAGGTACCCCACCTGGCATGGTGGGACTGGCGCCTGTGGACTCCGTAATACGCAAGAAGGATTCCATAGTCAGCCTTCCCGAGACGGACTACACAGCCAGATCCAGGCTATCGTCCAATCTCTGACGAGAAATCCGGGACTGTTTGCTATACTTTTGGAAGTCCCAGTTGATTCGTTTTTGTCTGAGCTCTACCCGAGTTCTGTATTTATAGGAGCCTTCCATGGAGAAGGTAAGCTCGGTGGCTTTTCATGGGAACCAGTTGACTTAACACTACTAGATATAAAGTCTATGCTACAAGTAGTTTAACAAGGTTGGATGCCTCGATTCCACTTGCTTGTGTAGTTAGCGCCGCCCCTGTATAACTTCCAAAGCTTCTAAATATAGTTGTCTTTATTGTCCCGAGTGAAGGGGAGATATCCTGTTGTGTTTTACGTGGTGTATTTTGTAGAGTTCATACAGTGCAATCGGGCCTGGGCTGCGACGACAAGAAAACCAGGGACTTGCAAGAGATGACAATGATAAAATGTAACGCTTTGCAAAAGGGTTTTGGACGGTTTCTGTTCTTTCTGTAGAGGCTCTACTCATAGCAATTTAATTAATTGTCTTTCACATCATTGTAAAATATCAATGAAAAAGTATTATGGACCGCTGGTCGATCTTATATCTAATTGTAAATAAGACGGGAAAAAAGGGAAAATGTTATAATAGAAAAATAATTGTATTTACTCGAAAACCAAAGTTGAGCTTGAACACAAGCTTTGGTTGTGTCTGTGTCAACTAAGAAAAAGAAGTCAGATGAAAACTTCCTCTATTTAACTGCCTTGATTCCAAGTTTAGAAGCCATATTAATGGTTTGTGTGTGCGTGTGTATTTGTTTGTGCGCTTGATCATATTTGCTTATTATACATTTTTTATTTATTTATTTTTCTCAAAAGGGAGTGCAATGCACATGTAGTGGAATGCTTGTATTTTTATGTCGTTTTGTCTGGTTTGTTGAGTGGGTTTCTTAATAAAGGCAATACTTCACTGCATCAAGGTTGCACATGAGTGTTAGACTTTTAAGAAAATGGTGTTCTCCAGAACGCATTAAAATTAGCAGACAGAAAAAAATTAGAAGCCAAAAGAATCATGCTGTTTTCTGTGATCTGTGTTGATCTGTACATGCAATATAATTCAGCAATATTCATGCCCTGCCTTTTACGTTAAAATGTCATGTTGCAGCATAAGCAATTTAATCAGTGTAATTCAAAGATTAATTAAAATGTCATTGTTTAAGGCACAGGACTAGGTAACTTTCAGATATAGTTTTTTAGAGTTTATATACAGTAAATAGTAAACTGTTACTGTAGACAATTGTTGTTGCTTTACGTTTGTAAGGGTCTATGGCAGTCATACATTTCAGTGTATTTTGATGAAGGATGCAGGTTTTATAACGTAATAGAGTTCTTTTGATTGTTTTTTTTAACATGTCGGAAGAGCTCTAGTCACGGTAATTGATAGTCACAATTTTTAAAAAGTCAAAGGGTCAGAGAGGATGATTGTTCCAGTGTAGACCTTAAATAATTGTAATATTTGCTTATAAACATAATAAAATAATACAATAAAATAAATAATATTACAAAATACATTATTTTCTATATTTATCTATTTATTATTCTGTATTTTACAGTTAAACAGTGACATTTTTATAACGTTGTGTGTTATCCCATTGTTGCAAAAATAGATCATGATTTGCACAAATTACTGAATATATAAAACATGCTGCATATAAATGGCCTGTAAACCTGAATTTGCACGAATTTGAACAATGGCCGAATTGTTTGTTTGGTGATTGCTTGCAAACAGATGTAAACGATTGGGTTGTTTTGTCTCAATTTGTCTCTTTACAAGAATGTACTTGTTTGTTTCGTTGTAAACTGCTGCAATTTCTTCATCACTTGAACTGTGAAATTGTAAATATGATGCTGTAATTATTTTATGTGCAAGCCTGGGCAGTATCATGAAAAAAAAAACTATTAGAAAAAATTATAATTCAGAATTCAGAGAGACTGGTGAATAATGTGGAGTTGAATGTATGTCAAATGTCATAAATGACATGACCTGAATATAAATAACTGCCATGTAAATAGACCAGTAATAATTAATGCAAAATGAAACTTGTGTGTATTTGTCAGCTTTCTGTAGCAATCACGTCCTAAATACTTTGATCACATTTGTCTAGAACGCTTTTATTTTTTCTAGTCTTGTTTTCCTAATGGTGTTGCATCTGTGGCCACATAGTAGCCTATGTCCAAACCAGATAGCCGCACCACAAAGCACACTGTGTCCCTATTTGTGCTCTGTAGAGGACAGGTATAATGACCACATTCCCAGTTGCCAAACTGAACGGTTTGAGATTTCAGTAATTGTGAGATTGAAACAGGCAGCTAATTCAGTTGACCAAAACAAAAGCTTCTTATCTCTAAGATTTACTGAAACAACAGTGCATTGATCATTATTGATTTTTTATTGTTTTGTTTTGTTATTATTGACCTGAACAGACCTGAACAGTATCAGCTCATTTTGAATATTTTGCTTCATTTTTGTTAGCACGAGGATGCCAGCTCATATCACTAACACCGTGTCTCCACCAGATGCGTGCGGCACATCTCGACGCAAAAAAACTATATATATAGCTAGTCTAAAACTTGTCCAAAAACTACAATGAAGCTGTCTACACTGGAAGCGGCCATAGCGGTGCATCGCAACACACCTTCAGTTTACAGATGATAAGTTTCTATTTTTGACATGTTTTTTTTATCCCCTTTTCTCCCAGTTTGGAATGCCCAATTCCCACTACTTAGTAGGTTCTTGTGGTGGCACGGTTACTCACCTCAATCCGGGTGGCGGAGGACAAGTCTCAGTTGCCTCCGCTTCTGAGACCATCAATCCGCACATCTTATCACGTGGCTCACTGTGCACGACACCGCGGTGACTCACAGCATGTGGAGGCTCATGCTACTCTCCGCGATCCACGAACAACTTACCACATGCCCCATTGAGAGCGAGAACCACTAATCGCGACCATGAGGAGGTTACCCCATGTGACTCTACCCTCCCTAGCAACCGGGCCAATTTGGTTGCTTAGGAGACCTGGCTATTTGTTACATATTTAAGAAACTTTTGACCGTAACGTCAAAGCCAGCTTGCGATGTTTCTGGTCTCTGACCTTATAATTTAAATAATCTTTTTAATAAAATCATCACTATTGATTGATTTCGTTATTGATTTCCCTGAACAGACAGGGTTCCATTCATTTTCGAATATTTAAAAACATTTTAAGCAAGAGGATGCCACCTTATATGACTAACACCGTGTCTCCACCGGATGTGTGTGGCATGTCACAGTGCAACAAAACTAGATCGGAGCTGTCAGCATTGGAAACAGCAGTTGCGGCGCATCACAACGTTCCTTTAATTGACGGATGAAATGTTTCTATTTTTGACATGCTGTACAGCTCCTGCTAAAGTTGAGTGATTTCAGTTTTTACTATGAATTGTATTCGTTATATTTAAGTAACTTTTGACCAGAACATTAAAGCAAGCTTGGAATGTTTCTGGTCTCTGGCCTTATAAACACAATTGTAACCATTCTGCGATATTTACGTCGCATCATAGGTTGCTTCTAGTGAAGACTCAGTGTTAATGCATAATTGTAAACAGGCCTATACATCCCAGTAAAAACAGCTAGCTAAACCTTCAAAACTCCACACCTATCTTCTGTAACATGAGTTTATGATATTAATTTGAGAAAGGAAGGGACATTCTGTCTCCAAATAGCTCTTGTAACTTTATCACTGATTTGCAATGTAATCTCTCTTATTCGGTTTCCCAGTAAGGGCACATTTAGTGCCATTCTACTTCCTGCTTGGAATAAATATTTCAGTTCTGCCAGGGCTTTATGTTTTTTTTTTCTGCTCAAGGTCACAAAGTGTTTTTAGTGTTTCAAATGTAACACCCTCAAGCTTTTGCTGATAATGATAGAAATGGCAAAATGTCTAGAGTTCTGGCAAAATAGATGCAAACTTGCCAAAAATTTGCAGCCAATTTCCTACTCATTATATTCACGTGCAAATGAGCATGTAATTTTTGCAATGAAGTTTGGAGATCTTCAACAGCAATAGCAAACCTTTGGCAACAATGGAGAATTTGCCACAAGCTTGCCATTTTCTTTTCCAAATTTGCCATGAACTCTCGATTTTTGTAAGGGAATGAATGTGTGAATAACTGGATCATTTTATTTACATATGTGCAGCAGTGTCAGAAATTAGCTTTTTTTTTTTAATTATCTGTCAATATTTGCCCTGTGAGTTTTAGGGGCATTTACTTCTAACCATTAAAAAACCCTGTATTTTTATGTGAAATGCTGTATTTTTGCTCCATTAATGAAAACAGGTTCAAACAAAGCTCAAACAGGATTCATCCCTGTGCATCGTCAAGCAACTCACAGACAGGCGGTATGGAATTAATATTATGATATTTATTATAGATATTTAACCCTGGTTAATATCTGACGCTGATGTACACACATTTGCATATGTCTTAAGCTGCTGTTTTGCCTGTATGTTGGTGTGAAGTGACCGTTGGAATGGAGATCGCTGCCCATGTGGCTATTTTAACATCCTTCAACAGCATACAGACTCATACAGTACTCGTTCACGCTCACCGGACGCCTCGCCTGCCGCTCACGTAAGTCATCCATGTGGAAATATGACAGTTTTATTCTGCGCTTCCAGTGCGGAAAGGCCTGAGCGAGGCAATCTTCCCCACAAGCACTTGAAGGACAGGCAAACAGAATGACTCGACACTCCATCATATTTCCAGCATCCAATATAAATCTGGGTACTCTATGTTTCTGTTACAAGAAGTGTTGTTTTTGGGATTTTTATGTACGTTTTTGACAGTTCTGGTTTGACAATGTGCCCCAATGCACAATGTACTGTAAATACCTAGTGCCTAGTATACCTAGTTTCCAAATAGTCTATTTTAGTGGTATGTGATTCTACAAAAGACAAAATGCAAAGTTTGTGTTTTTTTTAATTTAAAGGAATAGTTTACACAAAAATGAAAATTCTGTCATTATTTACAGTACCTACCCTCAAGTCATTATAAATGTGTTTGCTCTCATTTTTGAAGAATGTTTATGCAGCTCTTTTTCATACAATGACAGTTTATAGTGACCAAGAGATGTGTGAAATTCTCATTTTGTGTTCCACAGATAAAATAACAGCATACGGATTTGGAACGACATGGAAGCATGGCCAGATCTAAGGGGGGCTGGGGTGGCATTGCCCCTAGATTTTCTTTGTGCCCCCCCAGTCGGACAGCCAAACGACCAAGGGGGACCACCAAGATCAGACAAACCTATTGCCAACCAAAATATCAAAACTAAAAGCATCCCCCCCAAAGGATTGCATTCTTGGACTGGCCGTGCGTGAGAGTAGATAAATAATGACAGAATTGTAATTTTTGGTTAAACGATTTCTTTAACCTTGCAATATATGTATAGTAGCTGCTAATTAGTGTTATTAGCAACAACAACAAAAAAAAAAACCCAGCATAACCTTTCCCGTGTGGGGTATCACGACTTGCACATTTTTTGGTTTGTCTGGAACCCCGAGTCACATGTCTGTATATGGGACACAGAGTGAGAATCTGAAATGGACCATTGTTTAGGATCGACTAAAAGACAGGTTTTAATTTAGCGCAGTGGTTTCTTGGAGTTTTGTTGTTGCAGTTCATAGACATCACAGCCGATTGTAAAATATTTGTAGAAATTAAATGATAAAATGACTTCTCATGTTGTCTTATTAGCCATTTCTAGATCCTTTGTAAAGCATGACGTTACTGTATAATGTGCAAAATGGCACAGATAAACAGCTATTACAATAACATTTTATGATTACAGCATGAGGTTTTAAATGCCACAATTAAGTGGTGTGGCAGGGTGAGCAAGGAGACAGTAGGTGTGGCATCAAGCCTCGGAGAGGCATTTATTCAAAATAAAAATAAACACAAACAGTTTTTGTAAGGGAATGAAAGTGTCCATGGGCAATGGTGTTCAAAATAAAGGGGGAATCTGGCATCCTCGCGGTGAGACGGTACTTCGTGAAGGTTGGGGAAGTGTCCATGGAATGTCCCAGGCGTGAGCGGGGTCTGACGGCTGCACGTGCTCCCCTTCTTGGTCCGAGGTGTGTGGGGCAGCAGCATCCTTGGCAACCTGTCTTCCCAGGCCCGTGGCAGGTGTGAGGGGAAGGCAGCCCGGCCTCTAGCCCGTCGGCATCTATCTCGGCCGAACCCTCTCCGCTCTGCTCCTGGGCCTACAAGAATGCCAGTGTGTGAACACATGGAGAATAGAAGCTGGCTCCCTGAGAAGAGGCGTGCTCTATGTTTATTTGGCAGCGGCGATGAGGCCAAATACACATCAGGTGTGCCTCGTTCCCCCGCTGCCCAAATGAGGCTTACTAACTATGGGCCTCTTCTCTCTCATGCCCACTCCCGTCATGATCCTGGCTGAAGGACGGCCCTCAGAGGCGGGGTGACGTTAACGAGAGGGAGGGGCAGGTTGTTCCACCACATTCATCCCCCCCCCCCCCCAAAAGGTGCACCCTCCTCGCTGCCCACACGGAAATGCTACTTCCTCAACCAGACCCTACGGCCAGAGTGGGCATATTGGGGAAACCTCTCCGGGCCAGCTCTTCCTCTTGCACACACCCGGGCGGAAACAGAGAAAACACAAATTAATATGACAGCCTCAACCAGCCGCAGGGTAAACGCTTATTAAATGCCACTTACCCTTTGCTGCCGCTGGGAGGCTGTCCTCGTGCTTTCTCCATCCCACTCGTGGCTTTCGAGAGGAAGACTGACGTCACCGTGTTTTTACAACTGTGCCGTCTCTGCCTACACTCATACCTGCATTCTTCACCACGGGCGGGGTGAGCAAGAGATAGACAAAGTGGGTGTGGCGTCAAGTCTCGGAGAGGCATTTATTACAAATAATAATAAACATAAAATCTGAAAGGGGGGATAGATAGTGTCCAGGGGGTATAATGTTCAAAATAAAGGGGAATCTGGCATCTTTGCGGTGAGACAGGGCTCAGTGAAGTTTGGGGAAATGTCCATGGAATGGCCCAGGCATGAGAGGGGTGGGTCGTTCCACCACACAGGAAACAGAATTACTACAATCTTTAGGGCTACTACAGTAGTATCACCATTCAAATTACCTTTACACATTGATGTTTAAGGTCAACGTAAAACGTCATTCGCAACCCATTTTATTTCCATAATATGACGTATTTCCGAGTGAAACAGGATATTGCGAATTGCGAATGAAAAGAGGATGGAGCCAGTCTTGAATGCGAATTATCATATGAATTACTATAGGATTAGTCACCTCCTGAAACACTGTCAGCACCCACATTTGAGGAGGCTTTTTGACTGGGATGTGGAGGCTAAAGGTCAAGTTTACCTTCGAGAGCATCTCGCAACAACCGTAATGCTTCTTTTTCAATGATAATGTTATTTGTTCTTATTTATAGAAGCCAATTTCCACCACATGAAAACGAAAGTGTTTGGCAAGTCATACTGAGAAACTAAGTCATAATTATTAGATTCAGTCATAATTATGAGATTAAAAAAGTAATAATTAGGAGATAGTAAGTCATATTTTTGAGATGAGTTAATTATAAGACACTAAGTCAGAATTATGAGATAAAAAGTAAATGTAATTTGGAAAATGCCCCTGTGACAAGGAGGAGGGCGGGGCCGGGTGTGCGTAGTCACGGCCAATCGGGCTAATCAGCCGAGGAGAGGGATAGGTGCAATGAGATGCGGCAGTTCGGGAGAGAGAGAGCTACAGGTAGCTGCCCTGTATGCGTTAACGTTTGTGTGTCTTTGTGTTTAAGTTTATTAAAAACATTACTTTGATGCTTCGTCCAGTTCCCGCCTCCTCCTTTCCACTGAACCCCGTTAGAGCCCCATATCGTACTGTCTGACAAGCAATAAAGGATCTTAAAAATTGTACAGTGTACACCTGGATGAAGACCAGGATCATGGGGGGGGAAGCTGTGGGGATTGAACCAACAACCTTCCACTTACCAGTTCAGTGCTTTAGTCCACTACACCACAACATATATCAAAAAAGTGGATTCCAATAAAGCAGAAGTACTAATAAAATATAATCTGACTCTTGATGGATGTACTGTAACGTCAAGTTCTACAGAAAAAAATTTAGGTATTATATTTGATAGCAATCTAACCTTTGAAAAACACATTTCCAATATTTGTAGAACTGCATTCTTCCACCTCAGAAATATTGCTAAATTACGACACATGCTATCTGTTTCTGATGCCGAAAAACTAATTCATGTGTTTATGACCTCAAGACTAGATTATTGTAATGCATTACTATGTGGATGTCCTGCAGATTTAATAAATAAACTTCAGTTGGTTCAAAATGCAGCAGCTAGAGTGCTAACTAGAACCAAGAATTATGATCATATCAGCCCCATTTATTGGTGTTACACTGGCTACCTTTTAAGTTTCATATTCAAATTCTGTTAATTACTTACAAAGCTTTGAATGGTTTAGCTCCAAAGTTCTTAAGTGACCTTCTATCATGCTATAATCCATCACGCTCACTGTGATCACAAAACTCCTGTTAACAATAACGAGAATACAAAAATCCAGAAAAGGAGGAAGATCATTTTCATATTTGGCTCCAAACTATGGAATAGTCTTCCTAGCAATGTTCGGAACTCAGACACACTCCTTCAGTTTAAGTCTAGACTAAAGATTTGTCTTTACAGCCAGGCATACACCTATTTTACCCTGAATTCATAGTTATGTTGCTTTAGTTAGGTCTGCTGGAACCGAAAACACTTTTCTTATTCTTTAACCCTGCTTTAAAGTGAATGGCATCTACGTTAATTTTATTCTATTTCTTTCCCTGTCTAAATCTCTGGATTATATCCTAAGGTTACAAAAGCCTGCCAGATCCATCTTTGATCCTGCCTGATGTCCAACTCCCACTGTGTCACTGAGTGATGATAACCAACTGCAGCATGTGCTAGCCAGACTTTACTTCAGTCTTTTAAGACAGACTTCATGCAAACTCAAAGACATGGGATTCTTCATGAGCCTCTGTCTGAAGCATGGGCTCAGGATGGAGTTCACCAAAATTACCTGCCATAAGCTGGAGTGCGTTGCTCCTCACTGAATGATACCTATATCAACTTGGTCAAAAAAAGAAAGAAAAAGAAGAAGAACTACATAGAAAATGAATTAGCCAATAACAAAAGCCGTCATCGGCCAAAATCAAAGGACAATGCATCTACATGTATTTCCTCAGTTGATTTGGGATGACTTCAAGGACTTTAACACTAAAACTTACAGTTCATACAAAATAAAAAAAAAAATTTATCCATTGACCCATAACAATTTTAACCACTAGTAGTTCTAAACATAAATAACTAATATTGGCAATATATTCATTCATTTTCTGTTATACCATAATTTCATGTACAGCTGCTATGAAACAACACCTGTTGTGAAAAGCCCTATACAAATAAATTTGACTTGACTTGACTTGTCCTCTGTCATTTCACCTAAACTCTCACAAACCATCTTATTATATGTGATTCAATGAAATGTCAGATTAGGCATTTGACTCGGCTGCTGTAGACTAAATGGATCCGGATTTGTGTCTATTTCTGCTGACCCAAACCAAAGTCTTTTTAGCAAAGTCAGCCCACTCAGTGGCCATCTTCTGAACCCTCTTGGGTAGCTATTTTCCATGTAAACAAGCAGGTCTTCCTTTCAACATCCGTTGAACATTGGGTGTTCATATTTGTCAAGCTACTCTTTTAAAAAACTAATTATCTACTCTAAAAGTTACTAACAAAAAGTAGCTGATATCACTGATTCTGTGGACAAAAATATTTTTAAAATATAGGCAATAACAATCAGATGATGTTATTTAATTCTGCAATTAAAAGTTCTCTCTCTATACATACAGTATACTACTGTCATTGGCCTCATCCAGGATGACGATGAGTCTGCATACAGAAGGGAGGTTGAACAGCTGGCTGTCTGGTGCAGTCAAAACAACCTGGAGCTGAACATGCTCAAAAAAGTGGTGATGATATTGGACTTTACGAGGAACACCCCCACACTGACCCCGCTCACTATTCTAAACAGCACTGTGGCAGCAGTAGAGTCATTCAGGTTCCTGGTCTCTACCATCTCACTGGACCTGAAGTGGGAGACCCACATTGACTCCATTGTGGAAAAGGCCCAGCAGAGGTTGTACTTCCTTCACCAGTTGAGGAAGTTCAACTTGCCACAGGTGCTGCTGACACAGTTCTATTCAGCAGTCACTGAGTCTGTCCTCTGCACTTCTGTAACTGTCTGGTTTGGTTCAGCTACAAAATCGGACATCAGAAGACTACAAAGGACAGTTCGGACTGCTGAGCAGATTATTGGTTGCCCCCTGCCCTTCCTTCAACAACTGTGCACTTCCAGAGTGAGGTAAAGGGCTGGAAAAATCACTCTGGACCCCACTCACCCAGCCCACTACCTCTTTGAACTACAGAGCTCTGAGCACCAGAACCGTCAGGCACAAGAACAGTTTTTTTCCCTCAGGCTATCCATCTTATGAACAGTTAAAACTGCCCTATTGAGCAATAATTATGTGCAATACACAGCTTTGTCAATTTATATTTATCCAACATATCCTCCCTCTTCTGCTATTACATTCCCTTGCACTATCCGTATATAACAAATTTGTATTTGTTCATACGTATATATATATATATATATATATATATATATATATATATATATATATATATATATATATTGTCTTATTTTGTATTTCTGTATATACTTATATTTTCTATTCGCTTTTTATTTTTATTCTATTTTTTTATTATCTCTGTCTTGTTGTTGTATTGTTTGTACACTGGAAGCTTCTGTCACCAAGATAAATTCCTTGTATGTGTAAGCATACTTGGCAATAAAGCTCATTCTGATTCTGATATATACTGTATAAACAAAATTAAACTGAACATATGCATTTACAGTACAATAAATATAAACTAATGACACTATTTGACTAAGTCGAAATATAGCGATAAACAGCAGCAATTAACTAAATATTTTGCTTCAAAAAAGAAGGCAAAGTCCCTTTAATGCTATTATTTAATGCTCAAGTGAGTCAGTGAAACATTTATGTGAACTAGTTCATTTACATGAACCGTCCAAACGAACTGACTCACAAAAATGAATTGGAGTTCCCAATGTTAAACATGGCAATTGTTTATTTTATCCGGTTCATTGTGAAAATAGCTGAGCTACAGCTACTATCATGCTACTGAAAAATTTAGTTAAGTTAGCGTCGCTACTTTTAGTTAGTTACATTACTTGATAATGAGTCTGCTTCATGAGTCATATGGATGGACTACTATTAATGATACTTTTTTGCGCTTTTTGGAGCTTGACAGGCCCTGGTCATTGTAACACACTTCTAAATCTCTCCTTTTGTGTTCCACGAAAGAAAGTCCATAGATGTTAGGAATGACTTGATAGTGAGTAAATTATGACGGAATTTTCATTATCAGATAAATTTTACCCTTAAGAAGTGATATTTGTTTGTCGCACAAACAAGTACCATGGTATTTTTGTTTGATTACCATATTCATATTCCATGGTATGTAAACAGTACACTAAGATACTTTAAAAAACACTTAGGAATAATCATCATGACAGTATCCAAAAAATTATTCTAATACCATGGTACTACTTTTTAAGTATTGTCTCTGGTTTTGCTGCTGTACCCCTGCTGATGGTGACTCAAAATGCGAATGTGTGGTCTCTGCAAGAGACCTGAGACTTAATCATTTTTTGTTGTGTGTGCGCATACGTGCGTACGTGTGTGTGATACTCTCCCCTGAATGCACTCACACACTCCATTGTGCTGATATTAGTCAGCTGTCCCCTTTGAAGGTCGCATGAGCTGCACTGGTCTAGAACAGCTTTGGTCCAGTTGGCAGCAGGCTCATTCCCAGCACTCTCTGTCATTCACCGGGCCAGAATCGCTCCTGTGCTGACTTTTAACAGACCCCTCTCTCTGTGCAGTAAGCTATAATGGTTCTGTGGGTGTGATAGCGCTGTTCTGATAACTAGCCATAATTTCAGCCTTTTTCAGTTCCATCATCGCTTCAGGAATAGAGTGAAAACACAAAATGGCCTTCAAGACTTCTGTGGCGGAACGACCCACCCCTCCCTCACACACTGGCATCCTCACATGTCCAGGAGCAGATTGGGGAGGGTACAGGCCAAATTAGATGTTTGAGGATGCTCCCCCAGGAACCCCAGCGCAAGTTAGATGCATCCCCGAAGTATGACAGCACACTTTGCCACCGATGGGCTAGGAAGCCGGGCCGCCCTTCACATGATGCGCCCCCTGGGAAGACAGTCTGTCACAGAAGCCTCTGCCCCTTGTGCCCCGGAACCTATGAGGAGAGCCCGTGGGAATGCTGGACCCCAGGTTCCCTTTTATTTTGGACACTGTAATTTTATGGTGTTTCTTATTTCAGATAAACACCTCTCCAGCACAGTTGGGCACCAACTGATGTCACTCGCATTCTCGATCACTGGTTAGATGGAATGCCTGGAGTAGATGGAGAGTCTATGGGGACGGCCTCCCAACTACCAAAAGGGTAAGTGGCACTTAATAAGCATTTACCCTGTGGTTATTGAGGCTGTCTTGTTTAACCTGTGTTTTCTCTGTCTCCGCCCGGGTGCGAGCAACAGGGTGAGCTGGACCAGAGTGATAACCCCTACATGCCCACTCCAACTGAATGGCCTAGTTGAGTAAGTATCATTCCCGTGTGGATGGCTGAAGAGTGTACACTTCCGGCTCTAGACAGTGTTCAGATAAGAGCATGGGTGGAGGTGCCGCCACTGCCGGGCAACGCTTTAGGGGTGGGGTGTGGGGTGGTTGTCGGAACGACCTGCCCCTGCCTCTCATTTTTGTTGCGCCGCCTCTGAGGGCCATCCTTCAGCCAGGCTCACAACGGGAGTGGGCAGGAGAGAGGAGAGGTGCAATTTCATAATCCTCATTTGGGCAGCTGATGATGAGGTGCACCTGATATTAATATTGCCTCATCACTGCTGCCATTAAAATGTAGAGTGTGCCTCTCTTCAGGAGGACGGCTTCTATCCCCTTGTGTGTACACTGGTGTCCTCCAGGAGCAGAACGTGGAGGGTACCAGCCAAATAGGACCAGCACCCCCGGAACCCCAGCGAGAGGTAGATGCGTGAGGACAGCACGCATCGCGACCAACAGGCTATGAATCCGGGCCGGCCTTCCCTTCATAAGCTGTGGCCCCTGGTAAGCCAGGCCGCCACAGAAGTCGCCACTCTTGGCACCCTGGAACTTATGAGGGGAGCACATGCACCACTGGACCCCGCCCACATCCTGGACCATCCCATGGGCACTCCCCAACCCACACAAATCCACAGTCTCACTGTGAGGACACCAGTTCCCCATTATTTAGCACACTTTCCCCCTTTAACACATTAATTCCCCCTTTGGAAAATGTAATGTTGTTTATTATTTCAAATAAACACCTTTACGAGGCCTGATGCCAAACCCACTCTGTCTGTCTCTTACTCACCCAGCCACAACTTCCTTCAGAAGTCTAATACAAGGCCCAATCTTCTTGTACACATGGTACAGTTCTATGAAGGTTTGTTGTGATTAGCGTTAACATGCTAATTGTAAGCTAACTGAAAACATGCTTGACAAATATTTAATTTGATCATGTGTAACTTCAGTAATATAGGCTCTGTACGAAACCCAAGTTATTTGCTGTCTATACTGCCCTCTAAGGCAGCATCCTAACTGAAATGGAACCTCATAAGTGACTGATTTGGAGTGCTTTACATAGGCAGCAACTCAAATGCACCTTGAAAATGCCTTCAGCATGTTGCCAAGCTAACAACAGAATACTATGGTAACCATAAAAATACAAAGCTCATAATAATATTGGGTAAAATAGTACATCAGATTACATTTAACTATTTGTTTATCAATACGTTTAAGTATTTAATTGAATAATTGCCTTTGTTGGCAGCTCATGTAGGTTTTGGGACAAAAGCCATGATATGATATACTGTATTTAAAAGACACGTATTGACATCTTTAAAATGTCTATTTTAATAGTTTAGACTAAGATCAACAAGCTAAATTTTAGGAAATTCAAAAAAACTCTTTCAGCCAATGGAATTGTTTAAGGCTTCAAGGGGTAGAATTTGTCTAAAATGCTAATTTAGGTAGCCTACAATGAAATCAGTGAGAACTACAGATAGGGACGTATGGTTAGAGTTCCACGGTTCTCTTTTAGTGATATTTATACAATAAATGGTAAAGTCCAATGATATTCTGCCAGCTGATGTCTGTGACTGTGATAAGAAAACACTCCCGCTGTTGAATATTATCCTTGTCTTTTTCAGTACTCTGATACATCAGTGATGATATTGTTGAAGCGTTCCTTACAAATGATGACTTGTTGTGCAATAAAAAGATACCATTGGCATACAAAAGGAAGTTTTATTTGCTTCTGTACTTTTTTCTCATGTTGAAATGCTGAATGATTGGGCACATTTACACTGTCAAACTGTTCTGTTTTTTTTGTCACCGATATCTGGCAAAGTTCATTTTAGTTGCATGTGTAAAAACACAAAATGCATATAAAATCAGATTTTTTTTGCCTTACGTGTACAATTGATGCCATTATCAAATGAAATGTTTTGTTGGCCCCTTAAGGCGCCAATACACTCTGAGCTAAATTGAAGAATGAACAGATGTTATGTAATTTAAAACAAAATCTGCAGAATCTTTAATTCCAGAGCCCCTGGCACTAGCCACATTTCATGCAACCAAATAATCAGTTTATAATCCGACTGATAGCTCAACTGGATTGAAAAGCCTTCATGTAAACTCAAAAATGATCTGACTGAGCTGGATCTGAATGAAATTTCCATCCGATTGAAGGGGATTGATGTAGACCTAAAATAATCTGATTAAAAGAAAAATATTAGCAATGTAAACATTTTAATCTGACTACTTTCGCAATCGTATTCTAAAATACCTTGCGCTCATGCTCAGAGTTGTGGTGCGTATGTATATGTATACATGATATTCTTTGGGGATCCTACATAGCAATGACAAAATGCATTATTAAGGGTATGCGTGCACGCACTGAATACGTATTATACAGGGCACATATGTCCTTTCATGACATCACATAAGGCAAAAAAGGACGTTGTGTCATTCTGAATAGGGACTTTAAGAGGCAGGTGCGGTTACGGCGTTCCGTGTTCCATTGTGTGTACGTGACTTCACTCACTTCCTGACGTCAAAACCATAATTTCTGAAGCATTTCTTCTTTGCCATGGAGTACAGATTAGGAAAGTAAATGTTAGAATATGTTTTACAAGAAATGATGCAAAGAGAACACAGTAAATAGCCTAAACATCCTCCTCAAAACTTATGTTAAATTACACACTGTCATAGGCTTTGAATAAAAAACCTTCAATAGCCTATTAATAATAATATCTAGGATTTAGACGTAGGCTATTTATATCATACAAGCAGACACACACACACAAAATAACAATAATAATAATAATAAATTATATAAATTGATATGATATGATATGATAGAAAATCTTCTGTGCAAAATATATGCTTTCCCTACATGCCCCCCTCTGCCTGTCCACATGTCTCAAGTTCAGCCTTGGGGCGATAGGTAGGATCGCCCACGGGAGGGGGGTCTTTGTAGCAATTTAGCCAATTGCTTATTCAAGATATGAACATATTCAAGATAGGACATAAAATTTAGCCAATCAGCATCCAAATTTAATCTGAAAAGGGCGATTATTTTATCGCCCCTAACGAGCCACTGCTAAAGTCAGGACTAGTCTGCAGGGGCGCCATTTTAACAACATGACAGTGGTCGAGCGCAATTATCACTGCTTCCAGACCCAACCCTTACTCTGTAAAATCTCTCTTCCAAAGTCCTTTTGAGAGGAGAACTTTGGCAGAAAAACTAGAGGTGAAAGAGCTGGGCCCAGATCAACCTGACCTCGCAATCACACAGCAGGCTAGCGAAAAAAGGGAAGCCGTACACGCGAGGCTTCTCTCGTAGTTGGTACAATAAAAAGGCCTGGCTATGAGGGTGCAGTTATGCTAATGCGTTATTTTGCTTCCTGCAATTTACTTGCTTTTTAAAACAATGGGGACAGATCCAACATGGACAACTACAGGAGTGAGAGATATGAAGCACCTATCTCAGAAAGTAAGGAAACACGAGAACATCAGGGCACACATGGATAATTCTGTCAAGCTAGCCATATTGGGAAGAGTGAACATTGCTACGCAGCTCGACGACGGCCACAGGATTGCGATGAGGAAAAACAATGAGGAGGTGGATAAAAACAGGCACATTTTATCCAAAATAATCGATTGTGTGAAGTTTTGCAGGGCTTTTGAGTTGGCCTTGCGTGGGCATGACGAGACTGATGCCTCTGACAACCCTGGCATTTTCAGGGGATTGGTGGATTTTGTTGCCTCCCTAGACATTGTGCTGGAGGAGCACCTTAAGACAGCTACTGTTTTTAAAGGCATGTCAAATACGGTACAAAACGAGCTGTTGGACTGCATGCTGTCAGTGCTCAAGGATTACATTCTGGAGGAAGTAAAGGCCGCTGCTTTTATCGCCATTCAGGCAGACGAGATGCTAACGATCAGGTAAATAACTATATTTACTATTGGCTGATAAAGCTGTTGTTGTTAGAAAGATGAGTTGCTCACTTCCAGCAGTCTGTAAAAGCCTAAATGTGCCTTGCCATCGAAGTGAATGATTGTCATAGTGCACATCACTTTATTTTTTATTTATTAACTTTATTTTTTGGACCAGGGCCTACATTCCCTCTCTGTGTGGGGACAGTGCATCTGACCAGCAGCACCAGCCCATAAAGTGACGAAGGATGCTGGGACCAGGAGAACAACAGTGGCTGGCTACAGAGGAAAAAAAAATAAATTAAACAGACACAGGATGGCTACAGATATTACCACAGCTGACTTCAGTCGAATGATGCAGCAGGCTGTCTGCAATTTAAATTTACATTCATATTTTTGTTCACTCCGTAGATTGCAGGTTTATGCCAGAGCAGTCACAAGCAGCATGATGATTTTTTGTCATCCACACACATAGGAAAGGAATTCAGTCTATAAGGCATCCTCACATTTAACAGAAAATAGGTGGTTTATTTATTGAAATGCCCCTGTAGACCTTGTTTTGTTGGGAAAACCAGTCAGGAGAAGATCAGGTGAAGTAAACATACTGTAAAGTGCAATTAAGAATACTAGTGTTAAAACCTTAGTAATCATATAATTGACTTGAAAATAGGCATGTGTTCATTAAGAATCACTTTCATCAAAATAGCTTTATTGTAAATTTTACAGGTATGCGATACCATCCTGATGCATGCCAAGGAGTGGTTCTCCTTCACCCAACACCTCATCAGCGCAACACTGTTGCATGGAGAGTTGTTCCCACAACACGGTGTGAAGTTCCCTGATGCAGTGCTTGAAACAACAATGGAGGCGTACCCCATGCTGAACAAGGCCAAGCTCAAAACAGAACTATCCCTCATCTATGAGAACAGTTGAGTTCAAGGCTAGCAGTGGTGCAGTGCCTCTGTACCAGTTTTTCATGGAGAACAACCTTCAGAGTACTTTCTCAGAGACAGTCAGTCTTCTCAAGATCCTTGTCACCACACCCATGACAACAGCAGAATCAGATAGGTGCTTCTCTACTTTGAAAAGGATCAAGACCTTCCTGAGAAACACTATGACACAGGATCGCCTTAATGCTCTGGCTATGCTTTCCATGGAGAAGAAACTTGACAGGGACATTCCTGACTACAGTAAGGAAGTCATTGAGATGTTTGCTACTCAGAAGGAGAGAAGAGCAACATTCCTGTACAAATAAGCTGTCAGGAAAACATGCAGGATTTTTCACCACATTGAGTTTTCTTGTACATAGTTGTCCTCAGTCTCATTTGTTTAACTTGGTCATGGAGGCATCACCATTTAACTGAGAACAGTAAATTAATTCCTCATAGCTGTTTAATGAATAACCAGGTGTCAAGCAGATGCACTCAAACTTTGACTGGTAGTGTACATTTGTTCATGTTGAGTCCCAGAGTGGTGTTTTTGTGTATAGTTGACATTTTAAAATAAATCTCAAATAATTCCACGTGTAAGAGGTCAGTTGACATTTCCAAGATTGTTTATTATTTTGAATATTTCCTTCTCTTAAAGAGACAGTTCACCCAAAAATGACAATTCTGTCATCATTCGCTCACCCTCATGATTTTCCAAACCTGTATGACTTTCTTTCTTCTGCAAAACACAAAAAAAGATATTTTGAGAAATGTCTCGTTTTTTTGTTGTTTTGTTTTTTTTTTGCATATAATGGAAGTCAATGGGCACCAATGTTGTTTGGTTACCAACATTCTTCAAAATTTCTTCTTTTGTGTTCCACAGAAGAAAGAAATTCATACAGGTTTGGAACAACATGAGGGTGAGTGAATGATGACAGAATTGTCATTTTTGGGTGAACTATCCCTTTAACTGTTTTTCTTAAACTTTTTCTTTAACTTTCACTGTTTTGCATTGAATCATACTGGGATGGTTGCTGAAATTGTTATATGTGGTACAGACCTACCTAGAAAATTTTCCACCAGCTGCCACTGCGTACAAGAGTAAAACTCTTCTTCTGACAGTTATTGAACACTGCAAGCATCCCTTCTTTTATTGTTTTAAATTGCCTACCTTTTTTCCCGTCGTCTTTATTGCTTCCCGTCCGCAGCTGTTGCTTAATGACCGTATTATTTTGTTTCCATTCCACATCTGTAAACTCCTTTAAGGACAACTCTCACCCACCTGTCTTTAATTTGTACTCGCATCCAGAGATGCCTATGGTTAGATTGGAGGAATGGGCATGAGGCAAATACATGGTAAAGTCAGACAGGCTATTAGACGCTGCTTCTAATTCTTCATTTGCCGAGAAGAGTGAGTAACATAAGAAGAAACTTTTCTGCCATTTTATTTTATTTTATTTTTATTTCGATATTTCAACAAAGCAAAAATGGCAATTACGGTTTTTGGTGCCATTCTCACTTTCCCAGCCTTTCTCCGCTTCTTCAGAATGCAACGACTGATGCTCTTCGCATGCGCACAAGTTTGGTTCGGAATACATGTAATGCACGTGTAATAAACAAATATTTGTCTCGGATTACAAAGTTTAGGGGACATATAAACAATACATTCGGAATCTAAAATCGGATTGAATTTATTCGGATTGACGAAAATTAGTGCATGTAAACGTAGCCTGATCAGTGATCAGTTCAGATTGAGCAGGGGTTCTGGAAGTTCATCATGGGGCACCTGGACATTTAAAGGTGCAATATGTAAAAATTTTCATGTAATATTCACCTTTTTTTGCCAATGTGTGAACGGCTTGTAACGCAACTTAAAAAATGAGCCCTTCCCAGACTTCCTAGGTTGCCTATTAATGCCTGTAGACTGATTTACATGTGAAGGGAGTGGGTCGGTTTTGCTGGGAAAATCCAAAGGATGTGACGATTATGCACGCTCCCGAGAGCCTTGCCTCAGTAATAGCTTCTCTTCCGCTATTCAACAGCGTCAACAGACAGTCAGCAACACTAGGTGACGCTATCTTAGAGATGGAATCGAGCAAACGTCTGGCTCCCAGCACAACACCGACTCCTACACAAACTCAGAGTAAGCCAAAAAAACATTTATCTACTGAATCCCGTCTGGCTAACCGGGAATGTGATCGTGGTCGAGCGAAAACTAGAGTGAACATCGGCAGGGCATTTGATTCCTGGAGGGATATTCGTTCGGTTTTGAGGATCAAAACCGACTCTGAATTGGCGTTCTTCTTATTGGACAGGTAAGCTTACATAACTGCAAAGCATGTGAAATATAGTGCCATAAGGATTGATCTGTGAAAGTTTAGCTAACTTGATCTTGCCTGCTAATGCTGACGAATTGCAAGCTACCATGCTTCGTAACTTTCAAATAATTTCAACGATCTTCTCTTTATACTACAAGTCAGGTATACAGGATAAATTTAAGCAAATACGCTGGTTTCTTGATCGTAGTACAACATATGACATAGCCTACAAAACATACAATAGTGCAACAGTAAACTGTCTGGTATAGTTCAGTAGTATGTAGCTGTATGTGTGTATCAGTATGCTATGTTAGCTGATAAGTAGTTTTAGTTCAGTCTCAAAGTTTGTAGTAATACAATCATAACTGTGTCCTTTTAATTATGCTACCTCATCTGTCAGCATGATGCCGGTGAATCACATTCAGTCTCTTTGTACGTTACGTCATTGTTTTGGCCGATGCTCGCTCACTCACGTCCCTATGGAGTGTGTGCATGAGCACGAGCACGAGCAACAGGTAGCTGGCTGCAGTTCACTTAATGGCCACAGGTGTCACTAATAACAAGGGTTTCTGAATCTTACATACTGCACCTTTAAGGTGGTTGACAGAAAGGTGGTGCAGAGGCAACATGTTTTTTGTTCTGTATTAATAGCTGAGGACAGTCATATGTTTCTGCCTCTTAGTCCAGCAACATAGTAGCAGACAATGCCATAAGAGCTTGAGAAGGTGTGTGTGTGTGTGTGTGTGTGTGTGTGGGCGGATTTGGGTGGTTTACGAGGACATCTTTTTAGGTCACAAACTGGTAATTACAAGGGTATTATGCTATAAATGTGGTTTATGAGGACATTTCTAGTGTCCCCATAATTCAAATCGCTTAAAAAACATACTAAACTGTGTTTTTTTGAAAATGTAAAAAGGCAGAGCATTTTTTGTGAGTGTTAGGTTTAGGGGTAGGGTTAAGGTTAAGGGATAGAATCTATAGTTCGTACAATATAAAAATCATAATGTCTATGGAGAGTCCTCATAATGATAGCTGCACCAACGTGTGTGTGTGAGAGTGATTTTAGTGTTTTCCTAAAGAAGTTATTTTAAGTCATTTTAAATACTCAAGGACAGTTGTTACAGATATTTTTGTAAGTGTCAGTGATAATCTTAACAAATACTCTATTTTAAAACTCATCTCAGTAATAAATATAGGGGGATTACAATTTTTGGCGCTTCATTGTGTCACTGGTGTTTAATTGTCATATTTGTCATATAAATGATTTTATATTAACTGACTGTTGCTTCATTCAAGAGTAAGTATTTTAAGTATTGTATCATTATTTTTGCATTATAATAGTCGGTCTGTGCCTGTAACTACATATGCAGAGCAGACTGAGAAATACATTTTTTAAAATGTATTTAATGTTCCAAAAACTATAAAGTAACACCAGTGACAAAAAGATGTCACAAGCACTCTTTACATCAATAACTGTTTAAACAGTTAAATCTACTAAGCAGACATTATGTGGATTCATAAAGACAAGGGGCTAACCAATAAATGTAACCTAGGTTTACTGTTAAAAAATAAAATAACGTTAAGTGAACCTCAAAAGTGAACGTTTCTGTAGAGTGACCCATGCATCACCCCGTGTCACTGACATGTAAGGTTACAAAAATATACACCACATACAAAATATAGAGTTCATATATTTTTACAGTCAATATTAGTAGACTATTTATTTATTGCCCCTTATTAATTTGAGATGTATTTTTTTTTTAGCATTTGACAGTTACCCAAGACAAAACATTTTGAACATCAACTGTAACAAGATAAAACTGAACTGCACTGGAGCACAGCTTCTGTTTAGAAATCTGAAGGACGCTGGATCAATACAGGTAAACACTATATGCAACTATACATTGCTTTACGGAGAGCTTAGGACCTACTAGCTAAGTCTTGTATTAAGAAATGGTGGTGCAACCAAATAAAAGGGATAGTTCACCCAAAAAATTAAAATGCTCTCATCATTTACTCACTCTCATGCCATCCCAGATGTGTATGACTGTCTTTCTTCTGCTGAACACAAATGAAGATTTTTAGAAGAATATCTCAGTGAGTGGTGAATAGTGGCCAGAACTTTGAAGCTCCAAAAAGAGCACATAAAGGGAGCATGAAAATAATCCATACAACTACAGTGGTTAAATCCTTGTCTTCAGAAGCAATGTGATAAGTGTTGGTGAGAAACAAACCAATATTGAAGTATTCAATTCAATATGAATTTTTAACTATAAATTGTCCTCACTGCACAGTAGGTGGCGATATGCACGAAGAATGTGAATAGCCAAAAACAAAAGAAACAAACAGACCAGCCTAACCAGCTTGGTGTCCTGCAAACCACCATAGATGTGGAGCATTCCTATCTTGCCTTAAAATGCTGTCTATGTAGGTAGCTCAATAGGTTTTTGAATAGAGCCCCACCTCTCTCTCTCTCTCTCTCTCTCTCTCTCTCTCTCTCTCTCTCTCTTTCTCTGTAGACAGTGTCTGTGCTGCATCGGTGATAAGAATATGTCTGTCTCAAAGTCTCCTAGTGGAGCGTATCAGTGCAGAGGTCAGTCCAAGGACTCACTCCACTAGAGTGCACACACACACACATATGAGCAAGAACAATAACACTGGTTCTGTTCGGAATAGCATACTACCATACTACTCTTACTATTTTAGCAGTATACAGTATGTGGAAGTAATATCCGCTGCTATATTTCATGACTCATTAGTTGATCAGACTGCCAAAAATAAGACATTTTACACAAGACTGCATATAAAGGTGCAATCCGTATCCCTCACTTTTTCCCCCTCCCACCCCACCTGAATTTTTCTTATGTCTTTAAATTATGCTTATTCACTTGAGATAATAAAACTAATAAAGCTGTTTTATTTCACACAGATCGGGTCACCTCATGGGGGCTGCCATGTTGAGATCACATGACCAGCCAAATACTCTCCATTTATATCAGTAAGCCCAATTTTTTTTAGACACCTTTTCTCATGGAATAAATTAATCATGGCTGACTGTGCATTTCTACAATCGGCATCTGTATCCGAATATCACTGATTTTGCATTATGCTGCATCCACACAGCTAGGTGTCAGCATCCTGTAAATTCAAGATAACTGTCATATCGGCCAGCGTAACAAACTAAATATTATGTGCACCTTTAAAATGCAAAATAATGATTAGGTGGGTTTTTGTTAAATGTGAGCCAAAATCATCACAATTAAAAGAACCAAAGACTTAAACTACTTCAGTCTGTGTGCATTGAATTTATTTAATACACAAGTTTCACAATTTGAGTTGAATTACTGAAATAAATGAACTTTTCCACGACATTCTAATTTATTGAGATGCACCTGTATATATAAAAATTTAGGAAGTATTTAGTGTATAGGCTGTGCAGTATACAGTCCAAACACAGCCACATGTATGCATAAAATCAGAGGTACACATGCAAATATGCAGGAAAGCTTTATTAGCACGCCTGTGAAACCTTGTTTGGTGCTCTAGGCAATATTAATAATACAGATGCATGAAACAGGAAAATCTAGGTCAATATTTACATCTTGGACAGCATGATGAATGAGATATTTTGATGTTCATCAAGCAGAAAATCAAGGGCTAATTTAGTGGTAGGGATTTATGGCATCATTCTAATAAATCTCCCTCTTTTCCAGTTGTTTTCATGGTGTCCCGTTGGCCTATTTCCATAAATCAGCTAACTAACTCTTCCCCTTTTGTTTACCTTTTATGAGCTTTTGATACAGGAAAAAAAAAAAAAAAATTCTCCCCAATCCAGGCAGAGAGATTCAAAGGTGGAAATGTTCCACTCGAATGGGCCTCGTCTCATTTATTACTGTACCGTCTCATAATTGAGTCTGATTCTGATTGTCAAAATTTGCATTTCATCACTTGCCCACTGAAATAATCAATGGAGAAGTGGAGAGGAAGGGTGGAAGACAAAGAGGCTGTAAGACGGGGGAAATTTGATCATCTGAGGGCATCAGAAAGGGAAAGTCTAACGATTTAGTTCAGACATAAATTGCGTCCCAAATTGCATACTTCTGCACTACTCAGTGCCATTTTATAGTGTGAGTAATGTGATAAGATATGTAAGATACTGTATATTCCATGTTTCTGAAGCTTTACAATAGCTTTGTGTGAGGAACATAAAGAAATTGATTTAGTTATTCACTGATAATCTTGTCCTCCACCTTACAGTAGCTCTGAAATCGAATTTGCAGTTGTGCATCAGTGGCATAGCCAGAAACAAGACTTTGGGTGTGCCAAGAGAAAACTGGATGTGCAAAAGCACTAAAGCACAATTAAGTGAAATATAATAAATGACCATTAACAACCATTGCTTCAATGTATTTTTGGCTATAGTTATTTTTTTAAGCTCGGTGTAGTTTAAATGACTGAAGAAAAAAGAAAATCAGTGGAGTAAGTTGCCCTGTTACTATATAAAAATATGATGCTTCATAATTCATTTAAAAAATAAAATAAAACAAATTGTAATGATTCATCATTATTTTCCAAAATATGCTAAATACACAAATATAAATGATGGTACAATTTGCACAATACAGAAAAAATATAAAAATACACCAGGTTTTAGTTACCATATTTGGTTTAAAAACTTAATTGTGGAAAATGAATAAATCAGTAATGCATTGTGTTGGATAGAAGAATGCACAAATGTAAGACAATACAAAACCTTTTTGGAACATTCTTTGTATTTATGGAGTACAGGGAGGTTTGGTTCATAATAAAAAAGAAAAATAATACTGATGTTACATTAATTATTAAGCCAATAAAAATAAAGGATAATACCATGTCTGACAAGATGCAAACAGTAAAGCATAAAAATAAAAAAAAAAACCACACTGACATTTCATTTAGGTGTGCAAGCTTGCATTTTGGGTGGAAGTTGCACACCCTGGCACACTTGTGGCTACGCCACTGTTGTGCATGATCATTAAAAGCTATTATGTGGCTTCAAAAGACTTGGAATATAGTGCATAAGTTGTATGGACTAATTTTAGGCTTGGCAGCCTCTAGGCTCTAAGGACAGGAAAGAGAAACATAATTTTCTCAAAACATAATTTTGCTTCCACAGTTGAAAGAAAATCCAACAGGTTTGGAACAACATGATGGTAAGCAAATGCTGACAGAATTTTCATTTTCGGGATAACTATTTCTTTAAGGACATTAAAAGTCTTTATTTTAATCATGGGAATGTGACCTGTGCTGTAATGTTTAGTACATTTTGTACATAGAAGTCTGAAATTTATAATAAATTATACAATTTTTTACAAAAAACTACAAACATTTTTATAATGATGAAAACAGTGTAAGAAGTAAAGGTCATCAGTTTAATGCAGTAAATTGTGGAAGTCCAGTCCAAATGTGTGATATAAAGCTCAGAATTACTGGGTAATTACCCCACGCTCATACAAGCACAACACTTACTCATACCATTACCATAATCAAAACAACATCTTTCACCACAATTGCTCCAATTCATTACAGAACTGACGGCCAAATGGAGGCCACATTTCCATAGATTACCTCCTTATCTCATCTGCTGCATGGACGTGCTACCAGCGGTCGGTTTTACTGAGACACGCGCTGCACTTTTACCATAATTAGCTGCATTGGCAGCATTCAGTGTTTGTAGAAATATGGTACAGAATGGAGGAACACATGTAAGGTGCTTTGTCAGCTGTAAACTCCAGCCTATAACTGAAAGCTTGACTCTCCCCGAGGAGCTATTTAGACACCATTCCACAAAAGCAGGCTATAATTTACAATAACAGCTTACACTGGCTGCCTCATGGAAGAAATAAATGTGTACAGTATATATATATATATATATATATATATATATATATATATATATATATATATATATATATATATATAGTGCATTCAGAAAGTATTCAGACCCCTTCATTTTTTCCCCACATTTTGTTATGTTCCAGCCAGTGGTGGAAAGCGTACTGATACTTTTTACTGCTACTGAAGAAATAAATCACTTGAGTACAAGTAGAAGTACTGAGAAATAGTATGACTCAAGTAAGAGTAAATAAGTAGTTTGCTGAAAAAATACTCAAATAATTACATTACAAGTTACTTTATGAAAATTATATTATATATAGTAAATACGCTTCCATTTTTAGAACACAAAGACATTTTTGTTCTTGAAAGAAACTGATGCTTCCTTTCACCAAGGATGCATTAAATTGATCAAAAATACTGCCAAAATTATTAATTGCAAATTATTATTACGGTTTGAAATAATTGTTTTAAGTGGTATTTATTAAATTGGTGATGGCAAACATATACTGTCACCTATTCCTAACAAAAGCTTTCTAAAGTGCTAATTAGGTACTCAAGAAAATTGTCTTATTATTAGAACAATTAAATATGGTTGCGCTACCATGCGGAAATCACAATACAGTGGGATTTTCCCCACATTTGCTGAGTTATTGAGTTCTTACAAGTTGCTTTACACTTGCAAGTCAGATTTTGGTTTTAAAAATAGGCAAAAAGAAACAAATTTCTCCTGAAATTCTGTTTTCCCCTAAAGTCTATTGTTTTAGAGAAATGAAAGCTATTCCATACATTACTGTTTTGATAAAAGAATCTCTAACCAGGATAGAGAGGGAAGTGGACGGCTAGATGCACAACAAACCTAAACTAGCAGATTCTAAATGCCAAAGACCTGCATTGCTGCAAGAGGATTCTATTTTATGAATACAACATTCAAATTTCAAAAATACAAATTTTATGAATCAGGTTTATTCTCATTCACGTATGTCCAAGTATTTTGGCTATTAAGTTAACATACTGTACAAAACTAATATAATGCAATATCATAGAGGAGGACATTTATCCTCTATGATATTGCAGCAATTATCAATATATGGAATGAGATTATTAAGCAAACTGTAACTCCTTTCAGATATCCAGAGCCCTTACTTCTTGAACTCATTTAAATTCACAAAAATAACTCCTACATGCCAACTGAATAAAATTAGGCAAAAATAAACATTTCACACAGTGTTTAGTGAGACATATGATTGATGCAAACACTAAAAGTGGTTGTTCTGTATATATATTATTGTATTACAGTTGTTATAATAAAGTCTTAATTAACATTATGGTTATTTAACATATTAAGATATTATTATTCAGTAAATTGTTGCATTTGGTTACATTATGTTTTGTGATTTCTCATACCTTCTTTATATAGCATCCATCACTTTTGGCCTCTAGTGGATGAGGCTTTTCAGACAGATGAACAGCAGCGCAGGGCAGGGAAGTACAGTACAGCATCGTGAGCGAGAGTGTTACCCACTAGGACAGTTTATTTTGAACAGGAGGGGCGAACGGTTACGGAATTTAACACAGGAGTACAATAATGAACTGATGCGGATTCATAGAAGTGGAGAGCCCATCTGTGCGCAGAGGTGTGAGGAACCAGACGGCAGGAAATTTTTTTTTGCAATGTATGTAATTGTAACTATATAAGATATTATTAATTAAACACGGGAACTCGTTGCGTGGGCATTTTTTGTCCCCATATTTTGAATTTCGGGGATAGTTTTGTCAATTTCGGTGGCATTTTTGCCACGAGTCCCCGTTAATTTCCCACACTATTGGCACTGTATCTTTCTATGGTATTTAAAAGTTTGTTTTAGACATAGTAGCAAATAGAAAAGATATCCTCACATATATGTCAAACTACATTGTGTTAATATTTGACAGTTAAAACATTTCCTACCTTAAAAACAAGTGAAGTTTGATCAGTGGTTAAACATGTTCAGATGGTTCCCTAGTACCTGAATGGGCTCCTTTCCAGAAGAAAATTAAATATGTAGAAAATCACAGTATTACAGTTCTTATACAGTGACAGGACAGAAAGTTTTGGAGAAGCTAGAGAAGAGAGGACACCAGCGGCTGTTTATGCAAGCGGCTGTGCACATGATGCTGTGACCTGTGGGCTTCCGTTCGTGCGGCGCACAGCGCGTTTTAGTTTATAAACAGATTTAGCACTTATAACTTGCCGATTTGTTCTTCCCAAAAGACTTTCAAAAATTCTGAAATATTATGTATTTTTTGTACTTTGTAATTGTGGTGAAAAATATCAGTAGCGAAGTTGAATTCTTAACTTTTAATCAACTCAAGTAAAAGTAAATGTACTATTATTTATTTATACTTAAAAAAGTACTACAAATTTGAAAAATATACTCAAGTATTGTAATGAGAGTAGTTGTAATTCATTACTTTCCACCTCTGATTGCAGCCCTATGCTAAAATGCTTTAAATTATTGTATTTATTTTTTCACATCAATCTACACTCCATACCCCATAATGACAAAGAAAAACCAGATTTTTGATAAGTTTGCAAATTTATTAAAAAGAAAAAACTGAAATATCACATTGACATAAGTATTCAGACCCTTTGCTAAGCACTTTGATTGAAGTCCACCTGTGGCAAATTCCATTGATTGGACATGATCTGGAAAGGTACACACCTGTCTATATAAGGTCTCAGCCGAAAATGCATATCAGAGCAAAAACCAAGCCATGAAGTCAAAAGAACTACCTGCAGAGCTCAGAGACAGGATTGTGTCAAGGCACAGATCTGGGGAAGGCTACAAAAAATGTTGGCTGCATTGAAGTTTCCCAAGAGCACAGTGGCCTCCATAATTCTTAAATGGAAGAAATTTGGAACAACCAGGACTCTTCCTAGAGCTGGCCGCCCGGCCAAACTGAGCAATTGGAGGAGAAGGGCCTTGGTAAGAGAGGTGACCAAGAACCTGATGATCACTCTGGTTGAGCTCCAGAGATCATGTGTGGAGATGGGAGAAACTTGCAGAAGGACAACCATCACTGCAACATGCCACCGATTTGGGCTTTATGGCAGAGTGGCCAGATGGAATCCTCTCCTCAGTGCAAGACACATGAAAGCCCTCTTGGAATTTGCAAAAAAGCACCCAAAAGGGCTCTCAGACTGAGAGAAACAAGATTCTCTT
The DNA here is from genome assembly GCF_019703515.2 of Myxocyprinus asiaticus. Classification (NCBI taxonomy): domain Eukaryota; kingdom Metazoa; phylum Chordata; class Actinopteri; order Cypriniformes; family Catostomidae; genus Myxocyprinus; species Myxocyprinus asiaticus. The sequence continues at coordinate 52,687,787 of NC_059348.1, read as the reverse complement.
TTCTGATAAAACAAAGATTGAATTGTTTGGCCAAAATTCCAAGCATCATGTCTGGAGGAAACCAGGCACCGCTCATCATCTGCCCAACACCATCCCAATGGTGGAGCATGGTGGTGGTAGCATCATGCTGTGGGGGTGTTCAGCGGCAGGGACTGGGGGACTGGTCAGGGTTGAAGGAAAGCTGAACGCAGCAAAATACAGAGATATCCTTATTGAAAACCTGGTCCAGAGCGCTCAGGACCTCAGGCTGGGATGAAGGTTCACCTTCCAACAGGACAATGGCCCTAAGCACACAGCCAAGACAACGCAAGGGTGGCTTAGGGACAACTCTGTTAATGTCCTTGAGTGGTCCATCCAGAGTCTTAACTTGAACCCAATCGAACATCTCTGGAGAGACCTGAAAATGGCTGTCCACTGATGGTCCCCATCCAACCTGACAGAGCTTGAGAGGATCTGCAGAGAACAATGGCAGAAAATCGCCAAATCCAGGTGTGCAAAGCTTGTCGCATCATACCCAAAACAACTTGAGGCTGTAATCGCTGCCAAAGGTGCTTCCACTACTGTAAGTACTGAGTTAAGGGTCTGAATACATATGTCAATGTGATATTTCAGTTTTTTATTTTTAATGAGTTTTTTGCCATTGTCATTATGGGGTATAGAGTGTATATTGATGTGAAAAAAAGAATAATTTAAAGCATTTTAGCATAAGGCTGCAACATAATAAAATTTGAAAAACACGAAAGGGTCTGAATACTTTATGAATGCACTGTATATACAGTATATATTTATATACACATGCATACATATTTACAAAATGGCTCTCTTGAATAATCAATTTTGATTAGTCAATGGCGCCATCTAGTGGTCAGATATTGCTCTGTAACAACCGCACATCCGGGGATTTAGACATATCAGACCACTCATCCGGGTTCTGCGAGCCATCTGTCCTGCTTTTTGGATCACTGTGCGATCTCTACAAGTAAGCTCATAAAATAATTTAAACTCAAATCAATGTTTCATGTCCATTTATTTATTTATTTGTCAAGTAGGCTTGTAAAAGGTTGATTACTGAGGAGTCAGATGGGCATTTTCACAAAATAAACACCAACAGAACTCCGAAGCAAACCGGAGGTTGATTCCAGCTGTTTAGCGATTTCTTTCTTCTCAAATTACATAATTTTAACGCAAATCAATATTTTATGTCCATGAATGTATTAATTTGGTTAGTAGCTATGTAATAAGCGGGATAACGTACAGTCAGTCGGTTGTTATCGCAAAATAAATCCCTTCAGGTTGATACAAGACCCCTATGCGAATCACCCTGTCAGGGTTTACTGTCTGATAACAACAGTTGACTGTACATTATCCCTTACATATATGTATTTATGTATGTATATAAATATATATATATATATTTGTTTGTGTGTGTATATATGTTAAAAACAAAATTGATGGTCAGCTGTATATATCTGTATGTATACGTCTGGGACAAAAAACTTAAGCTCTATCAACAGCAAATGTGGCCTAATTTTGATTACAACAGAACATACTGTAATTCTGATCAGGAACCATTCTAGGATTTCAGTCTTTCAGTCTCTTTACAATTCTCTAGTGCTATAACTTAGACGCTAAAATTAGTAGTGGTATGACATTTCAGTATGACGTAAAAATTCACTAATTTTTAGATAGACGCAATGAGGTCGGATGACAGAAATCTAAAATCACAGTGGTTTAAACTTAAATAATTTTCTAGTAATTGCATATATTTTAGATTTTACCATGTTCTCATTTTCATGTTGTTCAGTAGTTCCAACCAATAGTCAACCGTCCCCCTCACCCCAACCACGGGGACAGACCTGGACAAAAAATTCCCAGCAGGGCTGTTTCTGAGCATATGGGGGCCCTAAGTGAAATCCTACTTGGAGACCCCCAGTCCCAGATCCCACAACTGCAAAACGTTAGCTAACTAATTGTTGAAATTTTAATGCATGACAACGAATAAACACCACCTAGCCAGGTAGCTGTCTTACATTCATTTCTTGCCAATGGTCTTGCTGCGTTTCTCCTCCTCTTCCTTTTTTTTTGCACATGCCTGTCACATCTAGCTACAACTCTCTCCTTGCAGTTGCATTTTCCCTTCCCTCTTGGGCCACAAGGGAGCCCCCTATAAATGTCTAATTGAGCCATAACAGCTGGCTGAATCTTACTTGCAGCTTTTAGCAAATACAATTTTTTATAAATAATAATAATAATTTAAAAAAAATATAGGATGACTATGAATCCTACTCCGGCCCTGTTTTGGTGAATTTAAATGAGTTCAATAAGTAAGGGCTCTGGATATCTGAAAATAAGTTAAATATTTATGAATAATAAATAACTCTTCATAAAGTTTTACTGATTTTTTTTATATTTCTTATGTCTTTTGTACTCTAAAATGATTAGTGAGGCTAAATGTATGTGAAAATCACTTTGTTGTAAAGTTTTACCTGTCATTGCAAAGAAGGACTTTATGTATATGCAAAATCTGGTAATCATTAGCTGAGGCTTCAAAAGGTCAGGGGCAGCAGGGTCAAATTTAAATTTAAGTTGGAAATATAAGCGATGCATCATAACACTTGGAGGAAGGGCAATGCTAACGCTTTGTTCCATAGAGTTCAATGTATTGGGCAACACTGATGTGAGTCATGTGGAAGCTGCTTTACAGATTTGATTACTAAAATAAAAGTTATGCAGGTATGAAGAAATATATAATATTCTGCACTATTTCATGGTCACAAATCAAATAAGCAAATTTAAGACACTGACCACAGTAACTCCTTTATACAACAGGAGTTTGTACGTGCCCAGTGTCCTGACTCGTAAACAAAGACAGGTTATGTAGTAACAATCAGTTGTCATAACTTCTCAGTGGAAGTGCGGGCCGTTTCCGCAGCAGCAGCACCATTTCTGCGGAAAAGAGGGTAATTGAATGCTGGAAAATTGTGTGAAGAGCCTGTAAATGTGGAAAATGTCTCAGTGTGACCAAGAGAAAGATCACAGGACTGTAGTATAGTGTCACTCTAACTTCTCGCCACCAACCTGCAAGAGATACACTTAATGAGAGAGAGAGAGAGACAGGATGAAAGAGCTGCCATTCTCCCCGGGGTCTCTGTTTAAAGGCCTGTCCTCGAACAATCCACCGACAATCCACCGAATGTCAGAATAAATCAGGTTCCCTTCTTGTGGTTGACCCCTTTACTGTCAGAGAGAGAGAGAGAGAGAGAGAGAGAGAGAGAGATCAGTCTCTTCTCTTAGCCTTTGTAGTCTGTTTAAAGGGATAGTTCACCCAAAAATGAGCATTATCTTAGTATTTACCCTCATGTTGTTCAAAACTTGTATGATGTTATTTATCGGTCAAGCTCCTATTAGGACAAAAAAACACCATAAAAGTTTCATAAAAGTAATCCATCCAACTAATGCACTACATTCCATGTCTTCTGAAGTCATTCTTTCTGCAGAGAAAATACCGAAATTTAAGTGGTTGTTCAATTGTAATCGCCCCCTCCGGCCAGTGTTAATCTTGTCAAGGAAATTACTGATGAAAACGTTCATTGACTAAGGTTTTTTTTTATTTCATCAATGTTAACAAAGACGAGACAAAAATACAATCATGACAATAATAAAACAATTTTTATTAAAAACATACTGTTGATGCAAAAAAAAAAAAAAAAAAAAAAAAAAGGGAAAAATTCTAAGATATTAACAATGCATTCACACAGTTTTTTTCCTTAAAGAAATAAAGAAATAAAAAATCTCAAAATAATTGATTAAAATAATCCAGTCATAGTATGTTGGGGATTTCCCCGCTTGAGCTGAGTGAGCTGAAAGAGCTGAACTTCTATACTAATCAGTGGCGATTTTAGGGGGTGGCCTGTGGTGGCCTGGGCCACCCCTGAAATCTCATTGGCCACCCTGTGGCCACCCCAGAACTGATTGGTAGTTCATCATGTTCATCAACACAAGAACGAAGAACCAATAGAAACACCTGTCAATCAAAGATGACATCTCAGGTCATTTGTTGATTTAGAGCCACACTGACCCAGGGTCAGTTTTATATTTCTGACCATTATAGTAGTGGTGGGACTGAAGCTGTGTGAGCTGCTCTTTGATCAGTGGGGGGAGGGGCAGGCCGCGGGTGGCCAGGCAGGTGCCGCAGGTCGCAGTCAGCGGGCGCCAGGTCTGGAGTATAATGGTCGGTCAGAAGCACGAAGCTGACACGAGCTAGCGTCTACCTCCAACTTCCAATGAGTTGACGACGTCGATTTGTGATCAAAAAGAAAGCTGTTATTTGAGAGGTATGTTCATCTAATCTAACGTTTAATTTATCCCGAATTTCCATGTGAATGTGAAAACATTTTTTCATTGTTACAGTAGCTAGGTTAAAGAGTAAGCTAGACCCTACACCACATTCAGCATGTTATCTTTATATTGACATGAAATATGAAATGCCATGTTTTCTGATTTAATGACGGAGGTGTGTAAAGAGTTTTCTAGATGTATGTGTTCAATAGCTAAAGTTATATACACTATATTGCCAAAAGTATTCGCTCATCTGCCTTTAGACGCATATGAACTTAAGTGACATCCCATTCTTAATCCATAGGGTTTAATATGACGTCGGCCCACCCTTTGCAGCTATAACAGCTTCAACTCTTCTGGGAAGGCTTTCCACAAGGTTTAGGAGTGTGTTTATGGGAATTTTTGACCATTCTTCCAGAAGCGCATTTGTGAGGTCAGACACTGATGTTGGACGAGAAGGCCTGGCTCGCAGTCTTCGCTCTAATTCATCCCAAAGGTGCTCTATCGGGTTGAGGTCAGGACTCTGTGCAGGCCAGTCAAATTCTTCCACACCAAACTCACTCATCCATATCTTTATGGACCTTGCTTTGTGCACTGGTGCGCAGTCATGTTGGAACAGGAAGTGGCCATCCCCAAACTGTTCCCACAAAGTTGGGAGCATGGAATTGTCCAAAATCTCTTGGTATGCTGAAGCATTCAGAGTTCCTTTCACTGGAACTAAGGGGCCAAGCCCAGCTCCTGAAAAACAACCCCACACCATAATCCCCCCTCCACCAAACTTCACAGTTGGCACAATGCAGTCAGACAAGTACCGTTCTCCTGGCAACCGCCAAACCCAGACTCGTCCATCAGATTGCCAGATGGAGAAGCGTGATTCGTCACTCCAGAGAACGCGTCTCCACTGCTCTAGAGTCCAGTGGCGGCGTGCTTTACACCGCTGCATCCGACGCTTTGCATTGCACTTGGTGATGTATGGCTTGGATGCGGCTGCTCGGCCATGGAAACCCATTCCATGAAGCTCTCTACGCACTGTTCTTGAGCTAATCTGAAGGCCACATGAACTTTGGAGGTCTGTAGCGATTGACTCTGCAGAAAGTTGGCGACCTCTGCGCACTATGCGCCTCAGCATCCGCTGACCCCGCTCTGTCATTTTACGTGGCCTACCACTTCGTGGCTGAGTTGCTGTCATTCCCAATCGCTTCCACTTTGTTATAATACCACTGACAGTTGACTGTGGAATATTTAGTAGCGAGGGAATTTCACGACCGGACTTGTTGCACAGGTGGAATCCTATCACAGCACCACACTGGAATTCACTGAGCTCCTGAGAGCGGCCTATTCTTTCGCAAATGTTTGTAGAAGCAGTCTGCATGCCTAGGTGCTTCATTTTATACACCTGTGGCCATGGAAGTGATTGGAACACCTGAATTCAATTATTTGGATGGGTGAGCGAATACTTTTGACATTATAGTGTATACGGCTAACCTGTGTGTGAAATGGAAGGGTTTGTGCTGTGACTGTACTTTAAATCTTTACATGAGTTATTTATGAGCTCTTTATGTGTATTATTGGTCAGTCAGACCAATAAAATCTTCAAAGTTTTTATACCTTATTTGACATTTTAAATATGCAGAGGCAGGGCAAATTGCACTTAATGCCGCAAATGATTTGACTAACTATTTTATTTGGTAATATTCAAAGTAATTTAAGCTATCAGAACATGTGGAAAATAAACCTGAGTAGACACTGTAAATAGAGTTTTGTTTTTTACTGTATTCAGAGCTCAATCTGCAATTTTGGGGTTTCCAGACAGACACCTATAAGCCCTCGTAGCCAATTTCACACACTGATTTGTACCCAATTTAACAATATTTCTGCTGGACAGTGCAGTTATAGCTAATAAATAAATGAATAATTGATTGAATGATTGATTGAATTGTGCCTCAATCAGTTATCACCTGTACTTGTATCTTTTTATGATTATACACTATACCTGATGTTATACGCAGATTAATTCTCTACAATGAGAATAGATCTTAAAAAATGTGTAACTGTCTTTTCCTAAACAATTAATTATTTAAAAATGGATGTTATGTTAAAATAACCAGAGATTCCCAGCAACTGTAATTAGGTTGAAATAGAACAGGAATAGAAAACTGTCAAATGTCAAAACAACAGTCTGATACTGAATACAAACAATTCAGTGAATTCTAACAAGAGTTTAAGAATTCATTTATTCTACATGTGTAGATGTTGAAGCAAACAATGCGATATTTACACATTTTGATCATGTGCCATTCATAAAGGTTCTCCCGGTATCGCCACCCCACACTAGGTCTGTGCCCTATCTTGGCCACCCCAGTAAAAATGTCCTGGATACACCACTGGTACTAATGGGTTAATTACCTCACTCAAACACATCTTATATATGTGAGATTAATCAGATACAGTATGTCCTCAACATAAATGTAATGTTACAAATTACATCTACTCTGACAACAAAGCCAATGAAAAGGTGAACTAAGTTATGCACTTGTCAAAATGCGTTGTTAATACGCTGTTTCTGTAAAAAAAAAAAAAGAAACGCTACGCATAACACAATATCCTAAACTGTCTAAACGTCAGGAATTCACAGCTTTCCAGTTACTTCATAACTTAAAAAAGTAGCTTAGACTTCAGTATATTCATTTTGTGTATAAACTATTATTTCAGGAGCTAAGGACAGTTTTTTTATGTTGTTTAATCAAACATTTTAATCTTCAGTTTTTTTTTGATAAATGTTTAAATAGGCTACTTGTAGTCTATATATATATATATATTTCAAAATAATTGAATGTTTGGTTAAAATGTATTATGTTACAGTTTGATACATGTTTTTGTCATTTAGCAAATTAACTCAAATATGTTACTTTTGTCAGCTAAAATTACATGCCATTTTAGTCAGATTAAAATGGACTAAAATTAATGAATATGCATGATGAAATATCGACTAAATTTAAAGGAAATTTTCATCAGTAGACAAAAATAAAAAATGGTGTGAAAATTGACATCTGACGCAAGCCTCGTTGGAGGGGAATATTTTCAGTGAAAAAAAAATTCGTCATCACACAAAGCTGTGTATGGCTTCAGAAGTCTAAGCACTACTTTAATAATAGTTTATCATACTTTTTGGTTCTTTTTTTAATCGTTTGACAGACATGAATGAATTGTCTTCACATGTAAAAGAGCCATATGATTCTTCAAAAACTTCTGCTTTTGTGTTCCATTGAAAAAATAAGAGCATACAGGTTTGAAACAACATGAGGGTGAGTAAATAATGACAGAATTTTAATTTGAAGGTGAACTAATTCTTGAAAGGTCTGTGTGATTGCTTTTGATCGGCTATTTACTCTGCAACAAAACACAAGAAAACGTGTGTGTGTGTGTGTGTGTGTGTGTGTGTGTGTGTGCCAGAAAGTGATTGAAATGTGTGTGTGTGAGAGAGAGAGAGAGAGAGAGAGAGAGAGAGAGAAATGAATAGAAATATGTGTGTGTGTGTATGTGTGTGTGTGTGTGTGTGTGTGTGTGTGTGTGTGTGTGTGTGTGTGTGTGTGTATACATGCTTTTGTTGATTGGATATTTCAGTTCGTGGTCTCCAAAAGCGAGCTGTCAAACATGAAGTACGAAGGTCTTATGACGTCTTCGGTGACTCAGAAACCTGCTGGCCACATAAATTGAATTTGCCACAAATCACCAGAGCCACCTAATGTCCTCAAACTAATCTATTCAATCAACAAGAGGAATCGCTCTGAAGATCACCCGTCCTTGATAGCCTATTCTCTCTTTCTCTCTCTCAATGTGCTGGCTGAAATGAAATAATTTTCTTAAAGGTGAAGTGTGTCATTTTTGTGCCTCTAGTGGTAAGAAGAAAAAAAAAAAAAAAAAAAATTCTGTTTTAAAATGGTTTCGATTGGTGGAACAAACAGGTAGTCCCGCCATGAACTCTTGCTGTTGGTTGAGTCAATCAATGTTGCTGTGTCTGGCTGGTCAGGATGCTCAAACAAACAAAACAATGGTTTGATAGTACCACAGGGACACGATTTTATGGTTATAATTGACTCTGTATATTAAAGGGAAATATGAATGAAAATGAAAATTCTCTCATCATTTACTCACCCTCATGTCATCCCAGATGTGTATGACTTTCTTTCTTCTGCTGAACACAAATGAAGATTTTTAGAAGAATATCTCAGCTCTGTAGGTCCATAAAGTGCAAGTGAATGGTAGCCAGAACTTTGAAGTTTCAAATAGCACATAAAGGCAGCATAAAAGTAATCAATACGACTCCAATGGTTAAATCCATGTCTTCTGAAACAATATAATAGGTGTGGGTAATAAACCGATCAATATTTAAGTCCTTTTTTTTTTTTTACTATAAATCTCCACTTTCAATTTCACTTTCACATTCTTTTTTTTTCTTTTTTCTGGTGATTCACATTCTTCATGCATATCACCACCTACTGGGGAGGGAGGAGAATTTATAGTAAAAAAGGAATAAAATTTTGATCTGTTTCTCACCCACACCTATCATATCGCTTCTGAAGATATGGCTTTAACACTGGAGTCACATTAATTATTTTTATGCTGCCTTTATGTGCTTTTTGTAGCTTCAAAGTTCTGGACACCATTCACTTGCATTGTATGGACCTACAGAGCTGAGGCATTGTTCTAAAAATCTTCATTTGTGTTCTGCAGAAGAATGAAAGTCATACACATCTGGGATGGTATGAGGGTGAGTAAATGATGAGAGAATAAAACATTTTGGGTGAACTATTCTCTTAAAGCTGGAATAGAGGAAAGTAGTGAAACATTGAAAACTTTAATCACTATTTTTGCTATGTTTTCCAGTAAAAATAGCTAAATGTTTTTTTTTTTTTTTTTTTTTATCTAGATGAATACTTTAAGATATTATAGACATTACAGCTTAATTTTCTGTAAAGCTGCTTTGAGACGATGTGTGTTGTGAAAAGTATTAGATTTATAGGTAAAACAAGAAAAATCTATTTGCAAAGGGGATTAAATTGAGATACATTCTCTGCAAACAAGTCTTATTATCTTACACAGTTTTGTATCTTAAGTTAATGTATCTTGTTTTAAGGATGTTTAGATAGTTTTACTTGAAAACAAGACTTATTGATTGCTGTGTAGAAAATTCCATCAGTTTAACAGCTAGCAACAGTAATGTTGATGAGCTGTCGTCTTCCTGTCTCAACAGGATTTCATCCCCTCAAATTGCCTTGACGTGACGTCTTCTCCATACTAATCATTCCCTCTAGCATACCATTTGCATAACTATGTCTAAGCATTTGGCACACAGTAATTTATAAATTCAAATTGCTGTGTGAGATATATTCAGCGTAAAGCTTGACAGCAGTCTGTGACACTGTAGGCAAAAGTCATTAACTTATTTTAAAAGCGATTTACTTGCTGACAGTCTAGCGGAAAATGTGTAATTCACAGTAATTCACTTGGAAGTATTTCAATAAACAATGAAACACAAACAGTAAAGCCACAACACAATCTATGCATTAACATGAGACAATTGTGATTAAACCACTATTAACCTTTTTGTTTGCTTTAACAAACAAAGTCTAAATTATTTTCTGAGGTAATCGATTGTAGATAGAGCTTAACATGCATTTAAACTAAAACACTTCATTAACACCACAAACTAAACTAAAATAATGCAAGTGTAACAAAACTAGACCTTATTCACACTAGCGCCATCTTTGATTATTAATGGGAATGACAACGAAGCTGTGAGGGTGTCTTCAATGGGCTGTATCTCAGTTTAAAGTGTTTTTGGATCGTTCCGTGGACAAAACATTAAAAAATATCTGTCCAAGAACTTTCAGTATACAAACAACTCCAGACAACATGAGTTGCCATTGAATAGATGTAAGTCTATCCTTCACAGCCTTGTTGTCATTCCCATTAAAAATCAAAGATGGCGCTAGCATGAATAAGGTCTATAGTTAACATCTTCACTTGTTTGCATTGTAGACGCAGACTGCATCCCGATTCACATACTGCTCTAAATACAGTAGTTTGCAAGATTAGGATTAGTGTGTTCCAAATCATAGTAGTCTACGTTAAAAACAGTATGTCAAAGGTGCCTTTTTGGTATCCTATTTGCAGTGGATTTTTTAAGAATGCATATTTTTGGCTAATATTTGAGAAATATTATGCCATATAATTGAGCAATATTAGAAAAAGTACCCACGTATAAAAGTTCCTAATACTTAAAGGAATATTCCGGGTTCAATATAAAGTCAAAGTCAAGTTTATTTATAAAGCACTTTAAAAAGCTGTAGGCGAGGCAGGGAAGACTGACTAATACCCAAGTATAAAGCACTGCAATAGTCTAGGTGAGATTAAATAAATGCATGTAAGTCAAGTCAATTTTATTTGTATAGCGCTTTTCACAACACTCATAGTTTCAAAGAAGCTTTAGAGAAAATCATGTATTAACAAAACATTTAACTGTAATATCTATAGTCTTAGAGTGATCATTGTGAAGTTTGATTAAATATGATTGTAAATTGTGTATAAAAGCAATTGTGAGCAAGCTGAATGTGAATGTGGCAAGGAACACAAAACTACATAAGATGTTGGTTAATGGAGAAAAATAACCTTGGGTGAAACCAGGCTCACTGTGGGGGCCAGTTCCCCTCTGGCTAACCAGCATGAATATAATGCCAATATTAGTTATTTATGTGCAGTGCAGGTCATGGTTTAAGATTAGTAAACTAAGTAAGTATTAAGGTCCAGTGTTTAAAAAAAAGATTTTTTATGAACAGTTAAGATTAATGACTAATGTCTTTGAAGTCCATCCTGGATTAACTGCAGAAGTTCACATAGATGCATTGTCCTTTGTTAGTTGGCTGATGAAGGCTTTTGTTGGCAATTAAATTATAGTCTGTGTATTCCATTTCAAGAGTGTAGTCCATCAATAGACAAAGGTGATGCAGGCAGAGATCAATGAGGTGCATTGCAGTTCAACCGGCAGGTCATTTTGGTGAGGTTTGGTGGTGTCCATTCTAAGTATCCGATATCTTGCAGTTGGAGTTGGCATCAGTTCATCCTCTGAAGCCCAACCTAAAAGACTGAAGTGATGTCTGGCTAGCACCGGCTGCATTTAGTCATCATCACTCAGAGATACAAAGCAGCGGAGTCTGACACCAAGCAGGAACGGAGTTGGATCTGGCCGGCTCTGGTAACCTCAGAATATGAATCCCAAGGTTAAGACATGGAAACAAGTTGAATAATATTAGCGTAGATGTCAACTGTGAATTTTTGTTGGGAAATATAAAGTTGGGTATTGTCGGCATAACAGTGGAAACTTATTCCATGATTCCTGATAATATCTCCCAGGAGAAGCATGTATAAGTAGAAAAGTAGAGGCCCTAAAACGGATCCCTGTGGCACTCCATACTTAACTTTTGTTTGATATGAGAATTCCTCATTAACACAAAGTGGTAGCGGTCTGATAAATAGGACCTAAACCACGCTAATGCAAGTCCACTAAAGCCAACATAATTCTCCAGCCTATTCAAGAGAATGTCATGATCAATCATGTCAAAGGCAGCACTAAGATCTAAAAGCACTAGAAGTGAAATGCAGCCACGATCAGATGATAAGAGCAAGTCATTTGTAACTCTGATAAGTGCAGTCTCTGTACAGTGATGGGGCCTAAATCCTGACTGAAATTGTTCATATATACCATTTCTCTGTAGAAATGAACATAGTTGAGAAGACACTAAATTTTCTAGTATTTTCGACATAAATGGTAGATTTGAAATCGGTCTGTAAGTAGCCAACTCTCCAGGATCAAGCTGTAGCTTCTTAGTAAGCGGTTTCTTAACTGCCATTTAAAGTTTCTTGGGACATGTCCTAAAGATAGTGAGGAGTTAACAATACTAAGAAGAGGTTCTGAGATTACAGGGAATACCTCTTTTAAGAGCTTATTTGGTATTGGATCTAACATACATGTTGTGACTTTTGATTTTTGATAATTTTTGTTAGCCCTTCATAACCTATGACAGCTAAGGATTGAAGTTGTTCGTGAGGAAAATTATGAGACACTGGAAATGTCACCCAAATGCCCTGCTGCGGGGGCTCTAGAGCTGGAACCAAAGTGTTTGTGTTGCTTGCTGTACTACCCACATCCGAAACAGTATCTACCAGCTTCTTTTTCTCACTGACCTCCACTAGTGTTCGGATGTGTGTCTCTAACTCATTAACTTTCTCCTTCATCCTGGCTAATTCCATATATTTATCACATGTGAATCCCTCACTGCTGACGGAAGAAGCTATAGTAAACATGTGGCATGCAATGCTGTAAGAAATAACATGAGCAGATGCCATGACATACTGCAATTGTTTGTTGTTGTTGTTGCTGTTGTTATGGTTGTTCTTGAACGGCGAGAGTTTGAGATCGATGTGGTTCGATGTGGTTCCTGATCAGCAGATGTTTGAGATTGATGCAATAATCCGTGTAAAACACAGTGGAGAAAACAAATGCGTGCAGTCGAGACACGAGATAGGGACAAGCGTGAAAAGAAAAAAGAGAGAAAATGGGCATGCGTGGTAAAATACACGCAGTTGAACTGTAGAAAAGTGGAAAAAACTAAGCATGTGGTAGAATGGCAAAGGATAAATGATGAACGTATAAGAATAAGAATAAGCAATGCTAAGCAGGCTAGCAAGCTACAAACACTTGTGCAGAGTGCCAGCAGCAACCGGAACAGGAAGTCAACTGGAACTGTGTTACTTTCTCAAGATCAATAAATGAGAGCACAGGTCTCAGCTTTGCAATAGCTCTAAGATGGAAGAAACTGCTCTTCACGACAGCATTAATCTGCTTATCAAATTTAATTTCAGAGTCAAAAATTACACCCAGAATATATAATCATAAAAAGAATGATCTCTGTCTTATTCTCTTTTAACTGGGGAAAGTTTTTAGCAATCCAAATTTTATTATCATACAGACACTCAAAAAGAGATGCAAAAGAAGGATCATCACCAGACTTCAAAGGAAGGCACATTGTATGATACCATCAGCATAACAATGATAAGAAATGCCATGTGTTTAAAATATTGAGCCAAGGGGCAGCATGTATTTGGAAAAAAAAACTGGTCCCAAAAACGAACCTTGCAGAACCCCACATTTAAAAGATTCTGAAGATGATAAAACATTTCCCACAGAGAATGTTTTATTAAGTATGAGATAAACCACCTTAAAGCCATGCCTAGCGTTGCCACCCATCCAGCATTTTCCAGGATTGTCCCAGTTGTTGGCCGTCCATCTTGGAAAATTTTTATTCCATTTCGGGATGCAAAATGTCCCAGAATTTGAAAATGTTCACATGATGTGAGAACCTTACAGCATTACAGGAACAATTCAAGACACCTTTGGACAATGGGCATATTTCAACAACATGTTCAGGCATATTTCAATTTCATAACAGATTTCAAATTAAATTGCGTGATCTCTGACCAAATTAAATTAATAAAACGTAATTTTTTTTAATTTTTTTAAAAAAAATTTTTTTATAAATTTTGTTAAAGATTAGGCTACTAATGTTCAGTGTGAACTATACACAAGAAAACTAATTAGGGCCAAAATAAGTAAATAATTTGTTAAACCTGAACACCCACCCACACACACACACACACACAATTACACAATTACATTTTTTACACAATTCCTTTTCATAACAATACTCTTTAAAATTAAAATTAATAAACTTTAAAAAAAAAAAAAAAAAACTAAATGTTTTAAGTTTTATTATTTAAATTTTGTTACAAATTACACACTTCATTTTGATGGAATTTTATATTTTTATTTAATTTATAGTCTGTGATGGCATGACACCCTCATGCCATCCCAGACTATAAAATATAAATTGCTATAAATTCTCCTCCCTTCCCAGTAGGTGGCAATATGCACGAAGAATGCAAATCTCCAAAAACACAAGAAGAAGAATGTGAAAGTGGAGATAAACTGTAAAAAATAAATTACTGATTAGAGAATTTTCACTTGGCTAATATACACCTCTACACTCTATGCTTTAAAAGTATTTACTGCACAGCCACCTAAAATACAGCCTTCTCTCTCTGCAGCCAGTTTGTTCTGCTTAACATAAAAGCTTCAATGCAAATTTTCTGCCTGGTAGATTATATAGCATCTGTGCCTAGTTCAGCACAAACAAACATCATCTAACACCCTTGCAATTGCCGTGACTTTGTGCTGACAAGATATTTCATTTTATATTCACGTCTCTCTCTCCTTCGCTGTGTGTTTCTGTGAGAGTTAGAGCTGACGTCATATTGCATTTCAGATTCACAGCTGAGCTCCTCTCTCTCTTTCTAAGGCTAATGAATTTGGGGAAGGGGGTTTTTAGCCTTGCCTTTATCTAATTTATTTTGCTGAATCAAGCTCCACTTCACACCTAGCCTAAAGCATGACTTACAGGAATGTTCCAGTTTCAATACAAGTTGATTACCACAAAAATAATTTACACTCTTCCTTTGTTTATTTAAAAAAAGAAAAAAAAATTGCGGTTACAGGAAAGCACTTACAGTGGAAGTGAATGGGGCCAGTCCATTAACACAAAAATACACACTGTTTGAAAAGTATAGCAAAAAAATGAAAGCATTATACATGCTTACATGATTTTACTGTGATAAAATTGCTCACCTTATCTGTGTAGTTAAATCCAATATTACAACTTAGTTGCCATGGCAACGTAACCCTACAGATAAACCCTAACCAAATTGTCCTTAACAACAGAGAGGTGGAGCATTCAGGCAGTTCTTCCACACTTTCAGAAATCAGAATTGATGCATTTTTTAAACTATTGTGGCATTGTGACTTTTTCCAAGAAAGAGGCAGGAGGCAAGGGGTCCAGTTCACACCCAAACGGGATTGTAACACGGTTCAAATGGGCAAGGAGGAGGCGGGAACCGGCTGAACAGTCAAAGTAATATTTAATGAAACAAAAAGACACAAAACACAAACACACACACGGCAGCTGCGTGTGGCTCTCTCTCTCCCGAACTGCCGCATCCAGCTCGGCCTTATCCCTCTCTTCGACTGATTAGCCTGATTGGGGGCAGGCTTTGCGGACTCACAGCCCAGCCCCGCCCTCCTCCTCGTCACACTCCTCCCTCCTTTGCCTCAGGCCGGGGAATCCCTGACATGATGTACAGCCCCCCCCCCCCCCACCTTCTGGCCGCGCCTGCCGGCAGGCTTTCCCCACCTTTTGAGACCTGGGAGGGAGACAAGGGGAGAGAAAAGGGGAGAGGGAAAGAGCGAGGAGGAGCGACAGTGAGAGAGAGAGAGGAGAGAAAGAAAGAAAAAAATTGCTCACCGGTTCCCAGACACGCCATTGCCTGGTCCTCGACCACTCCTCCACCCTCTGGCGGATGACAGGCGCTCCTCCCCGGGTGGACTGGAGTGAGTCCTCCGACCCCTGGCGGATGGAACGGCCCTCCACCTTCTGGCGGCCGGTAGTGAGCTCCTCCACCCCTGGCAGCGGCTCCACCGCTCCAGGCAGTCGGCAGCGACTCCTCCGTCCCCCGGCGGATGGCCATGGCTGCTCTTTTGGGCAGCACATCCCTCCTCCTTCCTGGTATTTGTGCTCAGGTCAAGCCTTGAGCCTCAAGCCCTTTGCCTAGGAGAGCGAGCCACAAATATATCCTCAAAGCAGGATTACGTTAACTTGCGAACTACTGAAATGTGGTAAAAGCACTGTAATACACAACTCTGAGTGGCTTACTTCTTTTTATTAGGAGGTATAAAAACAGATCCATTGGTGTGGCACTCATTTTGTGTCTATGACAGCGGCTGACCAGAACAGTCCTGCATCTGTGAGCTGTGCCATCATTATTCCCTGGAGAATGGACAGACGAGCAATCTGAAAGCTCAGCTTCACAAGAGTAAAAGAGAAAGGGAACATAATAGAAATATAGCAAACTAGGCACTTCAGAACCACTCTACTGTGCCATTCTGCTCTCTTTGCTATTTTTCTGTATTTGTGGGCCTGTATCTCATCACTGCCTGACAGGCAGTCATTCACCACACCAAGACTGAGCTTTCATTGAGGAAAAAATCAGTGAGAATATTTGTAAACTAGATTTTTATAATGCTGAAGAAATTGTGGGCGATGTCCACCTTAGTGGTCCAGGAGCGCCCTCCTTTGGCTCAGCCTGGTCGAGATGGGTGAGGCCAACAAGGCACGATTCCTTGCTTCCCCCATTTCCCAGGTTGGCCTATTTGGCGACACCGTCGAGGACTTTTCCCAGCAGTTCTCGACGGTGAAGCAGCAGATGGAGGCTATCCGGCACATCCTGCCCCGGCGCGGCTCAAGATCCCGCACCCCGCCTGCTCATCGCCAAGGGCATCCCCCTGCGGTGACTGCACTGGCTCCGCCGCAGCCCGCCCCTTCGGCCCAGCCCCAGCGTGGAGCCCATCGCAGGAAACAGACGCCACCCGTCTCACAGCCGGCCACCAAGGACCCTCGCGAGGCTTCGAAGCGAGGCCCCACTTGCCAGTACGTCCGACGAGATTGTCCCCTTGGTCCCCCTCACTTGGAGCTTGGCTTGCGCTTTCCAATCCGTCGCGATGGCTGATCCGGACCGTCCGACTCAGCTACGCGATCAGTTCACCAGGCGTCCACCCAGGTTCAGCGGCATCCACTTCACCTCGGTGAAGGGCGAGAACACTGCTACCTTGCATGCGGAGATCGCTACCCTCCTACAGAAGGATACGATAGAGCCTGTCCCTCCGGCTGAGATAAAGAAGGGATTTTACTTCATTGTACCGAAAAAAGGCGGTGGGTTGCGGCCAATCTTGGACCTGTGAGTACTGAACCGGGCTTTACACAGACTCCCGTTTAAGATGCTGACGCAAAAACGCATTCTGGCGAGCGTCCGGCATCAAGATTGGTTCGCGGCGGTAGACCTGAAGGACGCGAACTTCCACGTCTCGATTCTACCTTGACACAAACCCTTCCTGCGGTTTGCATTTGAGGGTCGGGCGTATCAGTACAAGGTCCTCCCTTTCGGTCTGTCCTTGTCCCCTCGCATCTTCATGAAGGTCGCAGAGGCAGCTCTTGCCCCGTTAAGGGAAGTGGTCATTCGCATTCTGAACTATCTCGACGATTGGCTAATCCTAGCCCACACTCGGGATATGCTGTGTGCACACAGGGACCTGGTGCTCTCGCACCTCAGCCGACTAGGGCTTCGGGTCATCTGGGAAAAGAGCAAGCTCCTCCCGGTTCAGAGCATCTCTTTTCTCGGTTTGGAGTTTGTCTCATTGATGGTGCGCCTCACGAACGATCGCGCACAGTCGGTGCTGACCTGTTTAAAGGCGTTCAAACAGAAAACAGTGGTTCCACTGAAACTCTTTCAGAGGCTCCTGGGGCATATGGCATCCTCAGCGGTGGCCACTCCACTCGGGTTGATGCATATGAGACCGCTTCAGCACTGGCTTCAGACTCGAGTCCCGAGATGGGCATGTTGCCACGGGACACATCGCGTGGCCATCACGCCGATCTGTCAATGCCTCTTCAGCCTTTGAACCGACCTCATGTTTCTACAGGCAGGCGTTCCCCTAGAGCAGGAGCGTCGTGGTTACGACAGACACCTCCAAAATGGGCTGGGGTGCTGTTTGCAATGGGCACGCAGCCGCCGGCTTATGGACGGGCCCACGGCTGCGTTGGCACATCAACTGCCTCGAGTTGCTGGCAATTCTGCTCACCCTGCAGAGGTTCCGGCCGTTGATCCAGGGCAAGCATGTGTTCGTTCGGACAGACAACACGGCAATGATAGCATATGTCAACCGTCAAGGCGGTCTGCGATCCCGTTGTATGTCACAACTCGCCCACTGTCTCCTCCTCTGGAGCCACATGCAGGTAAGTCCAGGACAGCCAGCCGGGTTTATCGCTTGCGCATAGCGCCTTTCACCTCCCCTGAGCTGAAGACGTGCGCCGTTAACTCCCAGTAGTGTTCACAAACTGTGTTCCCTGGTTGATTTCCTCCGAGCCCTGTGGCAGACAAGTTTGCAGAGAGACTTGCTGCCAGCTCAGTACACGTGCTAACTAAGCCCTGTATTGGGGTAGGTGCTCTGCATGTGGTGGTTCCCTGTAGGTAACCCCATGCGATGTATATCTTCCGCAGATTTGTTTCCCTGTTGGCAAATTGCATTTTCCTTGGGCAGAGGCACCTCTGCCCCAGTCACCATGCTTGTAGTAACTCCTCCCCCGTAGGGCAGGACCTACCTTGGGTCTCCCCCACATGGCATACTTCTGACATAGCTCGACAAGACCATATGACACATTTCCACTTAAATACACCTCCGTGTGGTCTCCGCGGTGTCTTCCCCTTGGGAGGGACACCCCCTGACTAGACCTGGTGGGCCCAGTCGGTTAATCCCCCTTTTTTTAGGGAGTGGGAAAAAAAGGGGATAAGAGGCCACGACTGGGCTAGCCCGTCTCTATCTTTTGGGTAGTCGACTTTTCCCCAAAGGGCTGTTCGACACTCATAACTGTGTTGGGGGAGGTTTCGTGTCGGCCTGGTGTGCTGGCTACGAGGCACACAGTGGTCTGCCTGTCACACACCGCCAGTTCACGTAACACAGTTCAGCCAGTTGCTGCGTTTTTGTATAGGGAACACTAGTGTCACTACATCGATACAACGTTGAGTGAGTGACAGATAGGGAACATTATGGTTACTTGTGTAACCTCCGTTCCCTGATGGAGGGAACGAGACGTTGTGTCCCTCCTGCTACAACGCTGAACTACCCGCTGAATTGGCCGGGACCTTGTCTCGGCTCCTCAGCATAAAACCTGAATGAGTGGTTGCATACCAGCTCCTTTTATACCCGTATGTCCGGGGGAGTGGTATGCAAATACCACTCGCCAGTTTTCATTGGCCTATTATCAAAGACCAGAGGTGTCTCGGGCTCCCAAGAGTGACCCCTAGTGTCACTACATCGACACAACATCTCGTTCCCTCCATCAGGGAATGGAGGTTATGCAAGTAACCAGGACATTTTCCTGTGTAAAATTCACTGCCACAATGCTTTCCCATTACCATGCAGTTGCTAAGATGTTCTGAGTAGTTTTAAGCATGGTAGTATATGGTTGCTAGGGTGTTCTGGGTGGTTGAAAGCTGGTTTCTTACTGGCTCAAAAAGAGCCCACCCCCAAGTCTCTATGATATTTTGGTCTCTAGATATTTACTGTAAGTCTATGGTATTTTTCAGACTGTGTTATTGTTTGCCAGGTGAAAATTGTAACTCTGATGTACTTTACATTCAAATACGGTGACTATGGTTGGACATCATGAAGTTTGGTCACAAAGACACATCCCAGTGACTCGAGTCTTTTGAATTTGTTTCCCAGAATGATTCGTTCAGATTCGTTCATTGACCATTTGACACTGTAATTGGCATGTTAGATCGAGTTTAATTTGACTTGAGAGTGAATAACTTAGATTTTGGTCTGTTCATTTAATAAAGGGACCATATGGCTTAAGAAGACTCAAAATAGGGCTGGGCAATATGTAAAAAATATTTTAGCGATAATCGCCTTAAAAAATATCACGATAACTGATTACATCGTCAACCCACCTGCCGAGGGTCGGTGAATTTTGCTTTATTGATTTTGCTTTAAAAATTTTATTCATTTATTGAAACACAGAAAAATTAAAAGACATTACAAAATTCAAATTGCACTTTAAACAAAACAAAAAAAAGCAATAAAATAAAGAAGTGATCAAAAAATCGTATTTAACCACCTCCCCAAATCCAAACATTTACCGTCTCCAATGGCTCCATTTGCCGTCACGCAAGCATCCGTCAATGACAACAGATGGAAAATTAATAACAGCCTACAGATTAAGAACTAAAGACAATTATCAATGTAAAGACAATAATAAGCCTAATAAATTCCCTTGTGATCCCAAAATAATGCTGCCAAATGTGTTCTTATCGAATTTGTGTTTGTATTGCGTTTTGGTAATACAGTTAATGCTGCCAAAAGAAAAGAAAATAATACTCAATTTTAGGTTCAAGGTGAACGTGTCTTGTATTACATTATAATTTATTCACTTTCGTCTTTGTTTCCTTAATACAACGATATATGTAACTGAACCTGCAGAGTTGAGTTCACAATGCATGCCAACCGTGTGGAAATAAAGTGAACTAAACTCACAGCACCTCCTGAGATGATCGGAGATAATTTGCAACATTCTCATAGACAACATTATTCTTGCAAACAGTTTTCAGACGAATGAAACAGTGAAAAAACTCTGAGTGAAAACTCTTTGCATGCGCTTGTTCCACGAGACATGAGACCTGTTCCAGCAAAATTATCAATAAACCTACTCCTTGGGAAAAAAATGCAAGTTTTTTTTTATTTTTTATTTTTTTATACTTATTTGCTCTGCAAACTCTATGCAGACTTAGGACACCAGTATTTCAGAATGACCAGGGCAACAATTCAGTTGCGATGATTGGTCCGCCGGTTCGTCCAGTTATGGATGAATTATTCAGTCGTATAAGTTTTCTATGCACATTTTGGAGATTTTATTCACATCTTGGTGTTTCCATCCAGCAGATTTTATGCGATTTCCTAAAATACACATAAAAAAGTGTTGATGGAAACATAGCTATTGACGGCTTTTCTTTTTTCTGTTCTTAAAAATATAAAAAAGTGTTTCTTCAAGCGCATGTCTTTGTGACTAACAGCATTTCTTGTCATGTGTCACTCTGAGACTTCTTATAGATCGCCCACCTGTTGCAGGTAGATGAGCAAAATTACCCGCGCATGAAAAACATTTGGATGAGGAGCTTGTGAACTGGATTCAGCTTCGTCATATTTTTTGGGTGGCGGGTGCTAGTTTCACACGCTGGTCACTGTTTAATATATTTGGTGACTTCCCAGATCCATGGTTTTGCCATTTCCCGATATTGTCAATAATCGTCTGTTCCCAGTCAGCATCGGGATCTTTGTAAGACATCGTTGATATTCGATTACATCATCCTATCGCCCAGCCCTAACTCAGAATATAGTGCACAAGTCGTATCAACTACTTTTACCATGGTTTTATGATGGCTTAATGTCCTTTTTGGAGATTGACAGCCCAAAGTAACTATTGACTTTCAATATATGACAAAAGGTGTGTGTTCCACTGAAGAAAGAAAGTCATACAGGTTTGGAACAACATGAGGGTGAGTAAATAATTACAGATTTTTATTTTATTTTGGGGTGAACTATCCCTTTGATGTAGTTCAGAGTCACACTATCTAGATTACATGGCTCTTTCAAGGATTCGTTAGGCTGTATGTGTATGTTCTGGTTGTTCAAACAGCCCACAGACATTGTTACACACCTGTCCGCTGTTTTAATATGTCCATTTTAATTAAGAAACTCTGGTGATATGCTATATGTCTGAGGATGTGTTCAGTTAGACCTGTATCACTCATCACTCATTGTCCAGAGTCCCTCACCTTAACAAGGTTTGATGAGGGTATTTCTCCTTTATTTACCCTTCAAAAATAATTTTCAGTATTTTTGTTGTGTTTTCTAGGAAAAATTACATGAACTCGTTAAAACTATGATGGAAACATATTTATCAAATAAATTCCTACGTGCATCAAAAAATGATCAGGTATTCTGATTTTTCGAATAAATTCAATTTGGAACTTGGATGGAAACATAGGTAATGATACCCAGCAAGCTTCACTGTAGTACCTCGAAGCGTTGTGATGATACAGCCTCCCTTCATGATTGACGTCCAGTTTGTTGATGCATTACTTACAAATGATTTTGTATGTTAAAATGCATTTAATAAATTAAATGATCTAAGCCAAATTTCAGGAAGATCTGGTGAACGCTATAGGATGAGTTTGAAAAAGTAGTTAAAACAATTTGTAAAAAATTAGTCAGATTGAAATTGAAATCACCAGATACGTTGAACTTGGCCACTAATAAAACTAGTAGATTGACAGAGAAACTTGTGAAATTAGAGGACTGATATTGGTATTAGTAAGATTTTAGCATTTTGGTAAAAATAACAGGACATAAGCTCTGCTATTTTGGGATGGTTAAAGTTATAGGTCTTCTGCCAGCATAACTGTGCCATTTGTCTTGACAAACATGACATTTGCTGTCAAATGGTCCATAACATTTACATAGAGCTGAGTCATACTGAACTATGACAGAATTCCCTCCATCATTCACTGTGACTGTAGTGCACACTACAAAGGCTGGAGCCTGGGGCATTCTATTTATGGAGTTGCTTTGTTCCAGCTATATGGGCTTCTGTCCATCGTATGATGTCGTAATGAGATTCTCTGTGGTTTCCAATTGTTTTACAATCCCAGAGAGCTTCACCAATAGTCCATTTTTTTGTTCTCTTTCAACAAAGGGTCAGTGGAAGGTGGCACTTAACCTTCAGAAAATGTTGTCTATCCACCTCAGGAGGTGAATTAAAGATAATTTTAGCCATTTCATTTTAAATACGTTTTGCAATTGTTGCAATTTGGGACATGTCTAAATACAGTTAGAAACCCTGATTTAAACTTAAAATCAAACTAAATAAGATGTATTGAATTTGAATGTATTGAATTAAAAACAAAAATGGCAGAATTATTACATTTTAAAAAACTATTTGTTTAAAAAATGTTTAAATTCCTTCTTGAAAATTATTGAAATATAACAGTGTTAAATGTGTGACCATAACTAATGTAGCTGAATTTTCATTCTAAAATAAAATTTGACTCCACTGACGGTTAGGTTTATGCTTGGGTTTTAGGTTAGGGAGTAAATGAAATATGCATTCCATCAGTGGTGGCCCATGCATTTTAAGTCTAGGCCTTCAGTACGATTCAAGCCATAAAAATAAAAAAAAAACACAGTTTCACAATTAATAAGACACCTTACGTCACAGCCAACTAATGATACCAATTGACATTTTAAAAACATGTCCATGCACGAAAGCCAAAACCAAGGAGGTCTAATACCAGGAAAAAGCTATCTAATAATATTTGCGATTTAAATGTTGCTTGCAATAAATGTTGTTTTGTAAGGGTACATGTTTATGCTACTTTTTAAAACTTGAACCAACACTGAAAGCTCCAGCCAGCCTAATTTACACTTAGAAAACTCCTGATGTTGCTATAACAATGCAAAAAGCACTTACCAATTTGGTAGAAGTGAAAATCAGCCCTCCTTTCCTGTTTACATCTCAGGTTTTTAAATCCATAAGGATCTCTTACTTACTTTTGGATTTTCTCCCCGTTTCTCCCCAATTTGGTATGCCCAATTCCCAATGCGCTCTAGATCCTCATGGTGGCGTAGTGACTCGCCTCAATCCGGGTGGCGGAGGATGAATCTCAGTTGCCTCTGCATCTGAGACAGTCAATCCACGCATCTTATCACATGGCTTGTTGAGCGCGTTACCACGGAGACCTAGTGCGTGTGGAGGCTTCACACTATTCTCTGCGGCATCCACGCACAACTCGCCACACGCCCCACTGAGAGCGAGAACCACATTATAGTGACCACGAGGAGGTTAACCCAACGTGACTTTACCCACCCTAGCATCCGGGCTAATTGGTTGCTTAGGAAGCTTGACAGGAGTCACTCAGCATGCCCTGGATTTGAACTTACGAGTCCAGGTATGGTAGTCAGTGTCTTTGCTTGCTGAGCTACCCAGGCCCCCCAAGGATCTCTTTCTTAATGTCGATAGCATCCTTGATGATAGCCAACTCATCAGCTATAGATCTTGCGCTCTTCACTTTCAAATTATGTATATCACTTAAAATGTGATAGCGTCACTTAAGGCCAGCTAGAAGGTGTTGACTGGGACATATCCTAAAGACCACACCCACCAAGAGCAAATAAACCAATCTGCTTGGCTGATGAATCTTACAATTTGACATTAGATGCCTATCAACTTGAACTGTTGAGGGATTCTGTCGAAATTCTGAAGGCCTTAAGGCCCGGAGCTCATAGACTCATGTGCAGCTTGGGCTAAATCCCGGTGCACACTGTACGATTTTGGCCAAGATTCTGCCGTCTGAAACAAATTTCGGGAATCCTAAAGGATTTCTGTCGTCATAGGGCAAAATCAGCAATCTTACAACATTCAGTGTGACATGTTCACCGACGGCCAATTAATAGCCTTTGCGATGAACTTTTAGAAGTTCTGGCAGTGTCAGAAATTTAGCATTGCAGCCATATAGTGTGACTGCTATTACGACGGCCAGATGAGATAGTCCACTCCTCTCTTGCACCCCAGTTCACTTGGAAACTCAACTCAACTCACTTTTATTGTCACTACGCCATTACACAAGTGAAATGACGTGTGAAAAACTGTGTGGTCCATATATTGCAGCCATACATGTAAATACAATAAGTACACTCCACAGAATAACAATGTACATAATAACAATATGACAATGAACAGAATAACAATGTTCAGAATAACAGTATAACAATGTACAGTATAACAGTATAAAGAATGACAATTAGCAATATACAAAATAACAATATAACACTATACAGAATAACAATAAACAGATGTTTACACAGTTTGCATGTTACACAATACACATTACACAATATACAAACTGAACAGTTATTGCAATTGCACTGCAATTGAATTAAGCATAGTATACAAGCACAGTATACATAGCGTGCAGTGATGTGTGGCATATACTACAGTTTTGCCATTAATTCTCAGATGTGCGTGAAGGGATAGATATTAATATTGATAGATATGATATATACACCGATCAGCCACAACATCAGCACCACCCACATCTCAGAATAGCATTCTGAGATGATATTCTTCCCACCACAATTGTACAGAGTGGTTATCTGAGTTACCATAGACTTTGTCAGTTCGAACAACTGTTGCCAACTTAGCGACTTTGTTGCTAGATTTAGCGACTTTTCAGACCTCTTTAGCGACTTTTATTAAAAAAAGCGCCTAGCGACAAATCTAGCGACTTTTTGAACAAACCTTAGCTACCTTCCGTAGAAGAAAGTCGCCAGTACTGCCCCACGAGCGCTGTGCATGTGCAAACAGCATGGTCAAGGACCAATCACGTATCTGTATTGTTTTTTTTTTTGTTTTTTTTGTTTTTTTTTTTTTGTAAACATGCACATAGTTTTTTTTTTTTTTTGCCAGCTATGCGACGACTGCTGCCATCAGATAAAGCGTGACATCCGTTCAAATGAAACATAAAGCAATCAGTTAATGAAGTACAGTTCCTTGAGTGCCTGGTCTGTGTTGGCTTGTGGGGGAATGTACACAGCTGTAATAATAAAAGACGTGAATTCCCTCAGTAGCCAGAATGGTTGACACAGTAGCATGAGGTATTGATAAAGTGCACATTCTTTCCACCCAGAGGTGGAAAGAGTACTAAAAAATAATACTCAAGTAAAAGTACTGTTACTTCTTCAAAAATGTAGTTTGAGTAGAGTAAAAGTACCTGTCCTAAAAATTACTCAAATAAAAGTAAAAGAGTAGCTCATTTAAAAGTACTCATGAGTAGTGAGTATTGAGTACTCATTGCGAAAGCTATGCCCCTTTATAATAAAAACTCTATTCTGCAATTTAAAAATGTAGCACACATACCGTAATTTACATTCCCTTTTATGGCTGTTTGCCAGAAAGAATAAAAAAATATAGGCATCTTATAGTGTTTTTGACTGAAAACTTTTAAAATACATACATCACTTATCTATGATACTGTAAACACTACATGAATCTGATGGAAAAAATAAAAACAAAAGGGCGACATGATTACAGAAATTAGTTATTTTCAATACAGTGATCCCTATTTTATATTGTAATGTATGAAACAATTAAATTAAAATCAGTTTATGTGTAATGTTTAAATTTCCCTTAATGTTGACAGAGAGAGTTACTGTTGCGCATAAAACATGTTCAAAACAATGCAAGGAATGCAAAAAAAAAAAAAAAAGAAAAGAAAAAATACCCAGCTAAAAAAGCAGGGTCAATTGGCGCGTCATGTTCCACACAATAGAGGGGGTAGAGCATTTGTTTGGTACAGGGGCCACATCGGGCTTCAAAGGAATAATTCACACAAAAATGAAAATTTTCTCATCACTTAGTCACCCTTATGCCATCCCGGATGTGTATGACTTTATTTCTTCAGCAGAACACAAATTAAGATTTTTAGAAGAATATCTCAGCTCTTTTGGTCCATACAATGCAAGTGAATGGGTGCCAAAATTTTGAAGCTCCAAAAATCACACAAGTCAGCACTGGCAGCATCTGAAGAATGGCCTCTGTGGCCGAGAATGCTGGCAGTGACTGGGGAATGGCCTCCTTGGCCGGAAATGCCTGGGGACCAGGAGCACTTCATCTCCTCCTCCTCCAGGTGGCCGGGAGCACCGCTGTGGGAGCAGCCGTCATGACCAAGGGTGCTGGCACTGGGACAGCTGAGACTTCAGGCATGGGTTCCGGAACGGACGAGCCTTCAAGCGCTGGCTCTGGGGTGGACGAGCCTTCAAGCGCTGGCTCTGGGGTGGACAAGCCTTCAAGCGCTGGCACTGGGACGGACGAGGCTTCAAGCGCTGGCTCTGGGACGGACGAGGCTTCAAGCGTTGGCTCTCGGATGGACAAGGCTTCAGGTGCTGGCACGGGGAAGGACGAGTCATGAAGAACTGGCTCGTTGGTCGTGGCAGGCGTGGGCGCTGGCTTGTTGGCTGTGGCAGGCACGGGCGCTGGCTTGTTGGCCATGACAAGCGGTGATTGGTTCACCACACTGCAGCGTGACTGGGTCGAACACTTGACAGAGCTCCACACCGCAATCCAGGAATGAGGCGCAACATGGGCATTCATAGTCCAACATGTCGATTCCCCAATTGGCAGGAAATCTCCTCCTGGTGTCGCCTCAGCAGGGCTTCTCGCTGCGAGAGGGCGGAGTGAAGAGATAAATCCTCCGCTGGGTCCGTGTTTGGTCGGATCATTCTGTCACGGTGTGGGGAAGACAGGACCCAAAAGCAGAGGAAAATAGTTCCTCTAAATCCTCCTCAACAGTCCTGGGCGCCAACTGATGAGAGTGAAGGCAAGCAGACAGGTAACTGCACCTTAATAGACAGGCAACCTGCAGACACATGAGCTTGCTCCAACTACACAAGAGAGAAAGCATCAGACATGACAGCAGACAGCAAACAGTCACAGTCACAATACACCAAAATGATCTGACATCGGACAAGACACATGCGGAGGTTTAAATAAGAGAAACCTTCACAGTTGAACACACAACCTGGCAAGGTGCCATGACCATGACATCACTGGAGGGCGCACGGCGGCAAATCACGCACAGCGATAGCCCACCGCAAAACACGAAACACAAGACAGACAGGGGAAGATGATGTCATGGTCCTCGTCAGACAAAACCCAACCTGACCGGTCGACAGGACCATGACATCACCGGAGACTTGCACAAATGGGGAACACAAAACACAAAGGATGGCCTATACTGCCACGAACCCGTCAGGTAGAATCTCAACCTGACTAGGTGACCAGACCATGACAATCTGCCACAATTTGAACTTAGTGCAAAGTACATGCTTTTTGTTGTTAGCCTCTGCCTTTAAAAAAAAAGTCTAGATATGTGTGACCTATTTGTGGAACATGCCTTATTTCATTGCATGATGTCATAAAGAGCCTCTAAATTGCGTTTCTACTTGCTCTTGAATCTAAAAGTGCTTTTTGCAGTGAACAAGAAAATAATTGAGAAAGATATAGTTGCAATATGTGTTACTAGTGAGAATGTTGTTTAGTTTCAAGCTGTCCTTTTTCATTATTTGCTGAGTCTCTGCGGAGTGAACTCCAAAAGTGAGTTCACTTTTGACGTCATTATTGCACCAGTGCCTCGATGGATGAATCATAAGTCTTTGTTTTGAATATGCAGGTCTCTCTCTCGCTCTCTATTTCACACTGCACACAGGAACTCACATACTTCGCTTGACCTTGTGTGAGATTTGCTTTGTTTAAGATCAGTCAGCCATGTTAAACGGATGATGCCAGCTATCCGATGTCTGCTGCCACATGATAAAGTGTGACATCCGTGCAAATGAAACATATAGCAATCAGTTAATGAAGTATTACAGACGCGTGGCTGTGAGAAATCCATATTCTCAGTAAATAACCTACAGAAATATCTATAGTGGCAGATGGCCTTCCTGTCTTTATGACGGTTCGACTGGGAGAGTGGGAAATAGGGATTGTAAGCAAACGTCTGTGTGTGGGTTTGTGTGTGTGCGTGTGTGTGTGTGTGTGTGTGTGTGCAGTCATTTTTCTCAAAAGTGCTTGAGGGAGTCAGTCTGTCAAAGAGAAAGTGGATGTAGTCACATGTGTAATACATCTCTTCCTCTCCTGCAGGTAAATGAATGAACTTTTTCTTTAAATTCTGTCATCGTTTACTCAACCTCATATCGTTCCAAACCTGTATGACTTTCTTTCTTTTGTGGAACAAAAAAAAGAGAAATTTTGAAGAGTGTGCTGATTGCTCTTTTCCATATAATGAAAGTGAATGGGGACTGGAGCTTTCAAGCTTCAAAAAGCATGTATGTGCAACATTTCCCCAATTTGTTTTTCAAACATTTATTTTTATTTTTGTATCAGAGCTATTTTATGTCAGAAAATCAAAAGGGAACAAATATTGCATCCTAAGAACAGAATGCGTACCATACAGCATTAATGTGCGAAGAGGTTAGCCAATCATTACAGAGGTTTCTTCTTAAAGGAATTACAGTAACATAAAACAGACTGAAATTTAAGTTGTTATTCACTGATAATCTTGATATTGACCTTAGCCTTTTTTTTTTTATGGAGTTCTTAACAACTTTTCTGTTCGGTTCAAAACAGACTCGGTAGAGTACAAAAGATATACAGCACACCTCCCTTTTGATTATAAACATGAACATTGACATATTTTTACCCTGAATACAAGCTTTTTTGGATGCATTTCATCTGGAAATAGCGTCACCTACATGTCAGTGGTGGTACTATTCTTATACAGTAAAAAAAAATAAAAAATCTCAAAAATTGTATCTGTTTGAAACAAATACAGAATCATGGTTTATATTAAAAATATATATATTTTAGAATATAAACGTCTGCTCAGAGCGAGAAAAAAAAAATCGCATAGACTTCCAACTACCTAAGCAACACCTTAGTGACCACTCAGAACACACTGACACATTACAAATATGTGATTTACTTATGCATTGTTGTGGAGAATCCCAAGGCATTTTTACCAAATACAAGATTCACCCATCCATCCATCTTCAGGTGTGTCAAGGTTCAGGAAAACACCTGAGCTGGGACTGACCCATCACGCTAATGCAGGGAGCTGAACAGGAAAGCCTTGTCTGATGTTATCCTCAGTCAGGGTTGGGAGGGTTACTTTTTAAATGTATTCCACTACAGATTACAGAATACATGCTGTAAAATGTCATTTGTAATGTATTTCGTTAGATTACTCAAGGTCAGTAATGTATTCTAAATACTTTGGATTACTTCTTCAGCACTGGTAGATTTTTTCACTTGTTTTGACAATAAAAACTCTGCCAGTACAGTAAGACAAAATACACATGTTAAAAATACATTCTCTGAAAAA
The DNA here is from genome assembly GCF_019703515.2 of Myxocyprinus asiaticus. Taxonomy (NCBI): domain Eukaryota; kingdom Metazoa; phylum Chordata; class Actinopteri; order Cypriniformes; family Catostomidae; genus Myxocyprinus; species Myxocyprinus asiaticus. The sequence goes on along the minus strand of NC_059348.1, from coordinate 52,657,733 downwards.
CCTAAATATCTTATGCAGTGTTGTTTTTAAAACAAGATAAATCAAACTGATCTTGTTTTAAGGATTTTTAGATATTTTTTACTGGAAAACAATACAAAATCTATTACCAAGAATATGATTTTTGCCCTAATATCAAAGGTCTTACTAGAAAAAAGAAATTATGATCCAACATGAATTTTCTTGATTAAAAATATGATCGTGCCAGGTAACGTGCATGTAAAATGGCTAGAAATAGCATTTTAGCTTAGCGTAAAGCTGACAATTTACACAAGGTTTATTTCTATTTCTTCTGCTCCAAACTTACTTCAAACTTACTTCTCTGTCTGCTCGTATGAATGTAACACATCATAAGAAAGTGTTTCTCCGCTGTTCAAATGCACTTTGGATCGCATCATTTATATGTATAAATGTTTTCCATCTGAAAGGACTAAATATTAAATGAAACAAATGACAATAAAATGCAAAGTAATCTCTTCAGTAATCAAAATACTTTTTGAATGTAACTGTATTCTAATTACCAATGATTTAAATTGTAACTGTAGTGGAATACAGTTACTTATATTTTGTATTTTAAATACGTATTCCTGTTACTTGTATTTCGTTACTCCCCAACCCTGTCCTCAGATAAGTTTAGCTCACTTTAGTCTCGCATAGCCAGAGTTTTGACTGTCGAGATTAAGTGGGATCTACTTTGCATGTTATTCTGGTCAAGAACTGCCCACTTAGACAGAAAGAGAATGTCTGAGGGGTAAATCTGAATATGATATGCAGAAACTCTTACAACAATGTAGAATACACTGATCAGCCACAACATTAAAATCAATGACAGGTGAAGTGAATAACTTTGATTATATCATTACAATGGAACCTGTCAAGGGGTGGGATATACTGTATTAGGCAGCAAGTGAACAGTCAGGTCTTGAATTTCATGTGTTGGAAGAAGGAAAAATGGGCAAGTGTAAGGATCTGAGTGACTATGACAAGGGCCAAAATGTGATGGCTAGACGACTGGGTCAGAGCATTTCCAAAATGGCAGGTCTTGTAGGGTGATCCTGAAGAAGGTGGCCTGGTCTGATGAATCACGTTTTCTTTTAGATTATGTGGAAGTACGGGTGCGTGTGCGTCGTTAACCTGGGGAAGAAACGGCAGCGGGATGCACTATGGGAAGAAGCCAGGCCGGATGCTCTGGGCAATGTTCTGCTGGCATTCTTGTGGATGTTACTTTGACATGTACCACCTACCTAAAGATTGCTGCAGACCACGTACACCCCTTCATGGCAACGGTATTCCCTGATGGCAGTGGCCTCTTTCAGCAGGATAATGCGCCCTGCCACACTGCAAAAATTGTTCAGGAATAGTTTGAGGATCATTACAAATAGTTCAAGGTGTTGACTTGGCCTCTAAATTCCCCAGATCTCAATCCGACTGAGCATCTATGGGATGTGCTTGACCGACAAGTCCGATCCATTGAGGACCCACCTCGCAACTTACAGGACTTAAAGGACCTACTGCTAACGTCTTGGCGCCAGATAACACAGGACACCTTCAGAGGCAATATTTCCCATTAATTACCTAGATTGTGGCGGCCCCCTCATTATCAGTGTACGACAGCAAACAGATAACGTTACTGCATAAGTTATCATTGATAAGTAACGTTAATCTAACATTAGCTAAGTTAGGTAACGTTAACGTTAACTAACAACATTAGCTGTCAGTCTCCTCGCTTAAGTCGACTGACATATCCGGCTGCTTGTCGTGAAAAACAATGTATAACGTATGTAACGTTATATCTAGCTAGCTAACGTTAGCTAATTATCTAATGTTGTATGAACTCTATGAAATATATTAGCATAATCTTTTGGTAGAAAAGACTCCTCACACCCAGCTGCTTTGGCTTTGTCTAGGGGCCAGTGTCCTCATCTCTGCTTTGAAGAGACTATTTTGATTGTATAAGCTTTTGTATAAGTACTATTGCTGCCAACATGGAAAATTATAATAACTATTGAAAAAAATAATAATTTCAAAGCCATACTGACTACTAACTATTTTTTATCAATCTACAATCTATTTTTTACCTTCCTTTCTTTATTTCTTCCTTACTTTCTTCCATCAATCTTTTATTTGTTCTTTTGTTCGTTCGTTCCTTCCATACATTCTTCATTCCACAGTTTCTTCCTACATCTATCTTTTCTGCCTTTCATCCATCCTTCCTTCCTTCCATAGATCCTTCCATCCATCCTTCCTTACATAGATTCTTCCTACCATCCATCTATCCATCCATCCCTCCATCCCTTCTTCCTTCCATTCATCTTTTATTAAATAGAATATTTAAGACATGTACCTATGAGAATACCTATATCTCTGTGAGACGCCTGTGTAGAGAGAGAGAGAAAGAGAGCTGACATGCCACAAATGCAGACAGTGATTCAGCATTTGTGGTGGGAATAAAAATGTTTTAGAAGAGAGCCCGGCTGACGATGAGTGTGTGTGGGTGTTAGTGTTGGGTTCGAGTCCACCTTAGTCGAGTTTGAGTCGAGTCCGAGTCCAAAAGGGGCCAAGTCAGACTCAAGACCGGGTCCATAACAGACCGAGTCCGAGTCGAGTCCAAGGCCGAATGAATCTGTTCATGAATCTGAATTCAAATTGTAACCATAAGCTCAGCATCAATATTTTAAGCTTATTTTATCTTTCACAGCTAAGAAAAAACTATTGTTAATATAAATGTAACAAAAACACCTCATTTGAATTTCAAATATATTTTATGATAAGTGTCCTGCTGAACAAACTTCAAAGTGGTTTCAGGATGAAAGTGTATGCTTTAGGTGTATGAAGTCAAAACTGTCCTTCAACACACTTCTTATTGTGTTCTGTTGACATTTCAATTATTTGTTGCTTTTTCCCCTCCACTCAAACATAGACTAAAGAAAGTGAAAGCTGCATTAGTCATTACAACCAGAGTTATTATTGTTTCATATTTTAATTGAGTTTTTAATTCTACTTCATTTTCAATTTGCCCTTTCAATTTAGTTTAGTTTTATCTAAAATGTTCCCTATCTAAATAAATAATAGTCTATACTGAGATTTCTTCTTGTCTCTATCTGCCAACAAGTTTGGGGAAATAATGAGTCAGCACAGTAGTAATTAGCACTCGCTAAAAAGTTGCATCTCATGATTTGAATGCAAATGCTACATCCAAAAACACTGGAAAAGCCCACGGCTAATATTAGGGCCATTTAACACAGACATGACTGTCTAGTTAATTTGCGGAAAACGGCACAATGCGGGGCAGTTCTGCGCACTGCTTGGGCACTTGAAACCCTGATGCGTCCAAATGTTATCATTTTTTTAAAAAATAAGAGGTATCTTAAAAATGTATTTAGTACTACCTTGAAGAAGCTATCTGACAACAGATACTCACATATATTCCACAAGACAATATAGTAACTGAATTTAAACAAATGATCCTGTTCAAAAGTGTACATTCCCTTGGTTCTTAAAGGATAAGTTCACCCAAAAATGAAAATTGTTTCATTTGTCATTGTTCACTTTCCTCTGTGCTGTTATAGCCCCGTATGACTTCCTTTCTTTTTTTAACACAAAGGGAGAAATTATGAAAAAAATTAATTGCAAAAGAATGCAAAAGTATATTTCAGAAGTCTAATAAATTGTTGTATGCAACTCATATCTTGTTCTGAAGCAATATGATAAGTTTTGGTGAGAAACAAACCGAAATCTGATGTATTATTAAGTGAAACTCTAGACTGACCATTGATCTCCTGTGTGCGTTCATGAGACAGACTGCACGCGAGCTTTAGAGCTACTGGCACAAGAGCAAACCCTTTAATATGTTGTGTTGCTTTCTCTATGATTAATGACTGTTTTTGTAAGAATTGTTCATGAGTCCCTGCTTTGTCCTGATTTGTGAAGCTGCCCACTTTTCTTAAGAAAAATCCTCCAAATACTGTTCATTCTTTGGTTTCCCAGCATCTTCTGCACATTTCGGTTCTTCCCAACAGTGGCTAAATGATATAGACATCCAGTTTGGACACTTAGGACAATTGATGGACACATACACAACTATTACAAAAGATGCAAACATTCACTGATGCTCAAGAAGGCAACACAAGAACCAAGAACCAAGGGGATGCAAACTTTTGATCAGGATGATGTGTGTAAATGACAGTACATTTTGTGTAATATAGCTTTTGAATGACAGTACTACATAAAACATATAACCTTTTATCTAATATTTGTATACATTCTGAGAGGGGTGTGAAAACTTATTGGCCTAAAACAAAAGGGGTGTGCAAACTTCTGCACTTCACTGTATATAGTTTGTGAAAATGTATATTTTATTTTATATTTAGTTTTTCTACGATTTAACCACATTTTAACTTTTTTGTTTTTTTTTTATGTAGAAATTCCTATTCTATCCTTATAATTTCATAATGCATGTGTAATTATGAGTAGACTTGTCATGTCAGGTACACATTTGAACACAAAATTCACAACATTGGAACCTAAAATTCAAAATACAATCCCCACATCTCAACATTTAAGTGCTTGTACTATGTAATAAGTGCAGTGTAGCTGTCTGCACGTGACATTGAAAATGAACATTCACAGTGACAGAAAACACCTCGCTTACATTTTCACGTTGCGCGAAGAAAGGGATCGGCTTCTTTCAGCTCATTGTTGAAAAGTCCTTTTTATTTGGGCATTTCTAACTTGCACTGACTGACAGGACGACACAGAGCACGGGCACCAAGCACATGATACATAACCAGATACATTTCAGCTGATTTGCTGAAAGACTAGAATGAAAGTATCATCAAAACGTGCGATGCAACAAAATTGCTTCTCTTCTCTGCATACGACAACAGAGACAATAGCGAGAAGGACAGTGAATGAGGAGATTTAATTTAAGGAGAAAACAAATCAGTGACCCTACCAGCTGAAACCAGGACATAATTTAAAAAAAAATGTAGAGAATTGTCGTGATGCATTTCTTAAAACCGGGACTGTCCTGGGCAAACCGGGACATCTGGTCACCCAATCTATAATTAAATTATAACAAAACATTTCACTCCCCAAAATATTTTAATATTTTATTGTGCATTTTATTGTAAAAGAACATATTTCAAGCAACTCATCAATGCTTTTAAAATAGAAAATCAATAATAAATAGGTGCTGTTTATCTGTTTAGAGTTGCTGTCTGCTTTAGCAATAAAAAAAAAAATTCTGAATATTTAAAAAGTTCCAGTTAATTCATCAAGGGCCAGATTAAGTTGGCAACACTGCGTGAACCACAAGAGACTACAGATGCCTACATGCCTACATTACATCTAAAAAGACTTAATAGCCCAATATTAATAATATTTTTCTGAATTTTTGTTTTGATGTGAGAGACATGATGTGGGTGACTTGACTTACTGAAGTTCTTAACCACGATAAAACCACGATGCGAGCACCGTCTTGGCTGCACAAACGGCACGTGCGATTTTACCAGTTGTCAGGTCCCGTGCCGTGCGAAACTGCCTTGTTTAGTTTCTAGTACACAGTTGGCTAGATACCTGTCTTTATGTGTTCGTCATGCCAGCCACCTCGGTAACTGATGTTATACAGTAGTCTCCATTGTAACATTCAAGTGTATTGGTTGACTGATGAGCTGCTCTGTACGTGCTTATTTGTGCGTGTGTTTGCTCAACACGGTGAAACAACTCTCGCAACATCTACGACATCAGGGGCTGCTACAGCTGCATGCAGACAGAGATGTGTTCATTTATTTCTGTTTCGTTATGTTTATTTTTTCATGTTTTTTCCATTGCATCACAAATGCCATGGACTTGGCTGGAATCTGAAAAAAATCTGGAGTCCCAAAGGCTTGAGTCCGAGTCCGTGATAAGTTCAAGTCCATTAAAATTGGACTCGTGACTCGGACTCGAGTACCCCAACTCTAGGGGGTGTTATATCGATGTCAAGCGATGTTTTAGCGGGTATGACATTAAACACACAGAGGGAAATAGAACAAGATTTTTAAGTGTGTTTTTAAAACAAGACCCAATTTGTTCCAAGAGAGGAAGGCAGCTACAGAGATTAAAATGAATATTTATCAAGCATCAGAAAACTAATGTCTGAATAAATCCAGATTCCAGTACAGCTATATAATAGTCTATTATATTTCTAAATCTGTCGATTACACATTGGAAATTTTAAATTAATGTAAACTGTAAACCTTACACTGTAGCCCATAAACCCATTTGCATTTCCACATATTCAAAGCTGTAACATGGCTTCAGAAGACTTGGAATATAAGTCATTTGGACTCGTTTTATAGCACCTCTACGATGCTTTTTGGAGCTTAACAGCTCCTGGTCACTATAAGCTTTTGTTGTTTTGTCATTTTTGTAGAAAAAAAGCCTCATTGACTTTCTGCCAAATTTCTCCTTTTGTGTTCTGCAGAAGAAAAAGTGTCATACAGGTTTGGAATGACATGATGGTGAGTAAATGATCTTTCATTTTTGTGTGAACAGTTCCTTTAAACTGAATCCCACAATTTAATGACCAATATCTCATAAGCACATGCACACACACACACACACTCAAGAGACGTAAGAAATAATCCTCGTCTTTGCTCAATTAGTTTTACACATGACTGGGTAACCATCCCCTGAGCTTTTGATATAGGTTAAATTATCTTTATAAAGAGGTGGAGGAGCACAAGAGCTAATAATGAACTTAAGCTCTAAAGTGTAAGAACTTTCCTCAATATCCCAAACGAGAGTAATTACAAGTACTGTAAATCCATCTGTAGCCTGACAAAGAGCGCCAGCACATGCAGGCCAGTGCACTTTAATGAGAAATTATTTACATATTCAGGGCGCTATTTTAAGAGCACTAGCGCAAAGCGCAGCGCTGTGCTTTAAGTCATACGTGTAAAGTCAGTGGGCAAGGCCATAAAGTTTTGGTATTGTTGTGCAAGTTAAGGCGCACTAAGTCTAGACACATGTGCGTATGGTGAAATTGCACGTGCAAAACGCTAATGGGCTGGGTCAAGTGCAGTTTAAATCTGAGGTTCTTCTCCGGTTATTGAATCATCTGCATCCTATTATATAGTCCATTCCCTGTCAAGCACCAGCGATATAAACAAAGACAGCACATTCATATAATGTAAAATTATACTGTATGTAAGTATTATTACGTATTAACAGTGACTGTATCAGCCTTTCAGGTTAGGCTGTAGATCGAGGGATGTTTTTCTTTTTTTCTTTTTTTTTGTACGCACATCACCGGTTTATTTTGCTTAAAATGTAAATGTATTTATTGAAACACGAAAAAACTTAAAACACGGATAGCTCCACATTTACATTACACTTCAAACGACACGAAAATAGAATCAAATAATGAATTGGTCAAAAAATGTTCTCCCCTTTTCCCAGTGCACTCTAAGTCCTTGTTGTGGTGTAGTGACTTGCCACAATCTGGGTGGCGGAGGACAAATCTCAGTTGCCTCTGCATCTGAGACTGTCAGTCTGTGCATTTTATCATGTGGCTTGTTGAGCATGTTACCATGGAGATTTGGCATGTGGAGGCTCACACTATTCTCCATGGCATCCACACACAACTCACCATGTGCCCCACCAAGAGTGAGAACCATGAGGAGGTTAACCCAATGTGACTCTGCCCACCCTAGCAACCGGGCCAATTGGTTGCTTAGGAAGTCTGACAGGAGTCACTCAGCACGCCCTGGATTTGAACTTACGACTCCAGGTGTGGTAGTCAGTGTCTTTACTCATTGAGCTGCCCAGGCCCCATAAATACAATTGTTAATATAATAATAATAATAGTAATAATAATTATAATAATAATAACAGAAAAATAAACCATGACCTTGAGAAGGTTTTAAACAAATCTCATAAAGTTGATTTATAGTGATTGTCAGTGACATTATTTGATGTTCCAGTATATTTTCTGAGTTTGGATATGAACTTTAGGGCCCACGAAAATAGAGCCCTCATTGTTAATGAAACTGAACATGTAAACCTTTCATCTATTCAAATTCATCCGGAGACAGCAGAGGAAATCAGGCCATAGATGTCTGTTTAAAGAAACTGAACAAGTTTAAAGGGCATCAGTGTCTTCTGATGTACTAATGAAGCTCTCTCATTTGTATATTCCATGTATAGCTTCTGATTGTGAATTAGCCTTCAGAAAATGTAGTCCATGCTAAGACAAGCATTACTATTACTGTTGCTTTTACTAACCCCTAACTCTATGTATTAAACTTTGACAAGTATAACTCATCCTTCATCATTTGTGATACAGACATGATTGGGTGAAATCTTACATTTAAGGAGGATCCTGAGCCATATCTAGAGAACAGAATATAAAGACTTGGGGGTGGGTCAGTATGTAACTACCTAGCAACCACCAAGGACACACTAACAGCTGTTTAGCAACGTGATAAAATGAACTATGAACACCTAACTGTATACGCTTTCTTCTGAAAATGTAAAACCAATCTAGTTTCATTTTTACAATCCATTTTATATGTTGATCAAACATCATTAACATGCAGGTGATGTGGATAGATTATTCATTTAATTAATCATTAATCATAAATGGGCACCATTTCAGGTGGTCAAATGAGAATCGTGGGCCAGTTTGCTGACAAGTGTTGAATTAGAGTTAAAAACAACCACGGAGCCCTGCTAATAAAAGACTTGTGAAGATCAGGAGAGATAACCTCAATTTAGCAACAACACCCACCTTAAGAACTCAACAGAGAGAGAGAGAGAGAGAGAGAGAGAGAGAGAGAGAGATTTAAAGACTGCATGAATTTTGATTAAATTTAGTTTTGTGTATGTATTTTAATTGAAAGGCAATAATTAAAAAAAAAAAAAAAAAACTATGCAAGTTCATCAAATATACAATATAATGGCATCCCACTGCAAATAAACAGCAGTATATGTTGTGCCCAAACACAGTCCAAGTCCGCTTGAGAGGCATTTATAAACTAGATTTACATTTTATTTTATTTTTAAGAAAATGTGAGCTGTGCTTGCCTGTGAAAAAGTTGCTGCCAAAGATTATTACTTAGGGTTAGGGGTTTGTTCAAATCTTGTATATGTGATACAGTATGTAATGCATATGTTTTAACATTGTTGTCACAGGACCTTACTACATTGGATATTTAATATACAGTACAGTAGCTAGTGACATTCATTTGTCATATCATAATACATGCAGTTATTTTGCATTTAGAATCTGCTTTTGTGTAAATGCTGTATCACTGAAAGAGGTGTTAAAAATCACAGTTGATATTACTTCTGCTTTATTCATCACACTGGAAATGAAAGGTCAAAGCCAATGGAAGAGTGGTTTGTTGCATACTGCACATGTTGCACAGCTTGGCAAGTGTAATAAGTCTAAGTATTCCATGCACACAGAAAATAACTGTATACAAAACGTGTACTATGCATACTGTATACATTATACAAGTGCATACTTCACACATATACAAGTGAATACACATTATACTGTACAAAATCATATGTAAAATACTACAAAAATATTACAAGTAGTATAATAGTGTGCTATTCAGAGTATATCCATGGCCGAGAGCTTGATGTAAAGGAATGCATAATGCTCTATTATCTGTCCAGCCTGTAATCCTTAAATGTGTCCAATAACATGTTACCCTGGAAAACATGAAAAAACAGTAGAAGTCACCATGAGAATGTGGATCTGATCTCTAGAGACTGTGTTTTCCCTCCCATCAAATTAACCACACACTTTATCCTATCCATCGATGCTACAGTTCAATGGCACGGCTGGTCATTGGGATAGGGAGTGGGTGTGTCCTGCCATTATAGAAGACAAACACATGCAATGTTACATTAATCACACTGTATGCACACTGAACCACCACACGCAGAGGCAGATCCAATAATAATGGGAGGGTGAGAATGAAAGGGTTGCGCCCAGACAGGACGAATACCCTCTGTGACGGTAGACAAAAATGGCACAAGTGAGAGACAGAGAGAGAAAGAAAGAGAGAGAGAGTAAAGATGGGTGGTCTATTTCTGTCCAGCGGTTCTCAGGAGAAAGTCACCTAGTACGGGCTCTCCTGGTCGCATGGCACTGTTCCAACCTTGGAATGTGAAGCGGAAAGGAAAGGAAAAGGGAAATAAAAAGGACAGGATAGAGCAAAAGGAAAAGAAGATGAAAAGGGAAATGGAAAATAAATTAAACGAAGCAGGGTGAGAAAAGAAAGGAAATGGAAATTAAAAAAAAAACAGAAACTGAATGGAAGATGAGAAAGGAAACAGAAACAGACACAAGAAAGCAAAGAGAAAAGAGGGAAAGAAAACTGAAACAGGAAATAATATAGTAAAATGAAGAGAAGTGGAAATTGAAAAAGGAAATGGAAAGGACAGGAAAGTGGAAAGGAAAGAAAACAGGAACAAGAGGCAAAGAGAAAAACAGGAAAGAATGTCAGAAGATGTCAAAAGAAAGGAAGTAAAAACAAAAACCTGAAAGGAAACAGAAAGGAAGATGAAAATGGAAATGGAAAGGAAAATAGGAAACCAAAGAAGGGAATTAAAACAAAACAGAATATCAGAAAAAGAATGTAACTGAAAACTAAAAATTAAAGGGAAAGGAAGATAAAAAAGTAAATGGAAAGGGAAGGAAATAGAAACAGGAAAGAATACTGTATAGGAAAAGAAAGGAAGTGGAAACAAACAGAAAAGAAAAGGAAAAGAGGGGAGGAAATGGAAAGGAATATGAAAAAGAAAAGGAAAATTAAACAGGGAAGTATATAGAAAAAGAAAGGAACTGGAAACAGAAACAGGGCAGGAAAGGATAGGGAAAATGGAAATGGAAAATGAAAGGAAAGAAAAAAGAAAATGGAAACAGAAACAGTAAAGGGGAAAAAAGGAAAGGACAATAGGTGGGAAAAAGGAGAGGGAAACAGATATGAATATTGGGATAGTACAAATTTGATTCACTACCTCTCTATTGTTAATCATGCATTCTTTCACTAATCTGAAGCCAGAAGAAAATGAAATAAATGAATAAATTGGTCAAAAATCCAACATTTTCATCTGTGCTGTGTGCAGTCTGTAATGGTTTTTCAAATCTCATTAAATTCTCAGAGAAGACTTTAAAGGAAACAGCCATGTATTAATAGTCCATATGCATGGATATGTTGTTTTGCTTTTAACATGTCCATCAGCGATGAGGACCATATGTTATATGATGAACAACCTCAGTCTGCATGCAGCCAAGCCAGCTGTTCATAGTTTGTTAATAGCTTTCAGAGGAATGTATTTTCCCCACTGGGGAGAGAATTTTTCACGTAAGATCAAGCCTGGTTTGTGCTTAACGGCCTCGGGGAGCATTTGTAAGGCAGTGTTTATAATGCAGCATTTCTGCACTGATGTAACTTAAAGATGAGGTTTAGTTTTAACACTGTTGTTAAACACCATAGCAACAACCTCAGTGCCCTAGCAATGCACTATCGAATAAATAGAGTGTTACAGTTCAGTTTAGTGGTTGATGAAAGCCACTGCTCTGGGGAATCTGTTTTAGTGTCTGTTTTTTTTTTTTTTTTTTTTTTTTGACGGCCATGGATTGCATCTTGAACGATATTGATTGATCTTGACTACAAAAGTTACCTCCAGTGAGGCCATCCAATATTTCATTGACTGCAGTTTTATTAGAAGGATGAAGAAAACAACACAGAATCAGAATTTAGTTAGGGCTGTCTGGAGTATTTTGAGTTATAAATCACACAGCAGGGCCTGTAAGCACAACTGACTCAGTCAGTCGAGAGTGATAAGACATCCTTCAAATGCGGATCTTTACTCACAGCGTTATACATCGTGAATCATCATTCACGACCTAAAGTAACAGAAATGAAAGAGAAAATTAAATCAGGAAATAGACCAATAATCATGTCAATTTAAAAGAATAGTTCAGCCACAAATGAAAATTCTGTCATTATTTACTCACTCTCATGTCATTCCAAAGTGAATGCTTTTATTTTATTTTTTCAGTGGAACACAAAATGAGATTTTTTTTCAAAATATAACTTCAAAACTTTTTTATCTGTATATATTAGTGCTGGGAAATTTAACGTGTTCATTTCTGCGATTAATATTTTTTGTTTACTTCTATAGAAGAAAGGTGTCCCGAGTTGTTTCTGGCAGGCTACTCAGCCTTACATGCTTGGATTATGGTGGGGGCAGGTTTAGGGCATCTGCTGCCTGCCAGGAACAAACCCAGGCACTTTTGTACAAAGTGACAAAGCTTCAACAATGTTTTTCCCCACTTTCTGTGGCTAACATTGCCATGCATATATTTTCAGGAGGTACTCGCTTGAATCAACTCCACATCCCGCACAGAAACTGATTGTGTGGAGCAGTGCACCAGGGGCGGGGCCAGAAGGGTGGCACGGGGTGTCAGCTGCCACCCTAAAAATTTGCTTTGCCACCCCAACTCGGACACCACTTGCATCCTGGAGACGGTGTGTAACAGCTTAACCCGTCCTTATCGCTGATGGTCCGACACAGCGTTCCGCCTCAGTAGACAACCCATTATGGTACTTTGATACCTTTATAAAGGAAGACTTCAGCATTTGTATTATGATTATATTCATATGCCATGGTATTTGCTTGGTACTACAAAGTATTTCAAATAATACATGTTAAACCATGGTATTACCGATTTACCATGTCCATAAAACCAAGGTAGTACCATGGTATGCTTGGTACTTTTTGGTTAGTGAGTTGGAGTTCTGTAATTATTGTGAGGTTTTTCTGCACACTTTGTTGTGAACTGACTGTCTGCCTCAGATAACCAATGCTTTTATCTTTTTTCTTCTTCTGTGAAACACTGTTGATCCATTCAGAAATGTAACTCTAAACCTCTGGGGTTGTGATCTGTTTTTTGAAAGTCCTACAGAACCATTTTGCAGGCGAGAGCTGCAAATGAAAAGATCTCTTGTACCCTCTTGTGGTCGATATTCAATACTACAGTGGAACTAGAAAATTCACAGCATGAGCATGCATGAACAAAAGTGTGGAATGATTTAGCGTCATTTAAATATGTTTTGCTTCGTTCTAAATTGTCTTTGACTTTGCAAACGCAAATGTAAAGCTGCATTGTGAAATTGCCATTGTTTTTCTTGATGAGTAAAGTTATACTGATGTCAGACCTGGAAGCGGCATTTCTCTGAAATTAAGATTAAAAACAAACAGTAATAAACCAACAAAAGTACAAGCAAATAATAATCTAATAAAGTAAATACATCTTTTTTTTCTAGCAAGGAGAGACTAAACATGTTAAGGTTTAGCCTTCTATTATACTATAGGTGTATTACAGACCGGGCCAATGGGGCCAGTGCTCAGGGGCCCTGGGCTGCAAGGTCTCGCGACCCATCAATTTTGAAAACAAATGTTTATATACGCTTGAATATGTGGGCCCCACAGCTTATAAAAGGCCCTCTTAATTTGGGCCCTGTGACTATGAGGGTCCCTAGCCCTCTTATAAGACCCTTTTGCCTTCTTGTTTCTAATTATATTTTTGAGCCACTCTTTAACCCTATAAATCCGCACATATCATATTTGATACATGACTTTCTAAATGACCAAATAAAAATGACCAAATGACCACTATTTTTGAGCCCCACATATTTCAGCCCTTCAAAGCTCTCACAATGGAGGGTAAAGTCTTTGAAGGATATAGGGATGATCACTTCTGAATGGAACACACCATAATTCAGATGTGTTAGAAAGTTATGGCAGCACGAGCCAGAACTGCCTGAACTCTTTGCCAAGTTTCACCAAACCCATGCATAGATGCTGTAGGTGCCTATTTGTTAAATTCTTCAATATTTAAAGTGTTTGATGAAGTTAAAATATTTCATAATGTATTATTGCCCCTTTAAATATATGCACATGTACACATTTAATACACATTTTGTCACATTCTTGTTTTTTGTATGCATAATTTGCAGTATTTACAAGTATTTACATTGAGTTTGCATTATGTATAATAAATATTAAAATGGTACTGTCTCTTTAAGAACAGTTCAGCAAACGTTGAAAAAAACCTGTAGTGGTGGCTCAGCAGTTAAGGCTCTGGATTACTGCACAGAAGGTCAGGGGTTCAAGCCCCAGTACTGCCAAGATGCCACTGTTGGGCACTTGAGCAAGGCCCTTGACCCAATCTGTTCCAGGGGTGCCATATCATGGCTGACCCTGCACTCTGACCCCAGCATAGCTGGGATATGTGAAAAAAAAAAAAAAGAATTTCACTGTGTATGTGTATATGTGTGATAAATAAATAGAATTATAAATTATAATTAACATTCAGTTGAGTGTTTATTTACCACATCCATGCTGTGTGTTTGAATGAATCTGATTGTAAACAACAGAATGGGTATTTAAAGGGAATTCAATCATTGAAAATGTATATTGCGTGGATCTTAACTAGATAATTGAACCGTTGGGGCCCTAAAAGAAAATTGGCCCCAGGGCCCATAATCCGCCCCTGCCTTCAACACTCCTTTCACTTACAAAAAATGTATACTATGGTTTATTTGAATGTGCACCATAGTAATGCTGTGGTATTCTTTGAAGTACCTTGGACTATGTAAATGCCATGAAAATACCCTGGTATATGAATATTGTGATCACCACTCTAAGGTCACTTTCCTGAAATGCTTTTAATTTCTCTTAAAATATCTTTCAGTGACATATATATATTAAAAAAATGTATTTTTGCCTAAGGTTTTGAAATCAAATGTTCATCAAGTACATATGGTGTCCACAAACCTTTGGCCATATAGTGTATATATACATATATATATATATATATATATATATATATATATATATATATATATATATATATGTACATATATGGCCAAAGGTTTGTGGACACCATATGTGCTTGATGAACATTTGATTTCAAAACCTTAGGCATCAATTTCCCCCTTTGCTGTAATAACAGCTTCCACTCTTTTGAGAAGGCTTTCCACTATACTGTATGTAGTAACATGGCTGCAGGGATTTGCTCTCATACATTTACATTTATGCATTTGGCAGACGCTTTTATCCAAAGCGACTTACAGTGCACTTATTACAGAGACAATCCCCCTGGAGCAACCTGGAGTTAAGTGCCTTGCTCAAGGACACAATGGTGGTGGCTGTGGGGATTGAACTCTTTGCCAAGTTTCACCAAACCCATGCATAGATGCTGTAGGTGCCTATTTGTTAAATTCTTCAATATGTAAAGTGTTTGATGAAGTTAAAATCCCAGCTATGCTGGGGTCAGCCATGATATGGCACCCCTGGAACATCTTGGGTCAAGGGCCTTGCTCAAGTGCCCAACAGTGGCATCTTGGCAGTACTGAGGCTTGAACCCCTGACCTTCTGATCAGTAACCCAGAGCCTTAACTGCTGAGCCACCACTGCAGGTGGTGTTTTTCTCAATGTTTGCTGAACTGTTCTTAAAGAGACAGTACCATTTTAATATTTATTATACATAACGCAAACTCAATGTAAATACTTGTAAATACTGCAGACTTTTGCTTACCAGTTCAGTGCTTTAGTCCACTACGCCACCACCACTCCATATCATTCAGACACAAGGCTATCAGTGAGGTCAGGAACTGATGTTGGTCAATGGGGCCTGACTTACAGTTGCTGTTCCAGTTCACCCCAAATGTGATCAGTGGGGTTCAGGTCTGGGCTTTGTGCAGGCCAGTCAATTTCTTCCATGCCAGACACAGTAAACCATTTCTTTATGGACCTCACTTTGTTCACAGGGGCATTGTCATGCTGGAACAGAAAAGGACTATCCCCAAACAGTTGCCACAAATTTGGAAGCACACAAAGCCCAAGCCATTACATAAAGAAACATTAAGATTTTTCTTTACTGGATTTAATGGAGTAACCAAATTCGTTAATTAGAAGGGGGTGTCCACAAACTTTTGGCCACATAGTGTGTGTATATATATATATATAAATTATCTTTTTTTTTTTTTTAAGTGTGAATTTTGAGCTAGTGAAATGGATTGGCATGGCTATGATGTTGATAAGCATTGAACTGTCAATTTCATCACTTGATCAGCACTGATCAGTTAATATTAAACCATTTTTATGTTGTTTATCATTAATAGTGTTAATATTAATTGTATTCAATATGATTACACACCAACTGTATAATCATTAAGAATGTTTAACAAATGTTGTAACTCTTCTCCAAATACAAGTAAGCAGTTCAGTCCAGATCTGTACTGTATCTGTACATCATTGTCTAAAATAGAGACGCAAATGTTCTTGGTATGGCTAAAGTTAGTGTAATGTTTGACATTCGTTTTATATTCAAGATAATACATATTAAACTTTTTCTGCATTTCACATTCTAATGCCAAACAATATACATTATCCGTTACATAATAGATGCATGCTAAGAAAAATACTGCTATAATACTACAAAACTTTTAGTTTGGGGAAAATACACATTTTGTATGCATTGTAATAATGTTTGTACTCTTAAATTATGTACTAATCTACCTCTTATTGCAATCTACCTTTTGACCTGAAGATGTCAAACCAACTGTAAAACAGTCAAAATATTATTCCTTTGCACAAGACTTATTTTTGGGATTATAGCCTACATTTAGTACCTTTTACATCATTTTTAACAACCTATATATCATACGTTATGCAATAGATATGCTTATGTGAAAGATGAAAATGAAAATATTAGCACTTGGTAATTTTATTAAACTTACACTTACAGTGACACCTAAACGTGTGGATGCACCATCATTCAAATGCAATAGTTTTCAGTTATTAATGTCATTGTAGACATTCACTATTCACAGTCAGCCGTGATCAGGGCCGGTCAACCCATTAGGCGACATAGGCGAGCACCTAGGGCCTCATCGCTTCGGGGGCACCAATCTGTTGAGCCAAAAAGTATGTGTTCAATCTGTGTTGAACAAAATGCGCCCTGTCTGTTCCGATAACTGTTGTGGCGCCCCGCACGGAACAAACAGACAGTGCACTAAATGCCTTACTACCATACTACTCTTACTGTTTCAGTTATACCTGTGTTTGGCAAAAACAGTGAGAGTATTATGGATAGTATCCCAAATGCGTGAATTAATCAGTGTTTTGAGTCAGTGCTTCTCAATGAATTTGTCTAACGTGCGGGCTGAATCGTTTGAAGCGCTTTGTCGTGCAGTAAAACAGTAACGGGATGCTTTAGGAGACAATGCTGAATGAAGTGAATATTTACTTACAATTCACTGAAACAAAACCTGCATCAGCATTCAGTCGTTTGCCAGTGATGAAGATCATGTGCGAGTGCAAGTGCAGTCTGTGAACGATTGTCTAATGCAGGTAAAGATATTTTCTAAATAAAAGTATATCAAAACACTTACATTATATGAAAGCGCTTAAAAGTACTCAAATGACCAATACCATGTTTTTTGGACACATTCTTTGGAGTAGCCTTCCATATAAATACCATGATATAGGGCTAATGTATATAATAAAAATACCAAGGTTTTACCATATTGTACCATCACTGTACCATGATACTGCCACAGCAGACTTTTGAGAAAGATACATTTGATAAACTTCAACTTGTGCTGTGTAATGTGAAAAGGTGACAATATGTTTTTAGTCCACTCATTAATGCTACACAATATACAGTATATAGGCTATTAAAGACAATGTTCGAATGATGCTCCTAAAATCACCAGAAATGAATGCTTTGGTGCTGTTTTTGCTAAATGAATAAATAAAATAAATAATTTTAAACCCCCCATACAACATCATGGTACAATAGATTGTGTACTTGATGGGCCCCAGACTCCCCAGCAATGATGAAAGCCTATAAATGTGCCTGCTGTGAAATATACTGTACAATGTGCATGGTTTTTTAGGGCAGTGTGCCTCTTTTTTTTTTTTTTTTTATAGAACATATTAGACCACTTGACTTGGTTTACGTGCACTTTACATTAAACGTATTCCTATATATAGTGATACCCATTTATGATGCCTACTTAAGAAGCCATAACATGCACTTGCATATTTCTTCCCAACATCGTTGCTAGTTTTAGTTTATACACATTGGGTTGTATTTAATTATGTGTTAATTTGTACTTTTTTGTGTAAAAAATAATACATAACTCTCTAATATTTTTATTTTTTTCTGGAGGTGCTGGAGGGTCTCGCCTAGGGTGCCAAATGGGGTAGGGCCGGCACTGGCTGTGATTCATTTAATCCATCAGTAAAAGTGTCCAATAACAGGGTGGTTGCTAAGATTAAGCAAGTAGTATTCGGCTGGTCATGTGATCCCAACATGGCAGCCCCCATGAGGGGACCCTCTCCATGTATATTAAATGTATATTGAGTGTTTATGATTTTATACATCAGTTTCAAACATTACAATTAATTTCTTTAAAAGTACAACTTTTTTTTATAAGGAAAAAAATACTGAATGCATCTTTTATCCAATTAGTTATATTTTTAGAAAAAGAGTATTAATATATTCAAAAAATGGAATACACAAATTTGTACAAAAGAAAACCAGGAAAAAAAGGCCTATTTGTCCAAACATGACCATTGGAATGACAAAGAAAAATCCTGGTTCATCTTGGGAAATGTAGTTCAGTGCGTGTATCAATAAACCATGTAAACATCCTCCCACCCAGTGTGCCAGAGTTTCTTTATAAATAAATTATTAACCCTGATGAATTTTCGTGGAGCTCTTTTGTAAATAAGTTCTTGTATATCTGGCTTTTATCTTCTGATGTACATTGACAGACATTACAGGAAAAATGCGTCTCTCCGCCCCTTAACAGCTTCAGAACTATATTTCCCAGAATGCCCATTCCCCTGTTCGCGCTGTTGTGGGGGACGAAGGATTCTGGGGGATGTAGTTTAACTGGGCCGTGATGCTTGACGTCTGCACGAGCGTGTTACATGAGGATCTGTGCAAAGGGAAGTCCATCTTAGACATGAAAATAGAGGCCAGGTATTTTTGCTTTTGTAACAGTTTTTACAAATACACATTCGCAAAGGTATCTGAGAGGGATTATGATGATAAAATAGAACAATAAACCGATTTTGCGTGTTGCGCATAGGAGAAAGCGACTGTGTTTTACAGCTGCGTTGGTGGTTTGCAGGTAAAGTAGCGAAACGACCCGATTCTGCGGCTTTTTATAGACTCTTAACGGTAATAAACTTTAATTATTGATTTCTGACAGATTGGTTATGGCGCAAATGTGGAATGGAAGATATGTGTCGCAGTAATAACCTAGTTTGCACATTTAGCATATTGAAAATGTACCGGCCTGTTTTAGCCGCATTGTTCCGAACGTATAATGTACTGCGGGACAAACTTTAACATCATAAACCATAAACATGTAGCAGATTTGACTGTAATTATGCAATATGCGCGCTCTTGACATCCGGCAGTGCAGCAGTCCAGTCTGTCCAATCAAAGGCGAGAGAAATGTGTGCAATGCTACAAAATAACAAAAGACAACGTGACGTTACATATGTAACAATGTTGCTGTGATACATATGTAACATCCACTGCAACAACACTTGAAACGTTGTAACGTTTAAACAAATGTCGCAGATTTTGTGTCACTCTTGACAGAAACTGTCAAAGTCATGTGATCTGCCATATGTTGACACTCCATCAGTTTCTTTTTGATGAAATTAAAGTGTTTTATTTGTGTATTATGTCTTAAATTCTTCTGTCATTTTTTTTTCTTTCTCTCTTCTAGTCGTGTCTGAGGTTTTGGAAACATGTCCAAAAAAAGGGGCAGGTGAGTAAAGATAAGATAAACGTGCTTTTCCATGGTTTGCTACTTTGATACATGGGTCAGTGTTGTACTGCTCATTTGATTTTGTCCAGTCTATTAACTTAAAATGCATTCACAGACACTAATTGCAATTTTAAAAGCCACAGGTGTGGGAAATTAAACTTTAATTGACATTTAAACCTGTGTGTGTCACCTTGTATGTCTGTAACAAGGCCGAACATTCAAGGGTATGTAAACTTTTGATCAGGGCCATTTGGGTGATTTCTGTTTTCATTATGATTTAAAAAGGAGCCAAACAACTATGTGATAATAAATGGCTTCATATGATCACTATCCTTAAATAAAAGACAGTTTTTTTTGCATGATCAGTCATATTTTCAAAATCAATGCTAAAATGTCACAATTTCTGCCAGGGTATGCAAACTTTTGAGCACAACTGTATATATAAATAAAAACAGCATTTGTGGCATAATGTTGATTACCACAAACATTTATTTAGACTCGTCCTTCCTTTTCTTTAAAAAAAAAGAAGCAAAAATCGAGGGTGAAGTGAGGCACTTACAGTGAAAGTGAATGGGGCCAGTTTCTGGAGGGTTTAAAGGCAGAAATTTGAAGCTTCTAATTTTATAAAAGCACTTACATTAATACTTCTGTTAAAACTCATGTATTATTTGAGCTGTAAAGTTGTTAAAATCCTAATTTTTACAATGGATGCACCGTTACCACTTTTTCTCTTCCAATTCCGATAACAGAAATCTCAGTATTGACTGATACCGATCCCAAGCCGATACCAGTGTTGTTGTTTTTTGCATAATCAGTTTAGAATATCTTTACATTATTATGTGGAGCTAATTGGGGGTCCTCTGTAATATGTAAAGAAACACAAACCTCTAACTACACATTATTTTAATATAAATGTATAGCTTATTAAGAAACACTTTATTGTTAACTAGTATACTGGATAATGTAGCAGCAAAATTAACAGTAATTCCAGTCTTCAAGACATCAGTAGAAAAGAAACCAGTGTTTTATTTTTGCCTTTTTTTCTTTTCTTTTTTTTTCTTTTTTATAAATGTTTCAACTTGCATCTGGATTCAGATCTCTTTTTTGTTCAATTTAGTTGTAAGACATCAGTCCACTTTTCATCCACACAGTTATTTTTTGGAACCCATTCAACTTTATTGTTATAAATTGTAAACAAATAGTAATGATGACAATAATAATAATAAATTGTTATTAATATTATTATTATTGATTTTTACCTTTTAAATACAACAGTAATATATTTAAATCGTGCACTTTTTAAACCCTCACGCTTTTATTTTGACATTCTAAACTCTTCAGGAAGTCCTGTATGTGTCTGTTTGTAGGCAAGTTCACAGTAGTTTAATTCGCTTCATATTCAAATTCTGGTAAAATGCACCTCCGGTGCCATTCTAAATGCATATTATAAGTGAACTGAACTATTGAGTGTCTACATCTGAGATGCTGTTTTTGAGTAGAGCTCAAGTATTGCACACCGCTGTGAAGGCTAAAAATAGCCGTGAGTGCATCACCAGCCTGTGCGTGAGTTTGTGTCAACAGAGCAGCACCATTCACTAACACACTGGCGCTGCGCATACTATATATTTACTTATCAAACACAGCCTTTTGTGATTCACAGAGCTATTGCACATCTTCAAGTGGCTTTGAATAAAATGCATGAGTCAGATGAACTGCTTTAATGGTGTTTTTATGGTTCTTTTATGTCGTTGTTGGAGCTTGACAGTAACGAACATGACTAACACACAGTATCGGATTTGGATTGGGCTTGTCGGACCGATACCCGATCCATCTAGAAGCTTCAGTATTGGAGCCGATACCGATCCAGGTATCGGATCGGTGCATCCCTAATTTTTACAGTCATTTTAGGGTTTTAAATGTTGTTGATATTACATCATCATGGCAACAAAGTTGTAAAATTAGCTGTAACTTTACACAGAAAAGGTTTGTAAGCCATTTTATTACACTAAAATCATGTTAACATGCATATTGTTTTTGTCTTGTCTATACTTTTGAAACAGTGATTATTTTAATGTTCAAATATTGGCCCCCATTCACTTCCATTGTAAGTGCCTCACTGTAACCCAGATTTTAGCTTTTTTTTTTTTTTTTAAAGAAAAGGAGGGACGAGTCAGGATACATTTTTGTGGGAATCAATATTATGCCACAAATGCTGTTGATTGAGCTTAACTTGCATTAATCCCAGAATATTACTTTGATATTTGAAAAACCTTTTTCCAGCAAATCAAAGTCAGTTGGTGTAACCAACATGTAGGTAGCCATTTTGATGTCATGTGACCAAAAACAAAACGACAACAACCTTAAACAGATTGGACTGCTTTAGACCCTAAATCATTATTTTGTCATATAAATATTTTGACATTTTCATGAAATGTTTCTCTTTAGGTCATATGGAATAACCCTGGAAAAAACTTCTTGACATGCTTGACTTTTGAACAAAATGTATGATATTTGAAAACAATTTTTTAAAATTAATTATTAAGTTGTATACACTCTCATGTATTGCATGCAATGAGAGTGTTTAAATACCTTTTACTTGGTTACACCACTTGACATTTTTAAGTCATTAAATCAGTCTTTCAAATAATCAGCCTTATTCAAAAATTCTGACAATGCCAGAAAACCTTGTTTACATGAGATTTAAAATAATTGAATTATTATCTGCGTTTGATGTCAAAACGTAAACGGTCATGCGCACAACACTTGCGCACATTGGATAAGTCAGTAAGAATAGCGGTAAATTTATGCGTTAACCGTTTATGACTTTACCCTGATACAGGAAAACCGCAGGAACGTCACAATATATTGATTATCAATCGGCATGTTATTTTCTCAATGCATTTTTGAGGCATCAATACATTAACATTAGCCAACATTTAAATTAGAAGCCTAATTTGCATGCTTTCCAATTCACTGTCAGTTCCTTATTTTAGAACGTGCCATATCGTCGGGAAAATTCTCGGATTGTCGATGTGTGAAAAAGGCATCGATCCCAAGCCTAGAAAACTGTTTAAGGCGTTTACATGACGGTAAAAATTTTCGGTTTACTATGCATAATCGGTGTAAGATCCTGTGTGTAAATGCGCTCGCTGACTACACACTGCTCAGTCTATCAGTAGATGTTAGTTTGATGCGTTCCCATGTGACTCTGGGCTGATAAGAATACTTTAGTGGTGGGCCAAAATATGTCGTGCCATTTCCAGGAATGTTTTAATGTTAGAAAAGCTTTGTGACAGTCCTGCTCCAGTGGCACTGCATATGATGAAACTGAACTCTTATGCACACGGCTGAACATTTGTAAAATATTAGTGGTAGTTTTATGTTATTTATGTCAGCCAGTGAGCTGCTGTATAACATGTTTGTCTGGAAACATCATAATTTATGCTGCTTTAACAGATGGCTGCAAATTTATTGTTGGATTTCATTTAGTATGCAAAACAGCAAAAATAAATGATAAATGGATAGTTCTGGCCCTGAAATCAGATCAGATGAGACACGTTTGATATACAATATACTGTAAACGCACACTTTTGACTGCAAATGAATTAAATTCTATATTAATACAGCAAGTCTGCATTATCACCTTTAAACCTGTAGTGAGGCTAATTAAAACTGTTACTTGGCAGTTTATTATGCTTATTGTTATCAGTACATATCATTTTATTACTGAGCATTGTCTTCTATAATATTACTGTTGCTGCCCATGGTTTTTAAGAAACACTTGATGTGGTTCATTACAGTGGTTTTTACAATGGTTAAGGGGGTTTTAGGGACTGGTAAAGGGCGGATTCAGAGTGAAATCACCTCAGATATCTTACTGCAGCTGCTTTTGAGGAGGCTGATAGATGAGTTTAATCACAGATTTTTAGAGGATCTGAAATGAAAGAAAGGGGGACTAAAGCCTCCCTAAATTGGGTCTAGCAACATCTATGGAACAAGTGAAGTTATTTTGATTTAGTTGAAGATTATGTAGAGAACCATTTTTGTTTTATTTGGAAAATGTGCACTTATGAATCATGCACCTTAAGGCCAAGAACATGTATGAAGAAACTAAACGGGGTACGTTTTCAATTCGTGCTGACTTTAATATCACAGCTCCTCTTGTTTTGTCCGCACTCAATAATAAGGATGGCCAGCTCGCGCAGGACCAGCATGAGAGAGTTTTGGGGCAGTTGACAGAATTGTCACTAGGGATGGCAATTGTAAGGAATTTAACGTTTCCGGTTCTGGTTCCATTTGACCCTTCCCTAAGCTCCGCTCTGCTTTGACAAAATATTTGGAACTTTCTTATTGGATTTGCTGCCCTTAGCAGCCTGAGATAATATCATTTTAACAGGACAGATCTTTGCAGGTGTGGTTACACATGCTTTTTAATTAATATATTTTATTAATTCATTAAAGTTCTTAAAAAGGTACCACTTATTGCAAGAAGACTTAAAGGAAAAGTAAAATGTAAAATGTCATGTGAACAACCTTACAAAAAAATCAGATTTGAACAGAAAATCAGATTTAGGTCACATTCAGCTGCGGTGTGAACGCAGCCTTTGAGTGTGTTGTTCCGTCTGCATCGGCAGAAAAATCCACATTCGAGAACCGGTAACAGAACTGAAAGTCGTGAAAATCGTACTATTCCAGAAAATTATTTTTTAAATTTAACCTGTTCTGAAAGAGAAATTATTCTTGGTACTCAACCCTAATTGTCATTTGCCCTGTTGGGCCAATAATGTGTTTTGATGGCCAACAGAGATGTATGTATAAATTCATACTATAGGTTTCATTAAGTTATATTATAGTTGTAAAAATATATATTTACAGCTATTATTCCAAATTAAAAACCTAGTTAAGTTAATCAAATTTTTTTTTTTTTTAGATAGATAGAAATTTTAACATTAAATAAAAAAACATTGGTAGCACTTTTTAGTAAGGTTACATTTAGGTATCATGAACTAACAGTGTATTTTTTTTTTTTTTTGGTTTTTTTGGTTTTTTTAACAGTGTTTATTAATCTTTGTTAATGTTAGTTAATAAAAATACTGTAGTTGTTCATTGTTAATTCATGTTAGTTCATAGTGCATTAATTAATGTTAACAAATACTTTTGATTTAAAAAAATGTTCAAAATTAACATTACTCAAGATTAATAAATGCTGTAAATGTATTGTTCAATTTTAGTTCATATTAACTAATGTTGTTAAAGCTGAAGTATGCGTGCATGAGTCGGCGCCACCAAACGGAATTGCAAAAATAAACTTTGTTTTCAAAACAGCTTTCTGAATACACCCCCGTCTGCCGTTGGTCAAACATAGAGATAGTCCCGCCCCCAACTCACGCAATTGGTTGAGCAACGTTGTTGGGGTGGGTCTAAGCGCGTCGCTCTAAACAAACACAGGAATTCTCAAAGTGCCAGAGAGAAACAGTGCTTACAGTTTTCGAGAAAATTAACCCATGAATGCCTTACTTCATAAAAAGCTGGGATAGGAGAAAGTATTTTAATACATACAACTATTTCTTTAACTAATGTTAACAAATGGAACCTTATTTTGGTTACAATATAAATAGGTGATGCATAAAAAACATGTTTAATTTTTTTAAATTGAAAAATCTGAACCACTGTCCTAAAGAAATCTTTATTCTTGGGACCTGGTAGATACTGATTTTAATATAACTGTAGAGTAGCATGCAGTATATGCATTTATTATGCTCCTAATGCAGCAAAAAAAACAAAGTCATGATCATTATTAGATGAGAGGTAAAATATTTATTGGTTGGCTCTATATTCCGCAGCCCATTATGTTCCTGTGTTTCTCGTCTTTACAGGAAGCGTAGCAGCGGCGAGCTTAGCGACAGTCTCACTCCGGATCCCAACAACCTGCTCGGCCGACGGATCCAACACAGCTGGCGGGAGAAGGGCGCGCTGACCAAATGGAAAGGAACAGTACTGGACCGGCTCACCGTCAACTCGTCCTTATATATGGTCAAATACGACGGCTTTGATTGCGTCTACGGAATCGAGCTCTTTAAGGATGAGAGAGTTTCCAACCTGCAAGTCCTCACAGAAAAAGTGGGTGAGTAGGTGACTTTCGCTCTGCAAGCAGGAAACAAACCAGCCACAGGAAGAAGCACATGGATGGGCACTCATGTCATTTATTTATTTTTTTAGTACATGAACTTTGTTTCTGATAACAAACTATGCTTCTAAAAATGCTGTGCTACCGAATGATTTCTCCACAGATGATGGTGTGCACTGAAGTTCTGTGAGATTTGTTGAAGCCACTGAGAACATTACCTCATTCTGCAGTGTTTTTCATGCAGTTATGCACACATCTGTTCCTAAATAATTATATTACAATTAAAGTAGACAGAAGGGAAAATAAATGAACTGGCAAATAAATAAAAAAAATAATAAAGAGACTGATTTGGGAGCTGTTTAGTGTTGAGAAAAATCTGGAAATATTTCACCGCATGAAAAGTAAATGTGGGATTAGAATATGAGTGTTATTAGATGTAATTCTTTTCATCATAATGCTGTTTTACAAAAGGTTTACGTTGTGCCGTGGTAAAATCACTGTAATCCGCAGCCTCTTATTGCTTTGCCTTATAATAGTCACTGGTTGCTTTGTGGTAACCATAGGTAAATTGTGTAAATTTCACTGTGTTTTCTGACATCTCGAAGTGAACAACAAGATCAAGGTTCCTCATGACGCAGAGGAGCTGGTGGGGAAAGCCGTAGAACATCTGTTTGAGAAGGAAGACGGTGAGAAGAACGAGTGGAGGGGGATGGTGCTGTCTCGCGCACCCATTATGACCAACTGGTACTACATCACCTATGAGAAAGACCCTGTTCTGTACATGTACCAGCTCTGGGACGACTACAAAGACGGAGACCTGCGGATTTTACCTGAAGCAGGTATACAAACAGAGAATTTTTTATAGACATTCCTTTGAAAAAAAAAAAAAAAAACCCTCAAGATTTGAGACAACTTTATTTTATTTTAAAGTACTGCATCTTGTGTTGTGATGTTCACTTTGGCACATGATATATGATAGTCACTTAATCATAATCATCATATTGAACTTATGTTTTTACAAAACTGCAAAGATTACAAGATTACTTGTAACGTGTCTTGTAACATCTGTATTTGTAACTCGTAAGTTTCGAAGTTACTGCAATACTTTTTTAAATATTACAAAGAGCTGTGAAAATTTTTTATTTAAAAAAATAATAATATTAATGTTCCTTTATTAATTAATGTTTAATATCAGTTGAATATTTTATGAATATTCTATTCATAAACAAAATGTATCCCATTAAAACTGTTTTTAAATGAGTACCTATTAATAATATTAATATAATATTCAAAATGAATTTTATTTTATTCTATGCATAACATTAATTATTCTTCCATTAATACAATTTTACTTTTTTATGTATTCATTTTAGTATAATATTTAATATCAATTATATTTCATTCTATTAAAAAATACATTATTCTTCCATTATTAAAATATTTAAAATATTTGTTTAATATTAATATAATATTTAATATCCATTATATTTTATTCTATTCATAAAATAAATAATTATCCTATTATTAAACTGTTTTGAATATGAGTTAATTTAATATAATCAATATCATATTTAATATCAATTGAATATTTTATGAATATTTTTTCTATTCATAAAATAAATCATCCCATTAATAAAATGTTTTGTATATGATTATCTATTGTTTAATATTAATGTAATATTCAAAATGAATTGACATTTATTCTATTCATAAAATAAATTATTCTCCCATTAACAATGTTTTAAATATATATTTTATTTACTATTTAATAATAGTATAATATTTAATTTCAATCATATTTTATTCTATTTAAAAAATAAATTCTTTTCCCATTATTAAAATATGTTTTGAATGAGTTTATTTAATATTAATACAATATTTAATACTAATTGTATTTTATTCAATTCATAAAAGCAGAAAAAAAAACTCCCATTAATAATGACTCATTTAACAACATTGTTACTACATTGTGATGTAAAATCATTTAATTAGTTCGTTTCCGCAGAAAATAAACACCTGCTGCCGGCAGACAGGAAGCCCGGAGAGGAAACAGAGAGTCTTGTGGGTAAGCAGGTGGAGTACGTGACGGATAAAGGCGTGAAGAGAACCGGCCTCGTCATCTATCAAGTTCCCGCCAAGCCGTCTGTGTACTACATCAAATACGACGACGATTTCCACATCCACGTTTACGACCTGGTCAAGACGACCTAAAACAAACAGACAAAGCAAAGAAAACGAAAACAAACCCGCTTTCGTCTCACCTCGTAGTAGCTTAAGTATCATCGCATTGTACCTTCTCATTGTACAGTTCGCCATGCTATGAAGTGCTGGCCGCGGAGGTATGAAGCGTTAGTGTGCAGGGTTTGTTATTTTGTGTGGTTGTCGAAATTGACAGCTTAGGGAGACGATTTTTAAAATTGTCATATCAAAACCGTGTATTTATATGTGTGCATTGGGCGTCATTCAGTGACTTCACATGTTTATTAGCCCGTATAACAGGATGTCTTTGCGAGGCGTAGCTTTGATTCAGCTGTAAGCCCCGGGACAGGTCAATCTCATATGAGTTTTGAGATTTGTATTTGAATGTTCGGCCTCGTAAGACCGGTGAGGATTTTCCTTCATTTAAACTGTAAATATCTTTGAACACAAGTCAAAAAGATGCATACGTCACGTGCAAGAAACAGGAAGACGTTCTTTAACTGACACCACAGAAACTTATTTATTGAATCGGTAAGATTCGAAAACAAATGTTTGCACCCAGAAAACCTTTAAAACCTTTGAGTTGGGCATAATTTAATGCATATTGTGACTCACTGAATTCTGCTGCAGTTTTTTTTTCCTCTTAACCAAATCCGGACAGATCTGCAACTTGACAAATGTTTGCGCTTTCCACTACATTCAGTAGGTGGCTTTTGATTTAAAAAAAAAAAAAAAAAAAAAGAGAGTCTGTTTTGTAAGGGTGCCGTGCTAAGACTCAAACTAAACAAAAGTAGCATGTAGCAGGTAAAATTTTACTTTTAACATGTTTTTGGCATTTTAATAACGATTCACCTCATTAAAAACAAGAATAACTGGGCGACATCACCCAATGCGACATCACGCCCCATCTGTAGCATTGCTAACATGCTCTACGGAGAGGGTTGTTTGTGTTTCTAATGTGAAATCATCCGTGTTTTATTGAACATTCGCTTAGTCTTTGAATAACAGATGAGCACTTATTTCTAAACACATAACTACATTTGTGATTTTCAATGTCATGCGTAGAGAAAACTCAACCAACTGTTCATAGTTTGAAGTATATGTATTATTTTCTGTGTTGATTTGTTTTTACTATTGTAAATGTCAATATATACAGTAAGAGTTGATCATTACATATCTTTATCCATAAAAAAACCTGATTTGAAAACATGTTATGTTGCCCAGTCCTCTGACCTCTATTTGATAAAGTCTGATTTGTGACTTGCAAAGTTTAAAAGACCTCAATATAGTCAAATCTGAATCGAAACCAACAGGGTGGAAACTGTTAGACTGCTAATAACATGATCAAATCAACTTCTCCCATTGCCTTACTGTGAATTAAAGGCATATCGTAATAAATGATGACATGCCCATGTTTATCAGATTTGATGTGTATGATATTAAAGCTCTTGCGATGGACGCACCTTATGTTATTTCAGCTGATCTGAGTAATGAGGAGCGATTTTCTTATTTCTTGTCAATTAACTTCAGACAAGTTTCCCCTTGTGCATACATGTCAGTTTAACTCACAGTTTTGACATCATGCACTAGCTCTTTAAACAGGATGAAAATGAACATTGAAATGTCTTTGGTGACTCTTTTTTTCTCTCTTTTTTGCTTCACATTTTGTCTGTAAGCAATGCATACAAGCATGTCATAATTGGCCTCCTATTCATGTAGCTGATTAGGACTTTTTTGCTTGTAGCATTCGCACTTTGTTCTTATGCTGACAAGTGTAGCTCTGATACGTCTCGAAGTCAAACGATTAAAAACATTGTGTGAAATTTAATTTCAGTTGCAAAGAAAAGAACAAACTACAGTTGTGCTCAAAAGTTTGCATACCCTGGCAGAAATTGTGAAAAACTGTCTTTTAAGGATAGTGATCATATGAAGCCATTTATTATCACATAGTTGTTTGGCTCCTTTTTAAATCATAATGGTAACAGAAATCACCCAAATGGCCCTGATCAAAAGTTTACATAGCCTTGAATGTTTGGCCTTGTTACAGACACACAAGGTGACACACACTGGTTTAAATGGCAATTAAAGGTTAATTTCCCACACCTGTGGATTTTTAAATTGCAATTAGTGTCTGTGTATAAATAGTCAATGAGTTTGTTAGCTCTCACGTGGATGCACTGAGCAGGCTAGATACTGATCCATGGGGAGCAGAAAAGAACTGTTAAAAGACCTGCGTAACAAGGTAATGGAACTTTATAAAGATGGAAAAGGATATAAAAAGATATCCAAAGCCTTGAAAATGCCAGTCAGTACTGTTCAATCACTTAAGAAGTGGAAAATTCAGGGATCTTTTGATACCAAGCCAAGGTCAGGTAGACCAAGAAAGATTTCAGCCACAACTGCCAGAAGAATTGTTCGGGATACAAAGAAAAACCCACAGGTAACCTCAGGAGAAATACAGGCTGCTCTGGAAAAAGACGGTGTGGTTGTTTCAACGAATACGACAATAGTTGCCAGAAAGAAGCCTTTACTGCGCCAGTGCCACAAAAAAGCCCGGTTACAATATGCCCAACAACACCTTGACATGCCTCACAGCTTCTGGCACACTGTAATTTGGAGTGACGAGACCAAAATAGAGCTTTATGGTCACAACCATAAGCACTATGTTTGGAGAGGGGTCAACAAGTATTGTGCTCCTTGAAACAACCACACCGTCTTTTTCCAGAGCAGCCTGTATTTCTCCTGAGGTTACCTGTGGGTTTTTCTTTATATCCTGAACAATTCTTCTGGCAGTTGTGGCTGAAATCTTTCTTGGTCTACCTGACCTTGGCTTGGTATCAAGAGATCCCCGAATTTTCCACTTCTTAATAAGTGATTGAACAGTACTGACTGGCATTTTCAAGGCTTTGGATATCTTTTTATATCCTTTTCCATCTTTATAAAGTTCCATTACCTTGTTACGCAGGTCTTTTGACAGTTCTTTTCTGCTCCCCATGGCTCAGTATCTAGCCTGCTCAGTGCATCCACGTGAGAGCTAACAAACTCATTGACTAATTACACACAGACACTAATTGCAATTTAAAAAGCTACAGGTGTGGGAAATTAACCTTTAATTGCCATTTAAACCTGCGTGTGTCACCTTGTGTGTCTGTAACAAGGCCAAACATTCAAGGGTATGTAAACTTTTGATCAGGGCCATTTGGGTGATTTCTGTTATCATTATGATTTAAAAAGGAGCCAAACAACTATGTGATAATAAATGGCTTCATATGATCACTATCCTTAAAAGACAGTTTATTTTTGTTTTTTTTCATGATCAGTCATATTTTCAAAATCAATGCCAAAATTTCACAATTTCTGCTAGGGTATGCAAACTTTTGAGCACAACTGTATGTTGCCTTACCTGATTGGCATCACCAAAAGGTACAAGAATGGTTTGCTTGACAGCATCAAAACTTATTTAAGTCTAAAATAATTTTATACTTTTGTTTGACCAGACTTTAAGGTTTCATATGATTGGTTGTAATTTGATCCCATCCAAATTACCACCACTTACAACAGACCTGCTCATAAACAGTGTGATTATGTACATTTTAAGGATTCCATTAGTAAATTGATGCCACTTTTTTCTTTGCATGTGGTTAAAATGGCTCAGACTTAATTACATTAGTGATTCACAAAGTCAGAAGTGGTTTATTGTATGGTTTTGTTGTAGGTAGATATTCAGTAAGTCATTTTAAAGAACACAACTCATTTAAAGGATGATTCAAACAAAAATGAAAATTATTCACTATATTAACCCTCATGTCATTCTAAACCTGTTTGAGTTTCATTCTCCCATGGAAAACTAAAGTAGCTGTTTTGCAGAATGTTGATGCTGCTCTTCTTTTTGGCAGTTCTCTGTGTATTCTCCACCGTGTTTTAAAAACACGTATTGTATTTCAACAAAAAGATTTGATAATTTCAGGCTGTTGAAATGTTCAAGGTTTCACAATTCTCAACAGGCTTCTGCAGTTTTCTTCTATCTGTGAATGAGTAATTCTATCTCTGGCTTCTTTGTAGATGTGTTTTATCGTGCGATCAGCGAGCTTCTGCCAATTCCTCTGGTTCTCCTATTTAATCTGTTCTTTTGCTGCTTTTTACCAAAGTTACATTTCAGTAGGTGATATTGAGGACTGTCAAACTGTTAATCCTTTCTGTTTGTGTAATGATGTTATCATAAATAAAAGAGATATTTTTTGCACTAAAGATTGTTGTCTTTGCTAGTCATGTGACTTATACTTCTAAATAGAAAGGTCTCTCACACATGCATTATGAAACACAATGTAAAAGCACATTATTTTATGCCTTACAATTTCAGGGTTTATAATATACATACTCAAAGGAAAAAGTTTTCCCCTTTGATCCAGCAGCAAGTGGAATTGTAAACAACATTCAAGGACTTCCAACCTCCCGAGCAATGAACTGTCGGACATTATCCAGTGTAATAAATGTCAGGCAGTGTTAATTGGTTGATCATTCTAAGTTTATGACTCTTCTGTATCTGCCAGTGTGCACACAAGATATTTCTGAATGCATTCACATGCAGAGTTTGATCTCTACCTCTGACAAAGGAAAAGAGTGAAAATGATGTCATATTTGAGC
This sequence comes from Myxocyprinus asiaticus, assembly GCF_019703515.2. NCBI lineage: Eukaryota > Metazoa > Chordata > Actinopteri > Cypriniformes > Catostomidae > Myxocyprinus > Myxocyprinus asiaticus. Next base: position 52,624,895 of record NC_059348.1, on the reverse strand, counting down.
TTATTTCTTCTGGGTGCTGCCCTTGTGGCTTACACATGGAGGGACACCTTTGATCCAGGTCAGAACAACAGCTTTTATTTTATTTTGCAGTACCATTATACCTTATTAGATTCTTAAATGTAACATGAATACCTGATCTAAATCTAGATCCGTGTTATGTAACAGTCGTAATATGAAGGTTTTCCTCATTAACATAAGTAAACGGAATTGTTAACATGAAATAACAAAGAACAATGCAGAATTACTGGCAACAATACAGTACTGTTAAAAATGCATTGGGTATTATGACATGAACAATATTTTTAACAACATTGATTAATCTTGGGTAATGTTAATTTATTAAAAGCAGTTGTTCATGTTAGTTCATAATGCATTAACTAATTTTAAAGGGATAGTTCACCCAAAAATGAAAATTCACTCATCATTTACTCACCCTCATGCCATGCTAGTTGTGTATGACTTTCTTCCGCTGAACACAAACGAAGATTTCAGAAGCGATAGGATAGGTGTGGGAGAGAAAAAGTAATTTTTTTACTATAAATCTCCACTTTCACTTTCACACTCTTCTTCTTTTGTTAATGCTGATTTGCATTATTTTTGCATATCACCACCTGCTGGGCAGGGAGGAGAATTTATAGTGATAGAGGACTTACTTGTCTGTTTCTCACCCACACCCATCATATCGCTTCTGAAGACAGATTTAACCACTTGAGTCCTATGGATTACTTTTCTTCGCTTGTGTTCATCAGAAGAAAGTCATACACATCTGGGATGGTGTGAGAGTAAATGATGAGAACATTTTCATTTTTGAGTGAACTATCCCTTTAACCTATAACATATATCATTTTGAAAATGTATTAATATTTGTATAAATTAGCATTATCCAAGATTATACAGTGGTCTACTCGAATACTCGATTCTGACTGGCAGTAATGCGTGTGTTAAAACAGTTTAATGCACAGGAATTTCTAGTCAGTTCTAATCACTGTTCCATATTAATGCACATACTGTACTGTCCTCCATCGATTATCCCATACTTAATAAATGCTCTAAAAGTATTGTTAATTGTTAGGCCTAGTTCATGTTAACTAATGTAGTTAACTAATGTTAATGAATAGAATCTTATTGTAAAGTGTTACCAAATGTATTAATCTTGGTTAATGTTAATTTCTACGAATAGGCCTACTTATATATTTTTTACATTGAAAGTTGTAGATATAAATGAACATTAGCTAATGCATTATGAACTAATATGGGCAATGAACAATAATATTTTGATACATTTTGTTTACATACTGTAATTTCCAAGATTCTGCATAAAATAAATTCTGTGTAATGTTGTTCATTGTTAATTCATGATACAATGCATTAACCAGTATTGGGGAAGCTTAAAGTAGCTACAACTACAGCCATTGAAAAAAAAAAAAGCAGCAGTTAGCTTCACCACAACCAACCAACTACATTGAAGCATTTTAAAGGGATAGTTCATTTTAAATGAACATTTTCTGATTATTTACTCACCCTCACGATATCCCAGATGTGTAGGACTTTCTTTCTTCAGCAGAACACATTTGAAGAAAAATAGAAATAAAATATTAGCTCAGTAGGTCCAGAAAATGCAAGTGGATGCAATTTCTCTTTTGAAGGTCTAAAAATCACAGATAGTCAGCATTAAAGTCATTCATACGACGCCATCTGTTAAATGAATGTCTTCTAAAGTGGCACAATCACTTTTGGTGTGAAAAAGATCAATATTTAAGTACTTTTTAACTATAATCCAACTTTTCACGAGAGGGTGGCGTCCAAGCGGTCTATTGTGTGATGTACTCATGTTGCCATAGATACAGATGTAATCTCACGTTCTCCACTCAGTTGAGACATCCAGGATAAGCACACAAACGCACCATTGTGAGTAAAGAAACAGATAAATACAGATCTAAACCAAAACCAACCAAGCTACTGTACAGCGTTCCTCCTTCTCACTTGTAAACAGCGCTGCACATCCGGCTGTGATGCACGTGCGTCAGTTCTCATGTGTTTCAAATGCCAATGCAATTACATCACACGCACATACCGCTCCTGACCGGAAGCATGATTTAGAGTTTAAAAAAGTACTTAAATATTTATCTTTTTCACGCCAAAAGCGATTGTGTCACTTTAGAAGACATTAAATTAACAGCCGGAGTCGTATAGATGATGTATATGCTGACTGTGATTTTTGGAGCTTCAAAATCTCCATCCACTTGCATTTTAAGGACCTACTGAGCTGAGATATTTTTCTATTTTTCTTCAAATGTGTTCTGCTGAAGAAAGAAAGTCAAACACACATGGGATATCATGATGTTGGTTGAGTAAATAATGAGAGAATTTTCATTTTTGGGTGAACTATCCCTTTAAGCATTTTTTAACATCAGATGTTATTAATTCTACATTTAGAATAGTATCCTATCTACTATTTATCTGTTTACATTAATACATCTACTGTATGTATATAAATCCAATGTACTGTATATACATTTTAAAATAAAAATACTAAATACAACCTACACTACATTAAACACTGAAGATAAATAAATTCACACTTAATAAAACTAAAGTTGAAAACAGTGATAAACAGCAGCAATTAACTAAAAATTATATGTGACTTATGTGTAGGGGCTCAAGTGAATCAATTAATCATTTATTCGAACTGGTTCACTTGCATGAACCATCTGAACGAACCGATTCACTAAAATAAATTCAACTTCGCAGTGCTACATATGTGAATTAGTGAATCGTTTACTTAACCGGTTCACTTACATGAACCGTCCGAATGAACAGATTCATGGACCTTATTGACAGTAGCTAGGGATGGACGATAGCACTTATTTTCTTTTCGATCCGATACCAATAATTTCAAGTCCAATATCGTCGATACCGATACCAATACTGAAAGTTCTATTAATTAATTTTTTATTTATTTTTTTTATTATTATTATTATTATTTGGGATAAAATAGGTCATTTAAATATAATTTTTAATCATAATTCAAGTCATATATATATATATATATATATATATATATATATATATATATATATATATATATATATATATTTTTTTTTTTTTTTTTTTTTACATTTGTGAGCCTAAACAGAAAATTATTAGACTTCTGTTTTGTTTACCCTTTCAAAATTAACCATGGTTTCACTACAGTAACTATAGGTTAACCATTGGATTTATTTAAAACATAGTTACGACACAATTAACCATGGTTACTATTACAATATTATTGTTGTAAAACCATGGTTTTTCCTTTTTATTTCACTTTGAAGCTTATGATTATTGTTCATGTTCATGGTAACCAGATAATAATATCCCTAGTTTTAAATTTATGTATTTATTTTTTAGAATCAATATTTTTGTGCGAGGATTTATATTTTTGATACAACATCAGTATCGGAAGTATCGATACTTTAGGATCGATCTGCCCATCCTTAGGCCGTGCCATCTTTATTTTTAGACAGGTATGACGACACTCCCTTCAGTGGGTTATACTGTTGTTTAAAGTGTTTTGGATCGTTCTGCTGATGAAAAATTTGGAGGGGAAAAAAACAAAACACATCTTTCCAACAGTGGCATAGCCAAGGGTGGGAATTAGACCAAGGCCCACCCAGAATATTACAGATTATTCATTGACTTTAAATATACACTGGTGGCCAAAAGTTTGGAATAATGTACAGATTTTACTGTTTTGGAAGGAAATTGGTACTTTAATTCACCTGTACTGATCACAAAGTATAGTCAGGACATTACTGATGTAAAAATCAGCACCATCACTATTTGAAAAAAGTCATTTATGATCAAATCTAGACAGCAATCATCACTCCAACACCTTATCCTTGAGTAATTATGCTAAATTGTTAATTTGGTACTAGAAAATCACTTGCCATTATATCAAACACAGTTGAAAGCTATTTGGATCATTAAATGAAGCTTAACATTGTCTTTGTGTTTGTTTTTGAGTTGTCACAGTATGCAATAGACTGGCTTGTCTTAAGGTCAATATTAGGTCAAAAATGACAAAAAAGAAACAACTTTCTCTAGAAACTCGTCAGTCAATCATTGTTTTGAGGGATGAAGGCTATACGATGCTTGAAATTGCCAAAAAACTGAAGATTTCATACAAAGGTGTACACTACAGTCTTCAAAGACCAAAAACAACTGGCTCTAACAAGAACAGAAAGAGATGTGGAAGACCAGATGTACAACTAAACAAGAGGATAAGTACATCAGAGTCTCTAGTTTGAGAAATAGACGCCTCACATGTCCTCAGCTGACAGCTTCATTGAATTCTACCCGCTCAACACCAGTTTCATGTACAACAGTAAAGAGAAGACTCAGGGGTGCAGGCCTTATGGGAAGAATTGCAAAGAAAAAGACACTTTTGAAACAGAAAATCAAAAAGAAAAGGTTAGAGTGGGCAAAGAAACACAGACATTGGACAACAGATAATTGGAAAAGAGTGTTCTGGATCTTAACCCCATTGAGCTTTTGTGGGATCAGTTAGACTGTAAGGTGCGTGAGAAGTGCCCAACAAGACAGCCACATCTATGGCAAGTGCTACGGGAAGCGTGAAATGTCACCTGAGCATCTGGACAAACTGACGGCTAGAATGCCAAGGATCTGTAAAACTGTCATTGCTGCACATGGAGGATTTTTTGATGAGAACTTTTGATGAGTACATTATTCCAAACTTTTGGCTGCCAGTGTATATTGATAAAATAGTTTTAAAAAAATGCATAAATTCTGATTTCTATAGAGTGTTAAAGAACTGTTTGAATGAAAATTCGGTAAAAAAAAAAATAATTACAATTTGGGCGAAAATTTAGCCCATCAGTTTTTATTGAGGCCCACCCAAAAGTAATTTCCTGGCTACGCCCTTGCTTTCCAAGGAATTTCAGTAGACAAAATTTTTTCGGAAAATTAGATGTGATCTAGGAGCTTTATACAGGGCATGCCACTGAAGAGACTGTTAAGTCTACGCCTCACAGCCTCGTTTTCATTCACGTCAAAAAATCAAAGATGCTACTACTGTGAATAAGGTATTCAAATGGTTTGGACTTCCCAGTGCTACATGTATATTGAGAGAGGACTGTTTAGTTCTTGCTCGGTGGTCAAGATGAACTGACCGGCTACACCGCTACTCATTGGATAAAGCTTGTTACTGGAAAAGCTACACAGTTTGAAAATGGTTTAGCTACTGTCACGCCACTGAAATTTTTTTATGAAGTTAGCTTTTGACTTCAATTAACATTACATCAGTAGAATATGTGTATAATATGATCTGTGGTTTATCTGCTAGTGTGCCAACTTTAGGGAAACGGACTTAATACAACTACAAAAAATCACTGCCACACCAGTTGATTAAAAGTCATTGAGAGAAAAGTGAAGTTAGTTTGAGAAAAGCTCAAAGTATCATTTGTTTGCAGATTCCACTTGGTTTTATAATATTTTTTTTCTAATGCAATTCTTACATTAACAGTTTTTAGTATATTGTGTACTGTATGTACATTTGAAGACATCTCCTAAGACACTTCCTAACTGACACAGTCCAGTGTGTTCCTACAGAATCAGTTCGGAAGGCTCGAGTGTTGGTCACAGGGGCCAGCAAGGGGATTGGCGAGCAGATGGCCTACCATTATGCACAGTTTGGAGCACAGATCGTCATTACCGCAAGAAGGGAAGATCATTTAAAAAAGGTTAGCTATTTTGTCTCAAGTCCCAACCCTATCACTATCACAGTTTTTATGTTTCAGATATATTATTGGTTCAAAAAACTGCTTTAAGACACACACAGTCATATAGTTAACAATCTTAGTCAGGGTAGATGCCATGTTTATTTATATACAAAACGTGAGATGAAATAATCCAATGCGCTCACAGACTGTCCTCTCTCTCATTTGTAGCGTTGGTAAGTTAACTGAATTGGTTCGTGTAAGTGTAAGTGTGTAGTGCTGGGAAGTCAGATTCATTTTAGTTCAATTCATTCAGATGGTTCATGTAAGTGAACTAGTTGATTCCCCATAAAAATAACTGCATCTTTTTTTTTTTTTAGATTTAGATTTGCTGTTTTCGTCTCAGCTATATGAAATTGGGTGTTTCTTATAAATTTAGGTTCATTGTTCAATTTATTATAAATTGTATTTAGTTTAGAGCTGTCAAAGTTAATGCGTTAACTTGTGCGATTAATTTAAAATGTTTACGTGTTTATGCGTGAATGCGGCTTCACGATTGCTGTAGCAAAGCAGATAGCCACAGTCTGCCGGCTGATTATTATTGTGGATTAAGAGAGTTTAAGAGGTTTAAAGCCCATGCCAATGAATACTCAACCTATGGGGACTAGTTCTTTTAATTAGTCAACCTCCTACTTAGACTTTGGGGAATGTTTAATGTTACCTGAATTGGTGCTATTTTAGTGCATTTTTTTATCTTTATACTGTGGAATGCTTTGTTTGAAAATTTTTAATAAAGCATTATTTTTACATATTGTTTTGTTTTCTTTCTTAGGAAGGAAATAAATGCATTTTGACAGGAAAAGAAGTATATAGAGTCCAATTTTAGCACTTTCAAAATCGGCGATTAATCGCGATTAACTTCTACTACTATCGCAATTTTTTTACGTGTTTTTTAGCTGTATTTATGTAAAATATAATGCTCTCATCCATGGATTTATTTCATGTACCATGGATTTTACTATTGGGCCATGTGCAAAAATAATAATAATTAAAGCTGCAAGCAGCAATGCGGATTCCTCCTCAAAACTGCAAATTATGTCAAAATTGACATGGTAGAGACATGTACTTCACATGTACACAACATTTCATGAATTTACTATTAAACATCGCAAGAGTCTTCATATGAACTCGTGAATGAATCAAAGTATCGGGTTTATGACTAGCGGATTTGTAAAGCATTATTTTTTCGTTAGCGATAAATAACTGTAATTCTGTCATCTTTTGACATATCAAGGTGAAATTTTGCACAGTACTTCAGAGTGATGTCATCTTGAAGCCTGTTAGGTTGTAAAAAACATTAGTCAAAAGGGCATTAGATTTTTTGGACATGGATATTGAGACAATTTACATAAATGCGCACCTTTCAGCCATTTTGTATTGTATTCATTTTTGCTAAATATTAAATTGAAAGACATATATCCTACACATACATACTGAGTTTCAAGTCAATTGGAGCTATGGTTCAGGAGGAGTAGATTTTTGTAGTTTTGGACAAATTTGTATTGTACAGGAAAATCCATCATGGCGGACTTTATGGGTTCTAGAAGCTTTTTTGTTTTTTGTTTCAGAAATTTTGGACTTATGAGGTGGAAATGGCATCACTTTGAAAATGGACAAATTGGGGTGTGGCCAGTAGCGCCACCTATAAGCTCACGTGCGCCATTTTTGGTGTGGTAGTTACTTGTGGGCTGTAGTATCAATGTGCCAAATTTCAAAACTTTTTACCAAGGAGATCATGAGTTATTGGGCAATTATTGGAATAATAATAATAAGAAGAAGAATACTAACAAAAACAATAGGTTTTCTCCTCCCGGAGGAATCCTAATAATAATAATAATTATTATTATAAAGAAACAAAATATAATGAAATTAAAACCTTTTGTATTGTGTAGAATTTACTGTATTTTATTATTATTATTATTATTTTTAAAGAAATTTACTTAAGAAATAATCTCTACAGACATAAAAACAAAGGGCTCTATTTTTGTGGCCATGCCAAGCCCAGCGCTATGCACAACCACCGTGTGCTACATGTTTTCCAGTTTTCATGAGCACGCTAATTCTAAGCACAATGTTTGTGCCAGCTGAAAGCACAAGTGGGCATGGGCGGGAGTGTTTGTGCTGTATGTGAGTGTATGTGTGCAAACTGCACACCCATGTCGCCCATGCCTAAACCTGCCACTGGACACAGTTAATGAACAATAGAACATAACTCCATATTTCTATTCTTCGAATTATTTGCATACAGTCCATTCACACAACCAACTGCTTATGAATGTGCTGTCTTTGTTTATATCGCTGGTGCTTGACAAGGAATGGACTATATACTGTAATAGGACGCAGATGGTTCAATAACTGAAGAAGAACCTCAGAATTAAATTGCACTTGACCTAGCCCATTTGCGTTTTGCACGCACAATTTTGCCAAACCCACATGCGCCTAGACTTAGCGCATGCTTGCACAAAAATACCAAAACTTCATGGTCATGCCCACTGACTTTGCACTTATGACTTAAGTGCTTGCCGCTAGTGCTCTTAAAATAAGGCCCAAAACAAACCGCTGATAACAGCTATCCTGGTTGATGTACAGGTGGCAGAGAAGTGTGTAAAACTAGGCGCACAACGTGTGATGTATGTGACCGGAGACATGTCTGATCCTGCTGACCCCACCAGAGTCATCAAACACGCTGTGGACAAACTTGGTGAGAAATTATTCCGTTGCACATGCTCCTTAAAATCCAAATGAAATCAGAATGGACCCTGTTTATTTACTTTATACACATTCCCAGACTTAATGTGAATTATTCATCAGTGCATGCTATTCCAAAGATTTTTTTTTTTTCTTAAGTTTTTGTTAAAATGTAATATCTTTCTTGTGGTTCTTTTGATATCTGTCTTACAGGTGGACTGGATTATCTAGTGTTGAATCATGTTGGAAACAGCAACGTTGAGTTCTGGAATAGAGATGCAGATCACGTCAGATCACTCATGCAGGTGATGCATATGTTTCTGTGGGGTAATGTTGTTGTTGCACAATTGCAATGTGTACATTTCTACTGTTGCTGTTGCTAGGTATTTAAATATTAATGGAGAAAGTTACGTTTTAAAAAGGAAAAGATTCATTTAAAGCAGCAATACAGTCAAACAGAGTTGAATGGAACTGCAGGAAATTTCATTGGTCACAGGTAAACTTTGTGAGTTACGTGCAGTTGGCCGGTGCAGCACTTCCTGTGCTGGAAAAATCGGGCGGTTCCATAATCGTAGTGTCATCGCTGGCAGGTGAGTCATGACTTGGTTGGCACCTCTTGTAGCTCTGTGGCTAGACATTAAAACATGATTATGGAAACTGTAATTGGTCACTGTGCACACGTGTTTGTAAATGTGTGAGGGGAGTCTCGATAGAACTATACAGAAGTAAAGTTATTGGCTATGTCCCAATTTGCATACTTCTATCAGGAAGACTCGCAGACTTGAGTGAAATTTAAGTGACATTTATTTGATAAATATAAAAGAGAAATGTAATGTCTCTCTTTGGCGTAAGCCCCGTCTGGCGGTCCGAAGAAGTTGCGTCGGAACCGTCATATCCTGCCGGAGATAGGAGGCAGGGGCGAGGAGCCTACCCCCGTGCAGGACGGGACTCAACTGGTGGTGGTGGGGTGGTGGAGGTTGCCGTGTTTGCACACTGAAACAGCAATGTGATAGATTGTGAGCAGACTTATAAAGCATTGGCTTACATGTGATTGGCTAGGAGTTACCTAGCTAATGGTGCAATGATGTACAGCTGCTAGTATTCCCGCTAGAACTACGCTGCGCTTACATTTCTTTTGCACACTAAAAGTATGTACTTAACTGGTGATGGGAAAGTACAGCATATCGACAGCATTGGGATATGCTACGAACAACTGTCTTGATGCCACGTACCCCTTTGTTGCGCACTGTTTGTGTTTTCATGTAAGCATTTGTATCTAGCTAAATACATTACCTTACAATGCAAGGTTCATACAAACTGCTTTGGCAGCTCAAATTCAGGTAAAGCAATTAAAAGCCGAAGGTTAAATCCAATTTCTTCCCTGATTCAGGTAAGCTGATCACTCCATTTGTGGCTCCGTACACCTCCACTAAGTTTGCTATGAATGGATTCTTCGGAACACTGCAGAACGAACTGGCCATCCAGAAGAGTAACGTATCTGTGACCATTATGATCCTTGGACTCATCGACACGGAATCGGCAATGAATAAGATCAGGTTTGTGTTTGGTTGCTTTAACACTCTTAAACGGATAGTTCACCCCAAAATGAAACTTTTGTCATCATTTGCTGACCCTCATGACTTTCTTTCTTCTGTGGAACACAAATTGAGATGTTAGGGAGAATATTAGCCTCAATCACCATTCACTTACATTGCATGGAAAAATGATGAAATAAAAGTGAACAGTGTCTTACTTTAAAAAAGTTGACATTTTATGGGGTCTATATCACTTTAGTTATAAAATAGTGTGCATAGTTTTAACATTTGCATTTAATTTATTTAATTTGTGTATTTTCATATGGAAAAGTTATATTTTAAACACAAAAAGATATTCAAATTGAACTAAAATTTAGCCTATTTGTCTGTAGTACATCAAATTACTTGAGTGGTAATGTTCAATTGTAGAACAAACATGTGTAGACTTCAAATGCTGTGCTGTCCTTGTACAACACATCTGTGGGTTTCAATTTTGCCATAATTAGTTTTTTTCATCTAAAGCTGTGCAATACGCAAGATATTATAGGAAGCACATTTTGAATTAATTTGAAACACTGTCCTTTGGCAAATCTATCTTGTTACCTAGGTGATCTATAATATTATGGACAGTACATTATTCCGTCAGAATACAGCTACTTTTGTATGGCCATCAGTAGAGAAAAATGCATTTTGGATTCACCCATAAATATTGTTATCTCTTTTAAATGCTCTGCAGAAGTTTCACCACAATGACTGCCTATCCCGCCAGTGAAGCCGCCCTGAACATTATCAAAGCTGGAGCGACCCGTCAGAAAGAGGCGTTTTACCCCTGGTTCCACTATTTCACCTGCCTGTTCAAAGACTGGCTCCCCATTACTAGAAACCTTTTGATATCAGACCTCACTATGCAAAAATTGGACTAATGCATGTGCATATACATACACCAGTGTGTCCTTCAGAATTCTACTTTTGCTGCAGAGGAATATATAAATGTTTAATAATTTTATTTCCCCCCAATAAAATATCATTTATTATAAAAAAGCCTTGTTACAAATGTGTCTTTTAAATCTTTAAAGGAATATTCTGGGTTCAGCACAAGTTAAGTTTAATCAACAACATTCATGTCATAATGTTGATTACCACAAAAAATCATTTCGATTCATCCCTCCTTTTCTTAATACAAAAAGGTAAAAATCTGGGTCACAGTAAGGCACTTACAATGGAAGTGAATGCGGCCAATCCGTAAACGTTAAAAGAATAACAACACGATGTAAACAGTATGCGTGCTAACATGAGTTTAGTGTGATAAAACTGCTTCCTAACCTTTTGTGTGTAAAGTTATATCCAATTTGACAACTTTGTTGCTATGATGATGTAATGCTGTAAACCCTAAAACGTCCATAAAAACGACAATTTAAACAACAGCTCAAATAATACTCAAGTTTTAACAGAAAAATTAATTTCTGCCTTTAAACCCTCCAATAATTGGCCCCATTCACTTCCATTGTAAGTGCCTTGCCGTAAGCTTGATATTTGCTTGTGTATATATATATATATATATAAAGGAGGGGTGAGTCGAAATAATTTTCGACTCAATTTTCGACCCGGAATATTCCTTTATCATATGAACAATAAGAGTAATGACTGATTTAAGTTTTACAAACCTTGAAATACACAAAATGTTTTGCTTCATTTTGAGTTAGACATGACATAAGCAGGGGCGTAGATTCCCGGGGGATGGGGGGAGTAAACCAAAATTTATACCATGATCAGTGGAAATGTAAATTATTTACACTGTAATCCCCCCAATGTTCAAGACAAATCTACGCCATTGGACATAAGTAATTTAGATTGAAAGATGGCAGTTCAGTAACCACTGACTGATTCAGTGTGTTCATTCAGTAAATGATTCGTAACAATGATTCAAACAGATAACGCTTGAGTTGGTGAGTTGTTTGGAGAGATTCCGTCAAAGAACCGATTCTTAAGAGTCATTCGTTTGTGAATCGGACTAGTCCCGTAGTGCGCTGAATGTTTGCTTTTAGAGTAGCCAGTAAATACAAAATTTGTGGTGCAAAGCGGTTCTTGCTTCATTTCGAGTCGGACATGACTGACAGTAACGTCTCTGTTTGCGGTTCAGACAGCTCTTTATTTCTATAGGTTCAGAGTGAGAAATGGTAGTTAAGTAACCTCTCTACCTGATTCAGTGAGTTCACTCAGATAATGATTCATAACACTGATTCAAACCAATAACAGGTGAGTTGGTCATTCGTTTTGTGATTCATTCAAAGAACTGGCTCATGAGAGTCATCGTGAATTGGACTAGGCTAGTCATAGTCACGTGGCATTTTGTGTTTGCTTTTGAGTGCAGCCAACCAGCAAACAATGTAATTGACAGAGATGTTGCTTTGGCGTTGGTGGTAAATGGTCTTTTTTTTTTTCATGGTCTTACCACATTCAATTCAGCCTGAAAGCTCAAAAAGAAAATATAAATTTTTGTGCCGTGGCGCTGGAGATTCATTAGTGGCAGAGGAATCACTGGCATACTGTATGCCGCATTAAACACGTATGACCAGTGGCGTAACTTGGATCTCACGGGCCCCAGTGCAAAGCACCTGTCGGGCCCTTTTTGCCTTCCCCAATTGGTGCTTTTCATTGTCCGTCGGGCCAGCAGTCATTTTTTCTTTAAAATAAGCAAAAATCTGGGTTATAGATTTCAATGGAAGTAAATGGGGCCAATCCGTAAACATTAAAATACTCACTGCTTCAAAAGTATAGACACAACACATAAACAATATGCATGTTAACATGATTTTAGTGTGATAAGATTGCTTACTAATCTCTTCTTTGTAAAGTTAAACACAATTTTAACAAACGCCGTAAACCCTAAAGCCCTAAAACGGCTGAAAAATGACGATTTAAACAACTTTACAGCTCGAAGAATACAAAAGTTTTAAAAGAAGAATTAATGTAAGTGCTTTTAGAATAACATGCTTCACATTTCTGCCTTTAAACCCTCCAAAAATTGTCCCCATTCACTTCCATTGTAAGTGCCTCACCTCAAATTTTTTTGTGGTCATTAACATTATACCACACAAGTTGGCAATTGAGACCACAAAACATTCATATGTGTGCTGTTGTTTTCCCTCCAAAACAACGTCACTTCCTGGAAGATGATGTCATTAAGGAACTGTGACCAGTTGCATTAAGCACCTTAATTTTTCCCTTAAGTGTAACACTTAAGGCGTTATTTCCCCTTAAAGGGAATGACTTGAGGGTGTTGCATATAATCCCTTAGACACTTCTGTTAGGTAAGGGAAACCGTTAAGGGTTTTACTACAGTGAGCCAGGTTTTACCATAATAAAAATCTACTGTTACCAATGACATGTTCGTCATGTCCCTACCGCTGATCTATAATAATTAACTTTTTACTGTTTTTTATTTTCATTTTAGTGACTAATCAAGTTTCTCAGTATCATTATTGATGTGTAAATTATTTGAGGTGTTAGATGTGATATTAGATTGCCTTTCATAATGTTAGCGACTCCCCATAGTAATCCTGCACTTGTTTATTATCGCTAAGATGGTCTAAAGAGTTCTCCCTATCATGAAAAATTTGCATTGGTATGCTGTACTCTTCAACCGGTTCTATAAATTTTGCCATTTCTCCTTTTTTAGAAACCTTGAAACTTAGCCAACACTTAAGGTGAAGTTTTACTACCCTTAAGGTTTACTTAGGAAAATAGCAGTTAAGGGGCTTTATGCAACACTTAAGGGAATACTTAAGTAAAAAATAATTATTTAAGGGAAATTGTAGGGGATTATGATGTCTTTATGTATAAAGACCCTTAAGTAAAACTTAAGGGTTGTTTTCTGCAACACCATTAAATTTAAGGGAAACTTTCACTTAAAGGTGCACTCAACGATTCCTGAGAAACACTGTTGATATTCAAACTCAACTGCCCAAACAAACACACCCCTCCCTTCTCTTTGGCAAATTCATGCATGCAAGACGGTTTACGCACAACAGCTCCAGACACTCACAACTCTCCTGCTACTAAATCTAACATCACAACAACAGCATATATGGTTTCTGTGAAACTTTATGTTACCCACCTATTGAGAAGAAAAAGAGCAACTTCTGCATCTGTCTTCAAGCCTTTTACCTCTCGGAGGTCTCTCCACCGTTGAAAAGCCTCGCCGATGTTGACATGGCTCCTAGCCCTCAACTTAACATAGTCCTTCTTTTTTTAGTTTATATTCATCTGACCTTTTTTCTCTTGGTCTGTTTCTCAGCCATTTGTCCTCCTTGGAGTTTAGAAAGTTCGCTTCAGCCAGATTTGCCGTAGCTCTTCTTTTTTCTTTTTTTTTCTCCCCTTTTCTTCCCAATTTGGAATGCCCAATTCCCAATGCGCTCTAAGTCCTCGTGGTGGCGTAGTGACTTGTCTCAATCCAGGTGGTGGAGGATGAATCTCAGTTGCCTCCGCGTCTGAGACCATCAATCTGTGCATCTTATCACGTGGCTTGTTGAGCGCGTTACCGTGGAGATGTAGCGCATGTGGAGGCTTCACGCTATTCTCCGCTGCATCCACGCACAACTCACCACACGCCCCACCTAGAGCGAGAACCACACATTATAGCAACCAGGAGGAGGTTACCCCATGTGACTCTACCCTCCCTAGCAACCGGGCCAATTTGGTTGCTTAGGAGACCTGGCTGGAGTCACTCAGCACACCCTGGATTTGAACTCGCGACTCCAGGGGTGGTAGTCAGCGTCAATACTCGCTAAGCTACCCAGTCCCTCCGCCGTTGCTCTTCTTATAAATTTCCCTCTCGCTTTGCCCCCACCCCCCATCCTGTGCACATGCAAGAACCACCCCGTGTTGCTGATTGGCTGGAGTAGTGTTGTGTGGCTAGGTCTGTTCCACTTTGTTTTTGTCCCATTTACAGTGTAAGGGCTGTGTACAAATACTAGATTTTTTTTCACCCCACCCACAGAACGGACAGCTAGCAGATTGTGAGGAGATATTTGCAGAATTTGACAAAAAGTGTATTGGATTAGAATTACTGAGTGCACCTTTAAGGTACATTATGCAACCGGGCACTGGCTTTTATTAAAGGTATATTACAAAAGACTATCAGTATGTGATATTGAAAACATATGGGATTAAAAAAAAAATTAAAATAAACAATACATGGATTACCAATAAAAAAATAAAATATATATTAAAAAAATAATTCCTAAGAAAACTTGTTTGTTTAAACTGTTCACTGAATTATGACAAATTGTGAGACACATTTGATTGTTTTAGTATTAATAATTTATCCAATGACAATATGTATGATGGGGACATAAAATGCAGTGTATAGTAGAAATTACCCAAACTTGTTTTCACCTTTCTGCTACCATACAATTCTCCTGTTTTTAAGGTCTTTACTGCCCCTAATGGACAGTCATAGGAAATACAGCTATCTCAACCCTGAGGGTCCCTTTGCTATCTTAACTGCTTTAGCTCGGTTTCCATGGTGACCTCTCTTCATCCAAGTGTTCTTTGCCAAGTGTGATATTTCCAAGAATAAATCCCAAATCAGTAGTCACGATGCCACACAGCAGGCACGGGTTTCCATTGTTCCAAAGAAAGGTGAATTTAGAGCAACATTAAGAATGAAAGATAAATGGGTAAAAACGAAGCAATCTTAGGCAATGATTAGCAATTGTTTATTATACTGTACAGTTGTAAAAATGGCTCAGAAAAGTGTAGTTCTACAAAAAAAAAAAAAAAAAAAAAAAAAAAAAAAACATTTGTTTGCATATGCCACTTGCATTGATATTTTATTACAAAGACAGTCAGACGTAAGCGTGACCTTAGTTTCCAAATACCTTTTGAGACTGTATTTCTACACTTCACAAATAAGGGCATATTAAATATTGCAAATTCAACCACATTGTGGCACTATAGGGTAAAAGATAGATGACCAATGGAAATCGATGTGTTGGAAATTATATTTTTCACCAACATGGACATGTCAAAATTTACATCATGAGATATTTTAGGCAAAAATGAGGGGAGTAATTCATTTGTGAATGAACTCTGTTGAAGTTAATCAAAACATTACATAATCTTGTATATAGTAACATTTAGGGAGTCATTCAAGTAATGATTTAGCAGACATTTTTATTAAAGAGATGGTCAGGATGCTCAAACAAAGAGAGCAATGTTTTGATAGTGCCACAGAGTTTACACTAATCAGGGAAATCAACCTTTCAGTTGACTCTGCATTAGGTACTGTAATCCTAAGAAATGTAACGATTCATGTTTAGATTGCTTTTAATGATTCTGGTTCGCACTGAAGATTCAAAAGAACTGGCTCATAAGAGTCATTTATTTGTGAATCGAACTACACTGGTCACACTATAGATTCAGAAGAACCGGTTCGTTAGAGTCATTCGATTGTGCTGTATGTTTTGCAGGAGACTCTGTCAAAGTATTTTAGCACGGTTTGAATGCACGTTCTGGAACCATTAAAGGGATAGTACACCCAAAAATGAAAATTCTCTCATCATTTACTCACTCTCATGGGTGGATGGTGATCAAACCTTTCAAGCTCCAAAAAGAACAGACAGTCAGCATAAACGTCATCCATACGAATCCACTGGCTAAAATCATATCTTCTAAAGCGATACAATTGCTTTTGGTGTGAAAAAGATAAATATTTAAGAACTTTTTAACTATAAAGCATAAAGGTCAGCAGTGGTATGCGTGTGTGACATCCAATTAGCTGAGATATTTTATATACACCATCCACATCCAACTGAGCTGAGATATTTTTCTATTTTTCTTCAAATGTGTTCTGCAGAGGAAAGAAAGCCATACATATCTGGGATATCATGAGGGTGAGTAAATGATGAGAGAATTTTCATTTTTGGGTGAACTGTCCCTTTAATGAACCCTCCCCCACCCCCCCCCCCCCCACCCCCTTTTTTTTTAAATTAATTAATTAATTAATTAATTAATAAAATCAAATGGCTTTGGATGTTTTTTTTTATTAATGGTTCTCCATTCCCGGCCCTACTCTGCATTAAAAGCTGGAACATGAGAAAGTATTTTAACAGTAACACATCACCTCTACAGACCCCATGCAATTGTTTGACAAATGCAATTTTATTTCCTTTGTTGCCATTTTTCCAACTGAAACTGTAAGTTGTGGCAGAATATCAAAGGGCTTGTATTTTTTTCTAAATAGTCAATATGCTAGTTTAAGTTGCAACCTGACTGTACAGTACTGGACATACTACATCAGGTAACGTGGACATTCACTGAAAAACAAAAAACATTTGTTGACTCAACAATCATAACGTATTAAAATAAATAGTTTATACTCAGAAACGTACATATTTATAAAATGTTTCCCTTTACTTAATTTGCATTAATGTGTACAACACAAAATATACATTATAAGGTGAACTTGGAGTGATACATAAAGTAAAAGAATAATAGTGAGTTCCTTGAACTTCTTTGTCTTAAAAATCCATAAAATTAAAATTTTAAGTACTACTAACTCAAACGATCAAGTGCAGAAATGAGGTTGTCGGGAATACCCATAAATAGTTAAGCTTGAATAATTTTAGCACTTTTGTTTGGTCAAAAGGAACTTATTGGGGCATTTAATTAGTTGTTTTTGAGAATCCATAGAGATTTCAGCTATTTTTAATATTATTGATGTTTTATTGTAATTAGTTGTTTTGTGTAAAGTCACTAAAAGGGTGATTGGTGTTCCCTTTGGTGAAGTTGGATCCTGTTCAATCCATGTTATTTTTCTTCCCATAAGGCCTGCACCCCTGAGTCTTCTCTTTACTGTTGTACATGAAACTGGTGTTGAGTGGGTAGAATTCAATGAAGCTGTCAGCTGAGGACATGTGAGGCGTCTATTTCTCAAACTAGAGACTCTGATGTACTTATCCTCTTGTTTAGTTGTACATCTGGTCTTCCACATCTCTTTCAGTCCTTGTTAGAGTCAGTTGTCCTTTGTCTTTGAAGACTGTAGTGTACACCTTTGGACGAAATCTTCAGTTTTTTGGCAATTTCAAGCATTGTATAGCCTTCATCCCTCAAAACAATGACTGACTGATGAGTTTCTAGAGAAAGCTGTGTTTGATATAATGGCAAGTGATTTTCTAGTACCAAATTAGCAATTTAGCATGATTACTCAAGGATAAGGTGTTGGAGTGATGACTGCTGTCTAGATTTTATCAAAAATGACTTTTTTCAAATAGTGATGGTGCTGTTTTTTACATTAGTAATTATGATCAATTGAATGCAACTTTGGTGAATTAAAGTACCAATTTTCTTCCGCAACAGCAAAATCTGTACATTATTCTAAACTTTTGGCCCCCAGTGTATATATATATATATTGTGGAGCATAGCACTGTGGTGCTCTGTTCCAGCTCACTGCTGTTTTATAATGTTGGGGCTGCCTGTTTGAGAGGTTTGACTTAATCCATAGCGATTTAAACTAGAAAATTGTCACTATAATTCAAATGGGTGTTGATGCGCGAGCGAGCACCAGAGATGCAGTAGAGTAGAAAAGAGCAGATAATTGGCGTGAGTTGTTCCGTTACACTATCACGGGAAAGCTTTAAACGCACCGCAAAAATATCACATTGCAAACGAGAAGCTTTTTGCATATGTAAAGCGCTGAATGCGATATTATCATAAAAGTTGTCTTGGCAGTCCTAAATTTCACTTGGGTGGCCATCGAAAAATGTTCAATGGGAGAACCAGGGCACTGTTCTTTCCTGCGGTCCGCAACCCTGTCCGAATAGACCTGTGACCCACATTTTGGTCGCGACCCACCAGTTAAGAAACACGGACCTAAACCAGAGACTATTTAGCAGAGATGGGTCACTTCTATTTAAATGAATGGGAGAAATTGGAACGCTCAATCAAAAAGCTCTAACGTCCAACGGATGTAGAAAGGAAGTCCCGCCTTACAGGTAAAATAGCCAATCACCCTTTAGATACAGACGTCGCCTGTCAATCAACTCGCTAACATGCATATGCATTAGCTATACAAGCTGGGGAATTTGCGTTTTTTTAGCGTCATATGAGGTAAAGAAGCACAATTAATGATACCAGTGTTGTCAGATTTTATTGCTTATTTGAAATATGTTCTTTGATCGTAATTTTGACCAACCGTTTTTGAGATTTCAGTGTTTCCTCAAGTAGATAGGAGCTGCACTGGCATGACTGGAAATAGCCTCCCGAGAGCGTTCCAAAGATGGCTGACTGTGGACTGACTTGCTAGAAAGACTTTGCCTAAACCTAACCAATAGTGATCTAAAATCAAATGAGAGGTGAACAAACAGACATCCTTACCTTAAACCACCACCTAAACCTAACTGATAGTGTCCAAAAACAAAATGAGAAATGAAAAGCACATTTTCTGAAGCACCCAAGTCATTTTGTGTTGTTTCTTTGACACGTGTCAAAACGTGTCAGCTTGCATGTTTGGCTGGGCTCGAACTGCAATCTTTTGAGTCCAAAATCCAACACTCTATCAGGTGAGTTTTTATATCATAACATAGCAGTGTGTAAGAAGTGTTTATAAAGTCATAATCAACCATTGTACTCGTGATTTGTGAGACAGCGAATAAAACGCAAAGTTGTTGTAGCGTCTCTAGTGTTCATTTCACCAGGAAACTGCGACGGAAGGTAGAACGTGGCACGTAAAAGTCAATTTGCAAAAATGCTGTTCTATTAACGTTCATTTTATGAGACTAGGTTGGGATGTGCGTAGCTGAAGTGCAGCTTCATAAACTGAATTTACGTAAAAAGCATGATGCAAAAATTCTACATATTTATTTTAAGTAAATCCAACAATTTTTTTTTTCAGTGTTGTCATTTGATTTGTATGTTCTTTAACATATGACAAATAACTGTAAAGAGAGCATAACCTGATCAATGTCTCATTTAAACACAATCATTTTACAAATTACAGAATATAGCACATGGTTAATTGATTTTTGATTAATACTCAGATTAATTGTTTATTTGGTAATTTGATTTATGGAGTAGGCTACTGGTTCACTCCCACACTTTGTGATTAGGTTTGTGGGATAGCTGTCCAAACCAAATCTTTTTTTTTTTTATTCAAATGTCATCGGGATGGAGTGGCTGATGGTGGCAAGTCAGCACTTTGGTTTGCCAAGCTCAGCAAAATACAGATGAGGGAATGAACACTTCATCAGAGCAGAGATCTAAAGCCACACAAACATCTCATATCTGCTCAATGTTTACTGAACAGATCCTTGTTTACTCACTGTATAGTATATGGAAATAATCACACAGAAACTAGTGGATAACTTGTTCATAGGTTGCTCTTTCATGGCCAAAGTCTCGATTTCCTTTAGATTTAATCTAATTGCTGTCTAGGAGGAAAATAGATTGAAATATTAAAGGAGTAACTGACCTAAAAATGAAAATTCTCACTCAGCTTCTTTCCAAACCCGTCACTTATGACAGAGGTTTTATTTTTGGGTGAACTATTCCTTTAAAGAGATTTAATTTGTGATATTTCCTGATCTTTAGCCAGGATCAATCTTATGAAGCTGTGGATTGTTTTTTAAAATTATTATTATTATAAAGACACAATTTATAAGGATGCAGTAGATGGGATCCTTGTCCTTCATGCTTGGACACAATAAATCTGTTTATAACTCTCTAGCAGTATATTTCCCACAGAACATCTCACATTGCTTGCCGGCCAATGTCCTAAAACTTTTAACTAATGTTACACTTTTTTCACCTTCTCCCAAAAAAAGACTGGCAGAGAGTGACATTAAGCCAATTCTTTGTGACAATCCTTATTCATGGTCTGTGCTATGAGATGGCAGAACGACTCTGAGAGATGAGATTGATTCTCTTTAACTAATGCTAATAATGAACTGATGGCTTCAGTCATTCGCCACAGCAGTCACTTCTTTATAACTGGGTGAATTTATTTCACAAGCAATTGAGTTTCTGATATCTGCCGTCAGGAATGAAATAAAAGAAAGAAAACTTTATTTCATGATCTTAAAAAATGATTTTTTTTATTGGCTAAATATGGTGATGTAAGTTTGACTTTCCAGAGGAACTTTATTAAAGGAATAGTTCTCCCAAAAGTGAAAGTTCTGTTATTGTTTACTCACCCCCATGTCGCTCCAAACCCATATCACTATCTCTCTTCTGTGGAACACAAAAGGAGTAGTTGAGCAGAATGTTCAGGCTTTTCTTGTCACTGACAGTGAATGGAGACGGATGCTGTTGAGCACCAAAACTGACAAAAAAAAAAAAAAAAAAGTATGATAACAGTAGTCTCTACAACTCATGCACTATATTCAAATGATTCTGAAATCATTGGATAGCTTTGTGTGAGGAATAGATCGATATTTGTGTTGTTATTCACTGATAATCTTCCTCTCCACTGTAACTCTTGAGACTTATGGACTTACTTTAATGGTGCTTTTTTTTTTTTTTTTTAAAGCTTGACAGTGTTTTCCCCCATTTACTTTCATTTCATGTCCTAGGGTTTGATTTTCATCAAAACAAACAAATTTCAACTTAAATTTTTTATTATACATGAGGGTCTCATTAAAACTGAATTGGAAACTTTTTACCAGGCCTTCCTCATTTATTTTCTGGTACTTTTCAAATGCCTTTTGTGTACAGATTTGACTGTTTTAGCTTTGTCCCAGGCCAAGACTTTCAATATTAAGCTTTAAAAATCCATTAAAATATACAAATTATTATATGTTTAAATTATGATAATCGTTTCAATATTTATTATGGGTAAATCAAAGCCCCTCACACACCTGAATCGTTATAGGTAGATACGTTAGAAAAAATTTATTATCAAGACAAAAATAAAAAAAATAATGAAAAAATTCCACACACTACCCAGGATTTTTTTTCTATTTGTCTTGATAATATTTATCAAGGGGAAAAAATTTGACAGTCTGACAGTCATGGTGTCATTTCAACCACACCAAACAATTTTTCCCCTAATAAAAAGATTAAAATTAAAGAGCTATTGTAAGTTGACAAAAGTGTCAGTGAAGAGCATGCTTGAGACAAAATATGAGACAAGTGATGTTTGAATAAAACAAAGAAAATTCAAGGTAAATTGAACCTGTGAGCAGAATATTTGTAGCTCTCATTTCCAATCAAGCTGTGATTTTATCAAATTAAGTAAAAAGTTGTAAAAATTAGTTTGTGTGTGTGTGTGTGTGTGTTTAGAATAAATATAATGTTAGCAATGAAATTAGACAAAGGAGATGGAGACATTTAATTAAAAAACAAACAAACAAAAAAACATTAAAAAAATGTAATTTCCTTCAGTGTCATTTCCACCACAGAATTCTGTTAAACACAATATGCTCCTATATTTGAGATGTGCTGGAAATGATACTGTGGTGGGAGTTTACATGACTTTAAGAAAAAAATGACAAAAATGACATAAATCCTCAGTGAAGCATGTACATACACTATTGAACACTGTTAGTGGACAAATAAATAATAATAATAATAATAATAATAATAATAATAATAATAACTGAGAGTGTGAAAAAGGTTTTAACGAAACTTTGTATTCTAGACATCCACATTGCACAAAGTGTCCAAAGTTGATGAAACAATTCATATATGAATATGATACAGATAACTGTATCAGTAGAATAATGAAAGAGTGTTGGTAAGCATTTATCATTTTTATTGTAAAATTGAAAAAAGGAGAAAGACAGAAAAGCCCCAATAAGCATCATTTATACATATTATGTCAGAAATGATAAACGTAAAATTTCATAAATAAATAAACTAATACAAATGATCAAATTCTAATATTAAAATTATTTGAATAAATTAATGACCGAAACAATAAATAGAACACAGTAATTAAACCCTTTTACACATTTAATTGTCAAAGCAGCAAGTTTGAGAGGGAAGATAATGGGACAAAACTGCTCTGTTGTTCTTCAAAAAAATAAATAAATGCACCATTATACCTCCACCGAAGGGCTTAAACTCGTCACAGACTCGTAATGTGAACCATTACGTTTGGTCCCACACTTCCCTCTATAGCATTTAAACATAGATACATTTTTTTTTAGCTTACATCTGTTTATATATTGTGCTAAGAAACCCTAAGTTATAACACAATCGGTCATAGCAAACCCAACCCAGAGCCCCAATGACAGTATTTTCTGCCCTTTAACACTGATCCAGGTTTTGTGTTGGTCATATTTATCAGCTGAATATAAAGCTGATCCTACTGCAGATCAGTTGCATTATCAGTCAAAAGTTTGGACACACATTGGATCTACATTTTGAATAACTATCAAAACTATTAAATAAAATAAATGGAAGCATGGGAATTATGTAGTAACCAAAAAAGTCAAAAAAGATCAAATTATCTTATATTTGAGCTTCTTCAAACCAGCCATTTTTTTTTAAAGTTAAAATATAATTTGTGTAAATAAATCCATACATAGGCACAATTCATTTTTGTGTAAAAAAGCATTTAATCAAAAGCCTTTTGATCAAAAAGATATTTAAGATCATGAAAAACATTTCAGTCAAATTTGTCCAAACTCTCGACTGGTAGACAGAAAATAAATGGGAACTTTACGTATGGCTCTAATCAACCCATTGTACCTGAAAAGAAGCTTTCTGTGCTATCAAATATTCCCACCGAAAACAGAAGACATTTTCATAATGCATCTTCAAGCGCATCCCTTTGCATTTATTACCTTGACATATAGAAAGAACAACAACCATTCATAGGAATATCATACCAGTATTCTGAGCATTGAGTGGAAGAGATTATTATATCAAAAACGAGAAAAACAAGCAAAAATGGAGTGAAACTCAAATAAAAAGCTTGAGGTTTGTATGTTTTGATACTGTATGCAGCTTTGCTCTAGCGGAGAACTGTGGCAGTTTGGAGGAGCATGAGGGAAGATATCATGGCTTAGTGCAGGTTGTAATATCATATGAATAAAAAACACAGTTTGTAAAATGTACTCCCAAAATAGCCCAAAACCTGAAGAGCAAGTCCTGCAGTTTTCGCCAAAACCTTACGCAATCAATGCACGTGTCCGTAACACCTCTTAATTCAGTTGTTCAGTAGTCAGTCCGTGTTCGTTTGGATGCACAGCGTTTCCATGACATCATTACTGCATGACAGCACGTTTAGCACTATAACCCGAACCTCCACTAGTGCCTTGGCATCCTTGAAGCCTTGACTTTTACCCTTGGATGTATTGGTTGAAAATCAAAATCAAAAACTACGCATTTGAATGTATTCTTCATCTTTTAATACAAAAATGTCTCTCTACATCTCTAGCAATTAGCATGCACGACGAGTGAATTAATAACTATAGACAGGGCAAACTATGAAAGAAGAACTAGTTTTCTCCTTTTTTGGCAATAATTAGAATAAAAATCGAAATATGAGTCTTTATGTTTGTACAGCGTGTATGTTATTATGAGCCACAGGTTTAGAAGAAATTACATGTGCCACTGCCCGAAACAGCTGCCGCATGGCTCAGAATGTTCTGTTGTTCCATGTGTAACGGTGGCCAGCTGATAGATAGCTGTGCAATGTGTATAAACCTCACTCTCCTGACCTCAAGAGGTGCACTAGCGACTGACGCTAGGGGCTTTAGCCTTTAGCCTCCTTGTTAGCGCACCTGTCTCCCATGCCGGAGACGCCGGTTTGAGTCCCGTACGGAGCGGGTAGAACAGGAGCGTCACACATGGGTGATGTTTGGAATGGAATGCTACCATACTGCTTACTGTGCAGTGTATAATGCATATTACACATTTTTCTGAAATAGGATGTGAGATGAGTTATATGCTGAAGCCTATTCCGGGTTCAATACAAGTTAAGCTCAATCGACAGCATTTGTGGCATAATGTTGATCATCACAAACATTTATTTAGACTCATTCCTCCTTTTCTTTAAAAAAAGCAAAAATGGAGGTTACAGTGAGGCACTTACAATGGAAGTCAATGGGGCCAATTTTTGGAAAGTTTACAGGCAGAAATGTGAAGCTTATAATTTTATAAAAGCACTTACATTATTTCTTCTGTTAAAACTCATGTATTATTTGAGCTGTAAAGTTGTTTAAATCATAATTTTAACAGTCATTTATGGATTTAAGGGTTTGCTGACATTACATCCTCATGGCAATGAAGTTAGTAAGCGATTTTATCACACTACAATTATGCTTACATGCATATTGTTTACGTCTTGTGGCTATACTTTTGAAATCGTGAGTATTTTAACATTTATGGATTGGCCCCCATTCACTTCCATTGTAAAAGCCTCACTGGAACGCAAATGTTTTTTGTGGTAATCAATAATGTGCCACAAATGCTGTCGATTGAGCTTGACTTGTATTGAACCCGGAATATTCTTTTAATACTGAGTTAAGCATTTGTTAAAATCCCTAACCCCAAGTATGATGCTTGCCTTAGCAACAATATACATACAGCAATCTGCATTCATTGTACAAGTAGTATGGTAGAAACCATTCTGAACATTGCCATGATCTCACTGGATCCTGTCTTAGAATGATAATGTCACTCTCCAAGTTGGTCACCCATTGGTTAAGCACATCAAGAGATTACATCAGAATTAAGGGAAAATTAGAATATTACAATTATTAAATTACAATATGATAAGGTGTAGAGCACAAGTCTTCCCTTGAATGTAAAGTATATCATTTCTGATTGCCATTTAACTGAAAACCTACTATGTCCCAGATCACTAGTTTCAGGAAGGACAGACAAATGTCCCATTTGAGGCATTGCAACTGGAATGTTTGTGGATTACATTTTGCTTAAAGAAAATTAAACCTATTTTCGTGACTTTTCAGGATTATTTGCATTGTGACATTATTTTCATGACAACAAATTATTACTGTATTACATTAATGCAAATATAATGATACAATTTATTTTATTTATGTAAAATGTATCAAAATATAAATCATTTGATTTTGTAGTGAAATGTGACCTGGACGTGTTTTTGTGAGATTCAGCACATTATCAAGGGAAAACCAGTCGTAACGGTTTAAAGTTTTGATGTTGGCACATCAGTTGCATTAAATATACAGCAGCCTGTCCAGCAAAATCAAGCTCATCTCTTCCTTAATATTAAATCACATTAAATCATGAGAGAGAGAGAAAGAGAGAAACTCTTTCATATTATTTGATTGGAGGAAATTGTCATGGCACGTGGCACATTTGCATGGTTAATTGGTCATGGCAGTGTAAAGAATTTTTTTTCTGCTATATTAGATAACAGGTTTCTGTTTGGTCCTAAAAAAATTACAGGTTCATTGGTTCAAGTCAACATGAAATGGCGATTGCAACCCATTTTGAACAGGATATTCAACATGGAAAAAAAAAAAAGAAGTAGAGCAGGCTATGATTTTAATTGTCAAAAATGGATTAGATTGTGAAAAATGGGTGGTCCATACCAGAATGGAGCCTGGTGGTTAGAGGGGAGGGGTTGAAAAATAAGAGGGCTTGGTGATGTCAGCCGAAAAGGAAAGTCCAGCCTGAGGCGGAGCAAGTTATTACATTTTGAAGAAAGATTACGCAGACATTTTTTCTTTGGAATGTTGCGCAATCGCTGTGTTTTAAAGGAATCTTCCGGGTTCAATACAAGTTAAACTCAATTGACAGCATTTGTGGCATAATGTTGATAACCAAAACAATTATTTTGACCCATCCCTCCTTTTCCTTAAAAAAGGCAAAAATCGAGGTCACAGTGAGGCACTTAAAACTCATGTATTATTTGAACTGTAAAGTTGTTTAAATCATCATTTTTACAGTCGTTTTAGGGATTGTTGACATTACAACGTCATGAAAACGAAGTTGTAACATTTGCAATAGCAAAGGTTAGTAAGCAATTTTATTGCACCAAAATCATGTTAATACGCATATTGTTTACGTCTTGTGGCTATAATTTTGAAACAGTGAGTATTTTAACATTTACGGATTGGCTCCATTCACTTCCATTGTAAATGTCTCACTGTAACCTTGATTTTTGCTTTTTTTAAAGAAGGGGCAAGTCAAAATGTGTTTTTGTGATAATCAGTATTATGCCACAACTGCTGTCGATTGAGCATAACTTGTATTGAACCTGGAATATTCCTTTAAGAAAGTAAATAATATCAATTTCATTTCAAGTTGACTCATATAAATAAATGTTAAAATGTTTTGCAGGTGGTGATGTGGCCTCGCTGGTTTGTTTTTAAATGTTTGCACCTCCAAACACCTTTTTTTTATTTGTTTTATTTATTTATTTATTTTTTCACCCAATTTGAAATGCCCAATTCCCAATGCGCTTTTTAAGTCCTCGTGGTCGCATAGTGATTCGCCTCAGTCCGGGTGGCGGAGGATGAATCCCAGTTGCCTCCGCGTCTGAGACCATCAACCCCCGCATCTTATCACGTGGCTTGTTGAGCGCGTTGCCACGGAGACATAGCACGTGTGGAGGCTTCACGCCCCACCGAGAACGAACCACATTATGGCGACCACAGGTGGTTACCCCATGTGACTCTACCCTCCCTAGCAACCGGGCCAATTTGGTTGCTTAGGAGACTTGACTGGAGTCACTCAGCACGCCCTGGGATTCAAACTAGTGAACTAGCAAACTCCAGGGGTGGTAGCCAGCATCTTTTACCACTGAGTCAGGCCCCCCTTCCAAACATTTTTGACAAACATCATTACATCTCTAATTTTCCTCTGTCGTTTAGGCTGTAACTGTAGCTCTGGCTCTACATACGTTTACATAGGCATGCACAATGCAGTGTAACTATGAGCAATTGCAAAGTTAATTAAAGTGTAATTAATTACACATGAAATACCTGAATAAAGCATGAATAGAGGAGAACTACTGTCTTAAAATAGTCTCTCAAGCTTATTGAGATTTTTCGAGACTCGATATCTCTGTGCTGTTTTTATGTTGTAATATGGTTTGATTTGTCTAATATAAATGTTGTAGAAGCCCCTTCTGGCAAACAGCATATCAGTGCAAACCAGTGAAACAAATTCAAAGCTTAACGTTTATATATGGCATGATCTTACGCTGCATCTAAATGGAAGGTTTTCCTGAATTCTATTTCAAAACAGCCCATTCTCACAATGGAAACGTCACTCTAGCAACGTTTTCCGGTGCACCAACGAAACATATGTCTGTGGTCACTTTGAAAGTAGTTTTCGAGGATTCCATAAAGCCTTGTTTATACTTGAATATTTGAAAGATGCAGAATATGGAAGTAGCAAGAATTTTGGTTGGATAATCGTCAAGAAACTGTATCAATTGCATTAGTTTGTTTAGTTGGTGTTTATTTGGCATGCTCGGATTTGACAACGAAAAACGAAACGAAACGAAACAACACAAAATAAAACGAAACAAAACAAAACAAAACACAAAACTAAAGGCACACTCTGATTTTGTATGGCAACACAGATAATGCACTGTTAGTAAAATGCATGTTAGCAGTACACAAGCTAATTTACATGTTACAATTTGACAAAATAAACTGAAAAAAAGATAAAAGAATTCCAATAAATCCAAGGCTTTACAAAATCTCTCAAAACATGGTAAATAAAGCCACTAAAAAATGTTTCGGTGATGATCGTGAATTTGCTAGATTGACGTTTATTTGCAAAACTATGTCGTTCAAATATCAGAACTGTTGTTTGGCAAAATTATTTACGGTATGTCTGGTTATGTATTTGCTGTAGTAATTTGCTTACAAATTGCTGCACAAATTAAATGACACTGGATCGAATGCCATTTTCTGCTGTAAAATATCCACCTGACAGCTTTCTCAAATTAAACGTGGTAATGAACAGCAATTCAGAATGTGCCCATAACAATTCGATATCAACACACTTCGTAGTTTATAACAATAACCTAGAATACCTCACTAAAATCTATCAATATCCTTTAGACTCACGTTTTAGCTCCAATTACATGGAAACTAGTTTTTTTTTTTTTTCTCAATAAAACATACCCCAAGTCCCTGTAAACCTGCACTATACACACCCTGAAGTAATTGTGTCTAACTCTTAATTGGCATTTACATGAAGTAGCATATCTGTAGTGTTAGATAATCAGTTAGTGGTAATATTGTACATCGTTTACGGTACTGACAGAGATTAAAAAGATTTGGTCCTCTGGTCTCTACGAGTGAGAGTTCCTTATACTGCGTCAGTGTTGTATTCACAAGCTCTGCAGAAGGAGGGAATATATATATATATATATATATATATGAGAGAGAGAGAGAGAGAGAGAGAGAGAGAGAGAGAGAGAGAGAAAGAAAGAGAATTACATCCGTCCAAATGACGGTTTTACCTTGGATCTTGAATGCTAAACCCTCATTAATCCACAGAAGTACAAGCTATGGCTGATGGTAATCTGTTCCCACAGAAGAGCATCTTTTGATATGTGCGTGGATCGTTCTTTTGCTTCTACGTCAGTCGTTTGTGAACTCTACAAGTCCCAGCGATGCACTGCTCTTCCAAAGTGTTCGATGTGTGGCATTTTTCAAAAGAGAAAAAAAGTTTCATTTGTTTGCTTGTTTTTGTCTCCGTCTCCACATTTGTCATCACTGTCCCTTGTTACACTCATCTTTCATCGCTGTGGAAACACGTTTAAGTTAAATGCGATATGTTTCTCAAAACTCCCTTGCGTTCGATTTTGTTGCTTTGTTTCACTTCTTCATGTGTTTTGTGTTGTTTTTCTATTTCGTCTTTTTCGTGTCAATTTTTCAAGAAAAGTTTCCATCCGTCAAAATGTCAAGACTACAACTGTTCAAAACCTGCTGGAGAGAGAGAGAGAGAGAGAGAGAGAGAGAGATAAATGTCAGAATTTTACTCGAGAGACAGACACCGGTAGCAGAGGAGGAAGAAAGGTCTGCTACATGTTGACAGCTTGATATGTGGATGTCAAACCAGGAGGCATCAGTCACGACGTGGCCCGTGTGAAGCTAAACTAGAGTGGAGCCACAGGTTGGTGCTCTTGACATAACATTAAACATGATAGAAGCATCCGGCACGATGACATGTTACAGGTGTGCTGAAAGATTGCATCACCCACTCCACAACTTTAAGAAAATATTTGAGTGTCTACTGGAGGAGTTCAGGGAGAAGTTTTTTGCCTTTAATGGGAGAGATTACATCATTCAGCACACTTTTTTAGACTGAATATGTGGGATGTACCGATATAGAAACTTCGGCAGATAATAACCAATAATTCAGCTTATGTTACAGCTGCTCTAAGTGGTCGTAAAGAAAAAAGCAACACCTTTACTGTTCTCGGTCAAAATTGACCGACCATTGGATATGAATGGGAAAGACTAATAAACAGAGCAATTTTTTTTTTTTGATTAGTAAATTACAATCTATAAATCAGCCACAATACAGAACAAACACACACAAAAATTAAGGGGTGAGACTATAGAACATGCTGTGTGCTGTGAACAAAACATGCACACACACACACACACACACACACACACACACACACACACACAGGTGACACTTTATTTTGTCAAATAAAATCTACATATTTCCACCACAATGCAGCGCACACACTCACGGACACACAAACAAACACACACACACGCGCGCGCGTTGGTGCGGCTATCCTTATGAGACCTCTCCATAGACATAATGATTTTTATACAGTACGAACTATAGATTCTATCCCCTAACCCTACCCCTAAACCTAACCCTGACAAAAAAACGTTTTGCATGTTTACATTTTCAAAAAACACAGTTTAGTATGTTCAATAATAGAACAAAGCCTGAGTCTGACCCTAATGTAATAAAGTTTACCTATTCAAATACGGGAAAGTTTACACTGAGATGTGGGTGCCTCACCTACAAATATATATGTAATATCCCAAAGTAGTGTGCATAATTGTATTGTTTTTACTTCAGTGAAGAAGAAATGTTATCATTTCTTAAAAAAAAAATATTTAAAAAAAATTAAAAAGTTGTTTTCTTACACCAACCTATTGGTTTGCTTCAGAAGACATTAATTGATCGACTGGAGTCGTGTGCATTACTTTTATGCTGCCTAACTTCAGTATGCCTTAGGGACCGTCAAATAGCCAGCAGCCTGATGGCACCCGTTTACTTACAGTACATTATAAGGACCTACAGAGCTTCAACATTTTTCTAAAAACCTTAATTTGTGTTCTGCTGAAGAAAGACAGTCATACAGATCTGGGACGGCATCAGGTTAAGTGATTAATGAGAGAATTCTCATTTTTTGGGTGAACTATACCTTTAAGTGAAGCTGGGTATCAAAACATTATAAAATACAGTAGAAAAGACAACTGTATATACATAATACTTAATATAAATATATATATATATCTCTTGCTGTAACCTGAAAGAGCATACTGTCCACATGTAGCAGAGATTTCTTCCTCCTCTGCTATCAGTGATTGAAATGGAAAAATAAGGAGTGATATTACAGTACCTGCTTCCAGTATCGGCCTAAATAAAACTAATATTGGTCGATACAGATATTGCTAGCAATATATCATACAGTATAACTGATACAATAATATGTAACTCCACACTTTTTGTCTGTTGTTTTAAAAACACAGTGATCAACATAAAGCTCCAATGTAGAATGTTACATGCTTGAAGTGAAATTAGGAATCAAAACATATATCTGTAAATATATAATTAGATATATAATATACAGTAGAAAATATGAATAACTGTTTAGTATTTTTGCATTTTATTTATAAACTTAAATATCGGCCAATACCGATATGGCCACCAATATCATGTGCACCTAGTGTATATTATTTTTCAACCTTTGACATAAAATATAGCCTATACAGTTTTGCACATTTTAAGTGCATGCCGATGGTATCAGAAAAACAATCACATACTTTCCGCACAGTAATGCATTCTTAGTGCAAATGTAAGTGTGAGCGCTGTGGCATACCTCTCCTGATGGCTGAGAGTGCACATGTGCGTCAATGGTTTTCGTCAGTATGGACGGCTAGCGTCCTTCGGCCGTTTCAGCTGCACTTTCAAGCGTTTCATGCCGATCTGAAAGCCGTTCATGGCCTGGATGGCAGCCTGAGCGCTGGCGGGATTATCGAAGCTCACAAAACCTGTAGAGTAACGAGAGAACATAATTATGTTTCATAAAATGACACTTTGGGGGCACTACTTGGCATCATGGTACACACTATGGTCTTGTGGACTTCACGATTTTTATCATTTTTAACAATATATCAATTTACATAGATCAAATTAGATTCTGCCTATTTTTAATTAATCTAGTGAATTAACTCCATAAGAAATTAAAGGTACTTCAACTACTTTATTTGATTATTTCTTTATTTTTATATGGAACTTGAATGACGCAAACTAATATGGACTTGATGGAATAAAACTACCGGTAATATTTTAAAGCAGATATTTCTGACTCAAAATTTCGAATGGAATAGAGTTATGCCGGGATCACACTGTACAATTTTGTCCACGATTTTGCCGTCTGAGACTTTAATTGCTTTGAATGACATGTTCACCGGTGGGCGATGCAATGAACCATAGCCTCCAACGAAGTTCTGGCAGTGTCAGAAATTATGCGTTGCAGTCGTGCAGTGCAACTGCTCTCATGACAGCCAGATGGGATAAAACACCCATTCAGCACTGTCAGTCAGAAAGACTGGGACCATAAAAGTCTTGGATATGATGTATATCATACTGTCTGACATAATGATGCACAAGGTACCATGGCTTATGAAAGGATCATTAAAAATCATAAAGTGTGCACATGGCTTTAGCCATAATATACTGTAAATAACCAACATACTAATGCGGCAAGTTGCAATGTTAC
This sequence comes from Myxocyprinus asiaticus, assembly GCF_019703515.2. Taxonomy (NCBI): domain Eukaryota; kingdom Metazoa; phylum Chordata; class Actinopteri; order Cypriniformes; family Catostomidae; genus Myxocyprinus; species Myxocyprinus asiaticus. The sequence goes on along the minus strand of NC_059348.1, from coordinate 52,591,958 downwards.
GTATCTGGGCTGATAAGTGAAAGTTTGTAGGTTTGAACCTGACAAGTGCTGACTGATCATCGTTCACTGTGGTGTTCTTGGCTAGACTCCTAACCTTAGATTACCCCAGCACGACTGAACCTGTCCCTACAGTATAACTGCATTAGGCCACAACAGTCAAAAGGTGTCAGTCAGTTTACTTATTTTGAATCAATGTGGAAAGATCTTGACAACAAATCCACACAAATTGAGAAGCCTGAATAGGCAGGGAGAGAGAAAAAGAGAGAGATATCATAAATGCATAAGGCTTGATTTCTTTGGAGGGATTGTGTTGACGAGCTGACTGCGTAGTGTGCAGAGAATTAATATAAATATGTACGATTCCAGACAGTTAAGGCTTTTGTGGTGAGTGAGAGGTCTAAAAACCTTCATTAAACCACACTTCAGTCACACACACACACACACACACACACACACATGGAGCCCGGCATATTATTGATTTCATTGCACCCTTGGTCCAAAATTAACAAGCCCCAAATACAGGTTTAAATTGGTTTTGGCAGTAAATAAAACAGGTTAGTTACCAGTTTGGAATTTTAGAAACATAAGACACATTTTGAATCGTGTTTTGCAAGAATGACAAGCTAAAATGAGATGTTTAGCTTTTTCTTTGTTCTTCTTTGTTATGTTGTCATAAAACAGTTCCTCCACTAGAAATCTGAACTCAATTGGTCACAAGAGACAGATATTGCCAAGTGTAAATGGTGATGTGTCCCACTTGCCCACATGTGATCAGAATTGCCCATAACGCTTCTTCCGGTGTAAACAGGGCCACAGAGAAACTGGTTAATATTTTGCGACTGACAAACTGACAAAACAGCTGAACAATTCCTTTGACATAGAGACAAAATATATATTTATTTTAAATAATGCAAAACAGAGTTTCATTGCCAGTAGGAACTATTCATGGTTGGCAAATATCACAATGCACTTGCCATTGGCAGGTTTGGGGAGGGGGTGGGGAGAGAGTTAATTTTAGACACTGATAACACCACAACTCTACTAAGCTGTTTAAAAACAGGCCAATATTAGACATTAAAATGTGAGTGTTCTGAGTAGTTGTAAGGTGGTTGCTAACAAAGTTAAAAAGAACCCACCCTCAAGTCTGTGGTCTATAGATTTGGCTCAGGTTCCTCCTAAAATGTACATCTATGGGTTGTTGTTTTTTTGTGCCCAATTTAGTGTCTGCCAGGTGGAAATCTTAAAGGGATAGTTCACCCAAAAATGAAAATTCTCTCATCATTTAATCACCCTCATGCCATCCCAGATATGTATGCCTTTTTTACAGACCAATATTTGAAAAAAAGTCCTTTTTTTACTTTAACCCTTCACTTTCACTTTCATATTCTTCTTTTGTTTTTGGCGATTTGCATTCTTCGTGCATATCACCACCTTCTGGGCAGGGAGGAGAATTTATTTTAAAAAGGGACTTAAATATTGATCTGTTTCTCACCCACATCAATCAAATTGATTCTGAGGATATGGATTCAAGCCCTGGAATCGTATGGATTACTTTTATGCAGCCTTTTTGGAGATTCAAAGTTCTGGCCACCATTCACTTGCATTGTATGGACCTACAGAGCTGAGATATTCTTCTAAAAATCTTCATTTGTTTTCAGCAGAAGAGAACTATTACTTTAAGTCAGATCACTCAAAGAAGTTATAGTACAACAAATCAAATTATTCGGGCTATCATTCATGTCCACAGCAGTGTGAAATGAGTTACATACTAAGTTTAATAGTTAAAGCTGCACTATGTAACTTTGTGCTCTCTAGTGACATCTGTGGTTGAAACTTAAAATTGCAAGCAATTTGCAGAAGAACACTTTAGGTCAATTGTGTTTCGGCACTGCTCTTCTGGCGGATGAATGTCATGATTTGAGCTTACCTGGACATCGCCTGTGTGTGGAAGATATTCAGAGGCAGAGTCCTAATGTGCTGTTTTCATGTTGATATTATGTTATGCGATGTTGATGTTTAAAACTGAAATATAACTTGCTTTGATTAAGATAAACAACACTCTTATTTACATATTTTGAATGAATGGATAATACACTTATAATGATTTCTGACGCTACACTCAAAATGCTTGTACACTGATAACAAACCACCACCAGTTACCAGCATATTTTAATATGATTATTCAAGTGTTTTATGTACTATTAATGTTTGTATTGTACTAGGCTTATCAATTTAAGAGGTGAAACTCGTCATATGGCTGATACGAGTTCAATGGAAGACTTTATTATTTTTATATTACATTGTACAGCCTCAGCTGATAATGCAAGTGAACCGTAATACTAAAATAGCATGTCTATGCAACGCTCACAATAACACAGTAAACTAAAAACATAAAACAAGGATTCAGTAATGATGGGGATAAAATATACTTTATTAAACATGAAAATATTATGCTTAAATGTGCAATATTACAATTACAAGAAGTCAGTTTCAGAAGTCATACATATTGGTAAACATGTTACAGTAACTTCACCGGACAATGTAGATACATCGCGATCGGTTAACACACGAGTAATGTCCGATTCATACGAGCATGACAACCAATATAAGCTTCAACAACCTACCAGAAAACATATCCAAGCATTATAGCAGGTAAACAACTTCGCCAAACGGACATACATCCATCCAGACTGCAGCGATGCTGTCCTGAACTGTGTGAGTGTTACTGAACTGAACTGAACAACGTACTTTCTCCAGCCCGGAACACGTGACAGCCGGTGCTTCTTTTCTGTGTTTACGGATATGACGTAATGACGCAAGGATGAACGACATAAGCCAGTGATTTCGTGCCAAATCCGACCTGACAGCTCTAAATAAAATTCATTTTTATAGGCTAACCGTAGTGAATCGGGGTAAGGTAAGGACATTGTTTTGAACACTGATTGTTTATGTACTCAATAAATAATGGGAATTTGTTCATTTTTAACCAAAACATCTTTCGTAGTGCAGCTTTAAGGTTAGGGATTTGTTCAAAAACACTGACCGAAACACTTGCTCTGATTGGTAGCTCGGTCCATGAACACCTTTGATGAGATGACTGAACCGAACGGAAGAAACATCTGCATCAGCTCGTTATCACCAAACTCTTGTGGTAGGTGATAGATGAACAGATTACAGCCCTCGGGACCTGAAACACACACACAGACACACCAAATACTGAGCCAAATACTATTATGACATAAAGTACATTGCAGAATAAATAAAAAATCATATCTATCTTATACGATTATTGTGTAACTTTTTCATATGGGTTGTATATGCAATGCATCTAATATTTTATTTTACATTAAGAATGCCTACTCTTTATGAGCATAACTGATCAATGAACAATAATGTATGTGCATTATTCTAATGTGCGCAGCTGTTTTTTATAATAGATCAATCACTCAAAAAATATTTGGCCTATTTTTAAGATTTACGCATTTAAATTTCATGATAAAATTCCCTCCATTTGTAAAATTATGTTTTTAAACTTAAAATATTTCGTTTTTTTTTATTTTTTTATTTTATTTTATTTTATAAAGATTACTCAAGATTAAGATTACTATAATGAAATTGAAATGCGTTAATCTGTTGGTAGAAATGCACTTCTAATTTTTAACTCGAACTGTGAAAATAGAAGTAAATCAAATATAAAAATATAATACTTGCCTACAAGATGATTTATTTAGTGTAAGATTGAAAAATAAATCCATACAAATAATGTATTACTCAAACTAAAAGCAATTCGACAAAGACAGGACCAAGCATGTGATGAGACTTTTGGACAGAGTGATAAAAAGTTATACAATTTGACTGTAAAAGGATGTATTGTAAACAGTGAAATATATTGAGCTAATGGATACAGCGATGGTTTTTTGGCCAAGCTAGCCCGCTAATTTAATTTCAATTTCAAATGTAAAATGTGCCTTTCTTTTCTTCTCTAAAAATATACTTTCTGACACGAATGTTTGTGAAAAACATTTTATAGGGAGAAATGAAGGGTGTGACGTGCCACTTACCTTCCCTCTGCTGCTGTTGCTGGATGATTTGAGCTGGTTGTGGCAGTGTTTGACCTATAGGGGTCAGTGTTGTGGCAGGATATATGGCTGCACATTCACATGCACCCAGATGCACACAGCCATTCACATCATCATACATGAGAAAGAGAGAGGGAGGCACAGATGAGGAACCACAATATGAAGTTTGACCTTTCTATGCTAATGAAATATGACAGGATCAGAGTGCAATGAAATCTGAAAGCGCATTCATCATATATCAGACTGATTTAAAATGACAGATCTCTAGGAATCTGTATGATAGCTGTAATATCCACAAATTCATATATAACCTGAGGTTTCAATCAAGGCAAAGTCACCTCACAGCAATAACATTCTTCCAGGAATAGACGTCTAACTTTCGTTTATTTTTGTAAATCTCACAAAAACATGTACAGGATCCAAGTCACCCTTAAAATAAATAAATAAAATAAACTGTAATACACAAATTGGTTTTATTTATGCCTTCAGTCCTGACCCGTCTCCAGCTGAGAATGTGAGGCGCATTATGAAGCGCAAAATACGGAAACGAAGGCCCCTACAATTGTGCAGCTGAAGACCTGCATAAAATTCCGCTTGCTAAATATAACAATCATGTGTCTTCAGTGTCCGAATGCTTAATAAGTGTTATTAGAAGAAATGGTGATGTTACACACAGTGGTAAACACTTGACTGTCCTAACTTTTTGGGATTTGGGGTTGTAAACAGGTAGTTCAAATGATATCTGATGATAGCTTATTGTATTTTCCATACAATAAAAGTAAATGGTGACTGAGACTAATGTCTTGCCTAACATCTCCTTTTGAGTTCCAGGGATGAAAGAAAGTCATATGGGCTTATACAAACATGAAGGTGAGTAATAAGTAATGACAGAATTTTCATTTTTGGGGCAACTATCTCATAAAGAGTTCAAGTCAGCACTAACCAGTTTATGGTTATAAATGTACTGAAAATTAACAGATGAAATCCTGAAAGAGGGACCTTGCAGCTGTTATTTTGTTTATTGAAAATAGATATGCACATTTAAGACAGATAATAAGATATTTTGAAAGTTATGTAGATTAGGAATATTATATTATTTATATTCTGTCAATCGGTACATAGGCCTAATTACATCAAAATCGACTTATTCAAAAGGCAGAGAAAATACCTGTACAGGTAAAATGGAGATGAGAGATGTAACAGGTGTTCATCAGGATGATGAAGTGTTTCTCTTCACTCTCCAGCTGAGTAGAATTTTACACAAAGCATTTTTGCTATTTCTTCCTTTCTTGTTAAAGGTGGAACAATGTGAAGAAACCAACCTGGTCTCATTATGAAAACACGACTCTATATACATTTTTTCAAAACTTGTTATAAGTGTCTCCAAGTACAATTCCCTGAAGTTTCCTGGAGAAATGAACACTAGAGGCACTACAACAACTGTGTGTTTTATTCGCTTTCACTCAAATCATGACTTAAATGGCTTATTATGACTTTATAAATACTTATTTTTCTCTCTATTACTCAGGACCTGCAATGTTATGATATCGACGCACTTTTACTCAAACACATCTTTTAAAAAACAATACATTTTAATGCTTTTATTACAGACTCACCTAGATGTATACACTTATTCCAACATGGAAGTTTGCATGGTAGCTCACCTTACAGGGCGTTAGACTTGGAGTTGGAAGACCGCGGTTCAAGTCCAGCCATGGACTTAAGCTGACACGTGACATTACAGAGTCATAGAAGCGACACGAAATGACATGGTTGCTTCAGAAAATGTGCTTTTTCATTTCACTTCTGCATTTTAAAACACTAATGGTTAGATTTAGGAGTTGATTTGGTAAGGATGTATTTTTTAAATGTATCATTTATATTTTAAAATACTATTGGTTAGGTTTAGGCAAAAGTTTTAGTTTAGGGAGATATGTTTTAAAAAATAACTAAAATTCACCTTAAAACCGCGTCTGAATACGACACCATTTTTCTTGCTTTTGGCGCCCCCAGCTGGACATTTCAATGGAAAACTGCAGCTAAACGTTGAGAGGTCCTCGCTGTGGACTGTAGCACGATGACGTAATGGATTTCATCTACTACGTCACAGACATCCATTACGTAGTGGATTAAATCCAAGTTTTAAACATTCTGAGCCATGATATCTTGGATGTTTTAATGCAAACATTTTATTCAGCGTGCACAGTCTGTAGCGTTATGTGTAAATAAAAAGTGAGAGAGTGAAATAATGATTGTATTTCCTTAAACTTTTTTTGTATCGCGTACTAATAACTTTTGAGCATCAGGGATTTTAGTCTTCTAAAGAATATGAGTGGTTGCTGAGTATTTGGAGTGAATTTGTTTGGTATGGATTATATATTTTTTTAATTTTTTTATTTGTTTGATTCAGTTTCGAGAACATAAACAATCCTATTTCTTCTTTAATTTGATTTGGGATTCAAATCGTATTTTATACTCGTTCACGTATATCACAGTGGGACAAAGAAATATATAGCCTTTATTTGATTCAAACATTAATGGTAATTACACACCGATGACTGCTTCTACACATCTATGAAACAACATCTCTATAAGACAAGAGAATAATTATACATTTACAGATAGATATTTTCAGTCTCTAAACCTTACAAAACAAACAGGATGAATACAAATGTGTAGGCTAGTAGATTTTTATTTCCAAAACAAAGTTATGTGGATTATGGACAACACATATATTGTTATAAAATATGACTTACTTGAGATGACAAGAAAACATAAAAGATGAAAACGTTTATCTTTATGTATCCTGCAGTGGTCGATTACAATACGGCACAAGTAGAGCAGTTTCGTGGAGACAAAATATATAACATTGCATATATCCAGTATTTAAAATAAACACCAAACTTTGAAGCTGCCATAGATAAAACAAACATTTATTATATGGATAAATTTATTAAACATTAAAGCTTATATAGACTCAGATATACCGGCATTAGTTAAACTACTAACTTTCAGTTAGCCACTAGGCTAATATAACCTGTCAAACAAAATTGCGTATAGGCTATATGCCGTACTGATAACACTAAATAACATAATATTGTAAAGAGAATCTAATATAATATGCAGCTGTGGGCGTGCACATTAAAAAACTTCCAGTACGTCACAGAAATCGACTATGTAGTGGATTAAATCCAATACGTCATTGCGCTACAGTCCGCAGCGAGGACAGTCTCGCACGTAAATTTGGAATAGCAAAATATGTTGTCATGTTCATGTAAATTTCATGAGACCAGGCTGGTAGAAGCAACTACATCGATCCAATGTCACGCGCTTGCACTGTATTTATAAACAGTAGCGACAGTTTTATCGCGTCTCTGCAAGCGTATTACGCCATCTGCATGTGGATTTTACTCACGCTGATTCTGGAATAAAGATTCCCACCTTTGCGGTTTGATAATCTCACTCGGTCATATCGCGATTTCATTTTACTTTCGATTAATTGTTCAGCCCTAGTTCAGCATAAATTCAAACACTTTCAAGGACCCAAGTCTATTTTCACAGACTTTCCAGGCCTTGAATCTACGTGTCTGCAATTCAAGTACTTTCAAGGACTTTCAAGGAGCGTGGGAACCCTGAGTATCTTATTTCTTTCTCAACAATATCTCACACGGTGCTCAGATTTGCCAAGATATCAAAGTCAGCAATTACAAGTCTCAACAATTCCTATGATCTAAGCTGTGCTATCCACATCAGTAATTTTATATTTCGACACTTCCTGTAGTCCTATGTCAACAATAGACTCATTTGTGTCTTATTTGTTTCTCCAAAAGAATTTTAGGAAAATAGACAGGTTGATACTGTAATGAAATGTCACTGCGATCATGAGCTTTGAAAGAGCCTGTACCTGTATACTGCTGGACACCAGTGAAGGCCTGCTGTAGTGTATCTGCTGCGGTGGGGCTCTGGGTGGAGTATGTTGGCAGGCCGTTGGTGTAAACCGCCTCTACTGGGTGACCATTGTGTTGGTGAGGAATTCCGCTGAATCCGTTAACTATAGGCGTCACGATGCTTGGCACGGCAGAAGGGGCCAGATTTGCCGGTGGAGAGCTCAAACCTGTGCGAGACGGACACAGATTTGAGAGCAGTGCTATTATCGTTAATGAAATAAAAAAATAAAATAAAAATAAATTACAACTTTTTTGTTAACTGAAGTAAAAATCAAAACTGAAATGATTGGAAAGAAACTGAAACAAAAATACTTTTCATCACTCCAAAACTAACTAAAATAAAATAAAAATTACTTGGACTGGGACCCTTTCAGAAATGTTACTTTTCTGTCACTTTTAATTATATTGCCACATAAGCTAAAATTATACCTTTATAGAAAGCTTAGGATGTCTCCTACCTTAGTGTTGGCAAAGTGGGACAGAGGAAAAATGATTCTATAGGAAATATTCTACAATTTTGATAATTTCTTACACACTTTCACATCATAAATCATCATATGTAACATTTACAAACACTGAGTCAACTTTAACTTTTTTTATGACAAATAAATCAAATTTATGTCATTTTCTTTCCCACCGGTGGTCATGAAATGAGCTCTGCCACACATCCTGATTTAAAATCATCAATTTAAAACTTTAAAAAGTTCTTACTTCTCAAAGAGTAGATTAGTAATGCTTTTTAACCATTTAAGGAAATACACATGGATACAATAGGGGGCATGCTTTACTGTCCCACTTTAGCCATCTTCACCCTACAGTATATTATACAATTTGAAACATTTACAATCTACCTTAATTAAACATGAAAATGCCACTAGATAGAGGTAACACAAGACTGCCCTGAGAAATATAATGACCTTAGATATTTTAGATGACACCAGTAGCTTTAGTAGCCATAAAATAAAAAAAAATAAAAAAAAAAATAAAAATAAAAACGAACTGAACTGAAACTAGAAAACATTGAGAAAATGAAAACTAAACTAAAACGAACAGTCAAATTGTGGAAACTAACGTGCGCGGCATGACGGAAGCCCGCAGGTCACAGCATCATGAGCACAGCAGCTTGCATAAGCTGCCGCCGGTGTCCTCTCTTCTCTAGCTTCTCCAAAACTTTCTGCCCTGTCACTATATAAGAACTGTAATACTGTGATTTTCTGCATATTTCATTTTATTCTGGAAAGGAGCCCATTCAGGTACGAGGGAACCATCTGAACACATTTAACCACAGATCAAATTTTACTTGTTTTTAAAGTAGGCAATATTTTAGCTCTGTCAAACATTAACACAATGTAGTTTGACATATATGTGGGGATACCTTGTTTACTTGCTACTATATGTCTAAAACAAACTATTTATATACCTTAGAAAGATACAATGCCAATAGTGTCGGAAATTAACGGGGACTTTAACAAAAATATCCCCGAAATTCAAAATATGGGGGCAAAAAATGCCCGTGCAACAAGTTCCCGTGTTTTATTAATAATATCTGATATAGCTACAATTACATACATTGCGATCTTCTTTTGACTTTTCACTGAACATTATTTTTTTTCCTGTCATCCGGTTCCTCGCACCATCGCTCTCCGCTTCTATCAATCCGCATCAGTTCATTATTGTACTCCTGCATTAAATTCCGTAACCGTTCGCCCCTCGTTCAAAATAAACTGTCCTAGCATGTAACTCTCTCGCTCATGGTGCTGTACTGTGCTTCCCTGCCCTGCGCTGCTGTTCATCTGTCTGAAAAGCCTCATCCACTAGAGGCTGAAAGTGATGGATGCTATATAAAGAAGGTATGAGAAATCACAAAACATAATGTAACCAAATGCTACAATTTACTGAATAATAATATCTTAATATGTTAAATAACCATAATGTTAATTAAGACTTTATTATAACAACTGTAATAGAATAATATATATACAGAACAACCACTTTTAGTGTTTGAATCAATCGTATCTCTCACTAAACACTGTGTGAAATGTTTATTTTTGCCTAATTTTATTCAGTTGGCATGTAGGAGTATTTTTGTGAATTTAAATGAGTTCAAGAAGTAAGGGCTCTGGATATCTGAAAGGAGTTACAGTTTGCTTAATAATCTCATTCCATATATTGATAATTGCTGCAATATCATAGAGGATGAATGTCCTCCTCTATGATATTGCATTATATTAGTTTTGTACAGTATGTTAATTTAATAGCCAAAATACTTGGACATACGTGAATGAAAATAAACCTGAAATAGGAATGTGTTTCAGTCACAATGCACATTATGTAGTTTAGAGACGATTTAGACACATTTAGAATGTTACAAATGGCTATTTCTATTTAAATAAATGTTTTATCCTTAAATTGTTCTGTTTGTCCAAGAATCCTCTTGCAGCAATGCAGGTCTTTGGCATTTAGAAACTGCTAGTTTTTTTGTTGTGCATCTGGACGTCCACTTCCCTCTCTATCCTGGTTAGAGATTATTTTATCAAAACAGTAATGTATGGAATAGCCTTAATCTCTCTCTCTAAACGACAGACTTTAGGAGAAAATAGAATTTCAGGAGAAATGTGTTTCTTTTTGCCAATTTTTAAAACCAAAATTTTACTTGCAAGTGTAAATCAACTTGTAAGAACTCAATACCTCAGCAAATGGGGAAAAACCCACTGTATTGTGATTTCCGCATGGTAGCGCAACCATATTTAATTGTTCTAATGATAAGACAATTTTCTTGAGTATCAAATTAGCACTTTAGAAAGCTTTTGTTAGGAATAGGTGACACAGTATATGTTTGCCATCACGGGTAAAGAAAAAATGGAAGAAATACCACTTAAAACAATTATTTCAAACCGTAATAATAATTTGCAATTAATAATTTTGGCAGTATTTTCTTTTTTTTTTATCAAATTAATGCATCCTTGGTGAAAGGAAGCATCAGTTTCTTTCAAGAACAAAAATGTCTTTGTGTTCTAAAAATGGAAGCGTATTTACTATATATAATATAATATTCATAAAGTAACTTGTAACATAATTACTTGACTAGTTTTTCGGCAAACTACTTATTTACTCTTACTTGAGTCATAATATTTCTTAGTACTTCTACTAGTACTCAAGTGAATTATTTCTTCATTAGCAGTAACTTTTACTTAAGTAAAAAAAATCAGTACTCTTTCCACCACTGCTCATACATCCTTTTAAAGGGATAGTTCACCCAAAAATGAAAATCTGTCATCGTTCACACACCCTCATGCAATTGTAAACCTGTATGACTTTTTCTCTTCCATGGAAAACTTAAGGAGAAAATGTTAGGCTCAGTCACCATTTACTTTCATTGCATCTTTTCCATTCAATGAAAGTCTAAGGTGATTGAGACTGAAAATTCTGCCTAAAATCTCAGTTTTGTGATCCACAGTAAATCAAATCCTACGGGTTTGGAAAAATACAATGGTACTAGTATTTTGTAAACTATTCTTTTAAAGGGTAATTTTGACCATACAGAATTTTCATACTTGATCAACCAACATTTATGATGAAACACATGAAAAACACATACTAACATGCATTACTATATGTCTGTGCTATAATGTGTTCAGAGCAAGAACTGGTTTGTCTTGAAGCACAACATTTTAACAGCTAGGGTTTTATAATAACAAAAATCTAAACCACAGAAGAGTCATTACTTGCTGTAGCTCACACTTATCCAGTGTCAACTTTACAACAGACCTTCAAACAAACACCTGGATTACAGGTAGGCATGATTATGCAAATGCACACATTAGTTGGAAACTCTTTTGCTGGGTGATTTGTGCTAGATTTACAAGCTCTATAACTTTAGCACTTTAGCTAAATTTAATGCAGCACATTAAATTTAGCAAAAAAATAAAATAAAAATATATATATATATATATATATATATATATATATATATATATATATATATATATATATATATATATACAGTGTATTTTTATTGAATACAGTCTTCTTATTTTGTTTATACTGTATATTGTATATTATTAAGTGTATATTGTGTTGTGTAACAGATGTGTAAACTGTGTTATGTGTAAATCAGACATTTATAGTAATTGTCATACTACTATGTATGCATGTATTGGGAGCCACACCCAATATTTTCACCCACTGTTGCACTTGTGTATATGGTTGAGTGACAATAAAGGGATTTGATTTGATTGACTGATTAAGTAAAAATGGCCAAGCCAGATGTGTACGTTTTGGTGTAGCTTTGCGACGCTGAATTGAAAGTAATTTTTTTGATAATTATTAATAAAGGAACTCTCAATCCGTTCAGAAGTTATAACTGTTTTAGTAAAATGGCCACACCCACTACAAAATTCCTTTGATAACTCATATTGGGACTATGCTGAATCTTTCTGCAGTAGTTTGGTTCTGATCAGGCAAATGGCCTAGGACAAGCTCATTTTGAAATGTTTTCAAACAATCCAAAATTCGGGAAAATGAAGGGGCAGAGCCAAAAATGTCCAGATCATAAAAGATTTGCCATGATGCAAAGAATCACAGGAAAAAAGCAATCACAGGAATTTTGTTTCTAGCCCTTACGGTTCAAGAGTTATGGCCCATTTATGGATATTTTGTTTTGTTCACTATAGCGCCACCAATGGGCTGATTTTGCCAATTCAATGCATATGGCGAGCCAGCCGGAGTACTACCATCCCCAAAGTTTCAAGTCTCTAGGCCTTAAGGTTTGGTTTGCATCAGTTTTAAGGCAGAATAATAATAAATATAAATATAATTGCAAGCAGCAATTCCGGGGCCAAGCAGACCAGTGGCAGAAAATGTGACTGCCGAAATATCAGTGCTTGAATGCTATATTCCATGAACCAAATTACTTAATAATGTAATAGAATTTCATTTAATTTTTGACCAATAGGTAGTATTGTGACCAAATTGATATGGTATTGTGAGGTTGTGGTTATATTGGCACAATATACATTTTCATGTCGATTAACCAAAGTGTTGAAAAGATACAGCCTCAGATTCTTTTTGGCATCTTGGCATAAAATTCATTGTTACATTATAGGAGAACGGTTTGGTCTATCAAAAAGTTTGTACATAGCCCTAGAGAATTAAATATTCTTTGTGCAACTTCAAATGGTTTTCTATGACATCAGGTTATAATTGGAACATTTATTTTTAAGAGTCAATATGGTTGTTACAGTCGGTGAACTTTCATAAGGATTGATCGTCAGCTTTGAAATTTAAACAAAAAAATGGCAGAAGATGAGAATGACGCTCCACGTCCTGGAAGCTTCACGGAAAGTATGTTCCCCATCTGTCACTCACTCGACATTGTGTCGATGAATTGACACTAGGGGTCACTCTTGGGTGCCCAGAACACCTCTGCATTTTGAAAAAAGGCCAAGGCGATTTGGCGAGTAAAATTTGCATGCCACTCCCCTGGACATACGGGTATAAAAGGAGCTGGTATGCAACCACTCATTCAGATTTTCTCTTCGGAGCCGAGCGGTTGCATTCAGTGCACTGAATTCAATTCAAACTCAGTTCTCTTCACCGTTCACCTAAATTGCTGGATTTACGGTGCATTTCAGCGGCTTCTCCCCCTCTGTACCCGTGGAGTCCAGAGAATGCCCCTGGGTGCTTCGGCAGAGCAAAAGAGTATATTCTTAAAGAGTATATTTTCTTTCTAAAAGAGCAGCACACACAGAAACATCTTTTTAAAGATGTCTTTCCGTTTGTGTGTTATTCCTGGTTGCGGTCGTTACCTCTCAGCTTCTGACGGCCATGATCGTTGGCTTACGTGTCTGGGCGCTGCCCACGCGGAGACATCGTTCATGGATGGGTCTTGTCCTCATTGCGAGAACATGACCATGGCAATGTTGCGGTCGCGGCTTGCATTCGTAAGAAAGCAAGCCACCCCAGCGGCTCCCCGCCTCGGTCCTTCTACCTACGGGTATGAGGCTGTGCCGGTTAGCATTGGGGGCGATTTGGGGACCTCAATGGGAACACATCCACCGGGTAAACCCCCACGGACCTACCATTACCCAGCACGCTCTCTTGCCCTGGTCGGGCTCTCGGATGAGACCGCCAGCTTGTCTCAAGGCGAGTTCGACCTCTTATTCAGAGCCCGGGAAGACGATGAGTTATCGAGCGCAGCATCAGAGAGCGGGCTCGTCCACTCTGACGCTGATGCCTCGGCCACTCTGACGCTGAGGCATGGTTCCTTGACGCCCCCATCTCCCAGGTTGGTCTATTTGGCGACACCGTCGAGGACTTTGCCCAGCGGTTCTCAGCGGTGAAGCAGCAGACGGAGGCCATTCATTACATCCTGCCCCGGTGCGGCTCAAGACCCCGCACCCCGTCTGCTCGTCACCAAGGGCATCCTCCTGCAGCAACAGCACCGGCTCTGCCGCAGCCCACCCCTGCGGCCCGGCCCCAGTGTGGAGCACACCGCAGGAAGCAGATGCCACCCGTCTCACGGCCGGCTGCCAAGAACCCTAGGAAGTCTTCGAAGCACCCCTGATATGGGCGACCCAGGGAAGAGGAGATCCACTTCTATGGAGCTGGTAGACAGACCACTCCATCCCCCAGCAGAGGGCCGGGAGGAGAATCTTTTGTTTCATTTTTCGCCACATGCCCAAGAGGCTGCGGTACCCAAAACTTCAACAAAAGAGTGGTTTCCTTGTTCTCTGGGTCACATGTCAGGTGTGCACGACAGTCGTCACGACCACCGTCCACCATCCCATTTCAGCAGGTTTAGTGCTCCAGCGGCGGATCCCCCATCCCTGCGCGCCTAGCTGTGGCACAAACACGCCCACATTGGGTTGGCTCCTACGAACTGCAGGGACAATGTTCCTCCTCCCCCTCCTCGACCAATCTTATGGAGGGTATCAGGAGCCAGGTAAGTGCTTCAATGTCCCTGGACTCAGCACGGCCACGGGGCTCGAGCCCCCACAATGTGGCGCCTCAGGCTCTGCCCCGGCGCGAGGCCCCACCCGCCGGTACATCTGACTTGATTATCCCCTTGGTCCCCCTCGCCCGGAGATTGGATGCGTGGCTAGCGCTTTCCGACCTGTCGCGATGGCTGACCCGGACTGTCCGACTCGGCTACGCGATTCAGTTCGCCAGGCGCCCGCCCAGGTTCAGCGGTGTCCGCTTGACCTCGGTGAAGGGCGAGAGCACTGATATCTTGTGTGCGGAGATTGCGACCCTTCTGCGCAAGGACGTGATAGAGCCTGTCCCTCCAGCCGAGATGAAGAAAGGGTTTTACAGCCCTTACTTCATCGTACCGAAGAAAGGCAGTGGGTTGCAGCCAATCTTGGACCTGCGAGTTCCGAACCGGGCCTTGCACAGACTCCCGTTCAAGATGCTGATGCAAAAACGCATTTTAGCAAGCGTCCGGCATCAAGATTGGTTCGCGGCAGTGGACCTGAAGGATGCGTACTTCCACGTCTCGGTTTTACCTTAAGAGTGTAGCGGCCTCCTGGGCCCTGACCAGTGGCGTCTCTTTGGCAGACATCTGCAGAGCAGCGGGCTGGGCGACACCCAACACCTTTTTGAGGTTCTGTAATCTTCAGGTTGAGCCAGTTTTTTCCCGTGTGTTGTCAGGTCCGAACAGATAAGTTCCGGGACAGCTGGCCGGGTGTACCGCTTACGTATAGCGCCTTTCCCCTCCCATGAGGTGAAGACATGCACCTTTGGCTCCCAGTCGTGTTCACACGTGATCCCTGGATGACTTTCCTCCTTAGCCCTGTGGCAGGCGAGTTTGCGGAGAAACTTGCTGCCGGCCCAGTACATGTGCTAACTAAGCCTTGTACTGGTGCTAAATCATTTCCCTGTCGGTAAACTGTGTCTTCCCGGTCACCATGCTTGTAGAAACTCCTCCCCCCTCGGGTAGGACCTACCATGTGACTTCTCCACATGACATACTTCTGACAAGACTCGGTAAGACCATGTGACGTATTTCCACTCTAAATAACCCCCCTTCTCTGGGCGGGGTGTGGTCTCCGTGGTGTCTTCCCCTTGGGAGTGACACCCCCCCCGACGTAGACATTTATGGCCCCCAGTCAACAAATTCCACTCTTTTTGGGGAGAAAAAAAGAGGAAAAGAGGCCACGGCTGAGCTAGCCTGTCCCTATTTGTTGGGCTGTCGACTTGTTCCCGAAGGACCATTCAACGCTCATAAGAGCGTTGGGGGAGGTTACGTGACGGCCTGGTGCGCCGGCTACGAGGCACACAGCGGTCTGCCCGTCTCGCACCGCCAGTCCACGTAACACAGTTCAGCTAGTTGTGGCATTTTGTATAGGGACACCTAGTGTCACTACATCGACAACGTCGAATGAGTGACAGATAGGGAATGTCCTGGTTACTTTCGTAACCTCCGTTCCCTGATGAAGGGAACAAGACGTTGTGTCCCTCTTGCCACAACGTTGAACTACCCGCTGAAATGGACGGGACCTTGTCTCGGCTCCTCAGCACAAAACCTGAATGAGTGGTTGCATACCAGCTCCTTTTATACCCGTATGTCCGGGGCAGTGGCATGCAAATTTCACTTGCCAATTCCCATTGGCCTTTTTACAAAAAGCAGAGGTGTTCGGGGCTCCCAAGACTGACCCCAGTGTCACTACATCGATACAACGTCTCGTTCCCTCCATCAGGGAACAGAGGTTACGAAAGTAACCAGGATGTTTTAACCCCTAAATGACCCTTTATATTTGTTTTAAATAGCTTTTTACATTTGTCAATAAAAAATGTGAGCAAATTTTTTTATCATATTCAGATATCTGGGTGACATTAAACGCTTTTTTCATTGTACATTCAAGTGGTAGCAAGCCTGTTAATTAATGCATAATGCAGTTTGTTCCCTTTTGTAAATACATACATGTAATGTTGTATGTTTGTATGTATGTTTCCTGTAGGAATCAGGCCTCCTAAGAAAACCTGGATATGCCTGACAGTTTTTCTAGCAACCAATATACTTTGCCTTGGTATGCATCCCGTAAAGCAATGTTTAAGTTTAAACTTTATTAACACACAATGGGGTCCAAAAGGTGATTGGATAATGTTCCAAAGAGCATCTTGTGTGCTTCAATGGTAGCAAAGAAATCTGACCACCTGTACAAAGGAGTTAACATGACCAATGTCACAAATTTGCTTACATTTGATTAGTGACATAGAAATAGTGCAGAAATATTTTGTCTTTATTTGACGTCATTATGTTTCTTTGTTTAAATTTTTCAAAATCCTAAAACGTTTAGTTTATTTCCAAGATTAAATTAGATTTTGAACTTTGGACTTAGTACTTTTGAACCCCACTGTACATAAGCAGTCCTGTATATTGACTCAAAAGTAACTGTTTGATTACTTTTTTATTTTAATGCTTTTAAAACTGTTCACTGTGGCTCTTCCAATTGCGCATATCGCAATAGGTGCGTAGCATAAATCTACTTTCCCAACAGTTGTTCATTAGCTATTACCTTTATAATTAAAGTAAATAAAACAAATAAACAAATAAACTGCTGTTATGCTGTCCACCAATGCAGGTGCAGTATATCTGAAAGAATGTCCGCAGCAACATTACATCCCGGTGTATGTGCTTGTGTGTGGCGTGTTCGGTGTGTTTCTCTCCCTGCTGGCCTGTCTGCCCTGCTCTAGGAAGTCAAAGGATGGAGGAAATGCTAAACTGAACCGTGTCTGCTGTGACTGGAACTGTCTGGTTTCTACTTTCTTGTTCTGCTGGATTATCTGTGGTGAGAAAGGGCCGCTAGAGTTTCGCTAATATTTAACAATGCCATATTTGTTTTAAAGGGAAATTTGTGCTTTGTGTCAATAAAAATTTTCAGTCCAAATTAGTCCAGCCTTATTGTTTTTGTTATTTAAAGTCCTTTTCATTTTGCACTTTTGTTTAGGTTGAGTTTAAAATAATTGAGTCAGGGCTGGATGTTTATAACAAAACTTTACTGTTTAGAAACCACTTATTTAACCCTCATGCACTGTTCAGTCATTTTTTACTGAAATCAGTTTTGTTTTGTTTTCCATAATCTGACAGGTACGAGGCTAGGTGACTTTTCCTCCTGTCTAAGTGGTAGAAAAAAAGGTTACACTTGTACTGTTCCCGGTCAAAAGTGACCGCCATAGGAAATGAATGGAAAACGTTAAAAATCAGAGATTTTGTTTCATTATTTATTATATAAAATCTGGAAAAACAGCCACAATGCAGAAAAAACACACACAGTCATGAAGGGGTGAGCCTACCAAACATCAAGAGTGCAAAACACACACACACAGACACACGTTGGTGCGACTATCCTTATGAGGACTTTCTATAGACATAATGATCTTTATACTGTACGAGCTATATATTCTATCCCCTAACCCTAACCCTACCCCTAAACTTAACCCTCACAAAAAACGTTCTGCATTTTTACATTTTCAAAAAACATTGTTTAGTATGATTTTTAAGCGATTTGAAGTTTGTAACCTAAAAAAATGTCCTCGTCTACCACCCAAATCTGTATACACACACACACTTTGAATGAATGCTAGTCTGTTTTCTTGGTAACGTTTCTTAACTTACAGTGAATAATGTAATCTAACATTAAATATCATTATTAAAGCTGAAATATGTAATTTTTTTTATCCCAGCACAAGTAAGCCTTCTGTAGATTGTTTAGAAGTTTAAAAATTGATGAAATCGCAGAGAAATTTCCAGACAATACAAAATTATGAGAGAGAGAGAGAGAAATACCATCATTTCTACTATATATTTGTGCAGTATACAGTGTGTGTAGTAGACTTTGAAGGGTGTGTGACGGTCTCTCATAGTAATGCTCTCTTTTCTGTCAAATCTACAAAGAGCTTTTGAGTAGAAGCTAAATCAAATATATTGTGTATTTCTGTGCTGTCCAGTCATGTGTAACACACTTGTTCTCTGCTGGAAGATCAAGCTTAAAACAGCTTGGTAGCTGGTATCTAGCTGGTCCACACTGGTTTAGGTGGTTAACCAGTGGGGCTAAAAGCCAGTTGACATCTCGTTGAACTTCTAGACCATCTTGGTCAAGGACCCTTTGTAGAATAAATAAATAAATAAATATTAAATGCACAAGATGTGTTGCCACTAGCTTTAGCGCGTTAGCCATCCTCAGTTCAACACTTGTACCTTAAACAATATAGGCTACATATTTACACAGCAAGGTGCTGTCTTCACGGAAGTTTAACTAGTTGCTACATTCTCCATTATTTACAATTGTTTTGTCAGACCACCAACGCAGCCAGGTTACTCTGTCCCTTCCGCTATGTACGGCAAGCCGCGAGCTCTGAGTGTATGAAGTGTCCAACATTCCACACTCTGTTTTAACGGTTGAAGAAGTGCATCACCTGTTACTCGTAGTACACTTCTTTTTGTTGCATTTTTAGTATTAACATACTATTTGCAGTACTTCCATTCTAAAATGATGTAAAATAGTGCAGAAGTGTACAGTTTGGGATGCACCATCAGTCGAGGTTTCTTGCACAAAAAACAGCCATAATTAAATATTTCTTGACCACTGTGTTTGGTATATTACATGATCATCATACTCTTCCTTTCAAGGTTGGAAGTTCTTGGCCAGAATATGCAAAAGTATGGACCAGAAAATCTAACTGGACACTAATTTTGTGTTATAAAACTAGATAAGATATGCACAGAGTATAGTGTACTGTATATACAGCATTTGACTACAAGCTAAACATACAATGAGATTATTTACATATAATGATGCACAGAGGCACATCATGACAGAAGCCAAATATAGACTCTTTATGGAAGATGGATTCTGCACATCTATACGGTGTAAGAGACACTTTATGTGTGTGTGTGGGACAGAAGAGGCCCAGGAAAGCTTCTGTATCTTTTGCAGCGCTTTCTGGTGCATGTCCCATGATGCAATGATAAATTACACTGCTATGTCTACAACTGTCTGTTCCAGAGACTCCAAAGATTAAGTTCAGTGCACGCACGCACGCACGCACGCACGCACGCACGCACGCACGCACACACACACACACACACACACACAGACACTCTCTCTCTCTCTCTCTCTCTCTCTCTCTCTAATACCTAAAAGGGTCAGTGGGTGGTCAGAGTAAAATCAAATCAATAAACAGGGTGGGTGCTATACAAGTATATGTATATAGTATCCAGCAGGGTTCCCCAATTAGTTTTTATCAAAGGCCAAATTCTGTTAACAATACAAAGTCAAGGGCCACGGCCGTCGATGTAGACAAATGTTTTGTGCTGCTGCTATTATTACTGTTGTTGTTTTTATTATTAAAAGAGTCATGCATAAATATTCATCTTTTTTTAATTAGTTCTTTTTCTCAGTATTAGTAGCCTGTTTTATATATTCAAACAATTATGAACATTTTGTTTGTATAGAGATACACAAAACTACACAACTTTGCCTGCTTTAATGAACAATCTAGATCTCCATGTCCTCCATGCGAGTCAGCTGTTCCCGCTCATCTCCAAACAGGATCTCCTGGACTTTCCCTAATTGCAGGTTCAATTATTAGACCTATTAGCATTAATATTGTTATTGTTCTTAAGGATAATATAACAAAGTATTGTAATAACATTTGTCTCTCGCGGGCCGGATGTGGCCCGTGGGCCGCCTATTGAGGAACCCAGGTATACAGTATATGGTGTTGCTGTGTAGATACGTGTGTTTGTGTGTGTGTTCACACATTATCTAAAATGGTCAGTGATAAGAAAAGAGTGTACTATTACACATTCTCTCCAGCGGTCCCAAAGAGTCACTATGTACACACCCCAAAATATTGCAAGCCATTTTGTCATTTCACTAGTTAAAATGACCGTGCTTCCAGGTTCTTTCGAGCAGCAGATTGCAATGGGGGAAATAGGCAGCGCTGCAGTTTTAATAATCTTTTAAACTTTGGGGGCCTGGGTAGCTCAGTGAGTACTGATGCTGACTACCACCCCTGGAGTCGTGAGTTCGAATACAGGGCGTGCTGAGTGACTCCAGCCAGGTCTCCTAAGCAACCAAATTGGCCCGGTTGCTAGGGAGGGTAGAGTCACATGGGGTAACCTCCTTGTGGTCACTATAATATGGTTCTTGCTCTCGGTGGGGCGCGTGGTGAGTTGTGCATGGATGCCGCGAAGAATAGCATGGGCCTCCACAAGCGCTACGTCTCCACGGTAACGCGCTCAACAAGCCACTTGATAAGATGCACAGATTGACGGTCTCAGACGCGGAGGCAACTGAGATTCATCCTCCACCACCCGGACTGAGGCTAGTCACTACGCCACCACGAGGACTTACATTGGAAATTGAGCATTTCAAATTGGGGAAATTTTTTTTTTTAATCTTTAAAGTTTTATAGAATGTAATAATGTCTGTTAATGTTAATAAAAGTTATTATAAAGGAATATCTATGGTTTATAGTGAAAAAATTAATTCTGAATTATCGGCAAAACAAGTTTAAACGTGGTTCAATGAGCCTGTATGATTATGTTGGACATGTAACAGGTTGATGAATACACATCCTCACACATTTAACACACTTCTAAAGCCTAAGAATTTGTGTACTTAGAAATTAAAACTACCATCAGACATACAATATTTGTCTTAACTGCTTAAATTATTAACCCACATATAATAAATAATATTTTACTTCAATATGATCCTACTCCATATTAAAACTTTACAGTCATTTTTGATAGAACAATATTATTTACTGGATTCAAAATAAATAAAAATAAATTATTTTCACAGTATGACATTATTTTTATTCACTAATCCTTTCTGAAACAGTAGTCCATGCACAGCGGTGGTGGAGATGGGTCCCGTTCCTCCAGTTACATCTGGTCATATAAGATCATCATTAGATTATATCTGACCTCATATCTGTCACCCTGACAACACTGGAAATTAAAAACAGCCATTTGCCGCTGGATTTTGCATGATATTTTTCAATAAAAAAGTTAATATCCACCATCAGCTGCTGCAGGTCAATTGTGTCTAATAGAGTAGATGCGATAACAGTGACGGTGACCCGTGAAATATCATCATTTATGTAAAATCCTGAGTTTTTCCTGATGCAAAGATCTGGTGGAAATTTGAAGAAGCACTAATCTCCAAAAATCCGTGGAAAACAGGGTGTTTCAAGCCCACAAACAGCAATTTTTGGGCAGTTTCAGCGCAATTTGAGTGAAGTGCCCATAGACAGCAGTTCTTTTCTGGGCTACCAAAAGAACCCGGAAGTGGCTGTTTCAGTTTTAGTATATATAAATAAAAGAGAAATTCAATTTTACAAGTTTGTTGCCATGACACCGCAAACCCTACAACACTACAACCCTAAAATGACAGTGAAAACGATTATTTAAACAACTTTACAGCTCAAATAATATGTGAGTTTTAACAGAAGAATTAATTTATAGGATTTGATACAATTAAATTATTACCATCACATTTCTGCCTTTGAACCCTTCAAAAATGGGCCCCATTGACTTCCATTGTAAGTGCCTCTCTGTAACATTGATTTTAGCTTTTTTAAAGTAAATGCGGGCTGATTCAATATACATTTTTGAGATCAATATTATGCCACAAAAACTGTTGATTGAGCTTAACATGTTTTGAACTGGTAATATTCCATGAATTATATTTCAATTGATTGATATCTGAAATTTGAAATTAAGATATCTGAAATACCAAATCTAACATGTTGAAATAAATGTACAGATGAACATGAAATTGTGTACTAGTTGTAATTCAGTTGCTGATATCTGGAATGGACATTTGCATTAATAACAAAACAGTGTTTGACTACAGTGACGGCAAAAGCCCTTGGCACAAACTGCTACATGGCAAGCGTGAATGAGAATTTAATCTAAGGTGGAGGGGAACTTCTTCCTCAAAACAAACCTATGGTATAGCTTCAGAAGACTTGGAATAAAGCACACAAATCATATCTATTTTATAGTGCTTCTTTGGAGCCTGACGGCCCCTGGCCACTGTATACTTTCATTGGATGGAAAACAAACAGCTTGAACATTTTACAGAATATCGCTTTTTGTGTTCTGCATAAGAATGTAATATGGGTAAACAGCAGCCGTGTTTGTCAGGGGGCCGTGACCCAAGGCACATTTCCATGAAGCATCAGAGTGCACTGCTCTAAGATCAACTTCCTGCTGGTCGCATCATTAGTTTCATTAAGATATTAAATGCAAACTCTGATCCCAGAACAGCTCTGAGTAAAGGTCATCCACTCTGCAGATGAAAGCATCTGTTCTGTGTGTGCTCAGAGGTGTTCGACCGGGAGATGATTACGGCTGTCAGTCAAAAGCCTGGCATTTCAGACAGCGTACAATTACACAAGACTCAAATGGATTACAAAACTTGGGGGAATAAGGCCTTTGAAAATTTTTGAAAATGTGCCTTGAGCCGTTTGGGTTATGTATTAGAAGAAAGAACAGATCAATGTTTACATAATTAAACAATCACATAAAATAAGCCTTTTAAGTGGTACTTGTTAGTGCAAGCATCGCTATTACTATTGCTCAGACTGATTTGAGGGATTTGTACAAACTTATATCCCTAAGTATTACATTTTGATGCGTAACTCTTCCAACACTGTTTGTGCTACATACATGAATGACACCTCAAAACATGTGGCTTGCTGAGGAGAGGGGTGTTAATACTTTTCAAATGATCAGACCTTGCCTGGTGGAACGACAAAGAGGGTGAAATATCCCATTGATTTACATTGAAAGAGGGTCTCTAGTCAAATCTTCAGACTTGGGGGGGGAGCTCTTTTGACTTGGGCCAGTAAGTGAACACCTTACATCCACCAGGGACACCCTAGCAACCACATAACATCATACTTACAACTACACAGAACAATTTAGCAACCGTAAAGCAACACCCTGGCACTGTGGCGTTGAGTTTAGGAATGCAAAAATGCCAAAATCTAGTTTAGCATCTTCTTATTTTCCCAGAAGCTCACTTATAATGTTAGTCAATGTTTATTGCAACAAAAGCACCTGTAATGTAGTCTTCATGCCCATTTTACACCCTTCTTAAAAAAACAAAAACACAAAAAACAGGCTGTTTTTGGTACTGTACCTTTAAGAAGTCTATGCAACTAACCAGATTGGCTAACCTTTTAACATGTTAATTATGTGTGTAATCATTTTTACTTTTTTGCTGTCTGGTGTAATAGCACGCAACAGTCTGGTTCCGGAAGTCTGGTTCCATTTAATTTCTTTTACATAGGGAAATTGTTTTTTTAACGATGACTTACAGTATAAACCTTTAAAGAGAGACCTACTTTGAGCTCCAAGGCTGTTAATTGATGGCATTTGCTTCTGTTGTAGCCATCAGTCTGTGTTATTTCAACTTCATTTTTTAAAAATCGTGTTAAATAGCAGAATTCCTGGTGAAGAACTACACTACCCATGATCCCGAAGGGAAATGATCCACTAATCAGAGAATTGCGTCAAACAAACAATGGCAATAGAGCCCTGCAAAACTACTTTTATCTTTTTATATATCTCCATAATTTGCAATATACTTTACAGTTGTGCTCAAAAGTTTGCATACCCTGGCAGAAATTGTGAAATTTTGGCATTGATTTTGAAAATATGACTGCAAAAAAACTTCTTTTTTTTAAGGATAGTGATCATATGAAGCCATTTATTATCACATAGTTGTTTGGCTCCTTTTTAAATCATAATGTTAACAGAAATCACCCAAATGGCTCTGATCAAAAGTTTACATATTCTTGAATGTTTGGCCTTGTTACAGGCACACAAGGTGACACACACAGGTTTAAATGGCAATTAAAGGTTAATTTCCCAGACCTGTGGCTTTTTAAATTGCAATTTTTAAATTAGTGTCTGTGTATAAATAGTCAATGAGTTTGTTAGCTCTCACGTGGATGCACTGAGCAGGCTAGATACTGAGACATGGGGAGCAGAAAAGAACTGTCAAAAGACCTGTGTAACAAGGAAATGGAATTTATAAAGATGGAAAAGGATATAAAAAGATATCCAAAGCCTTGAAAATGCCAGTCAGTACTGTTCAATCACTTATTAAGAAGTGGAAAATTCAGGGATCTCTTGATACCAAGCCAAGGTTAGGTAGACCAAGAAAGATTTCAGCAACAACTGCCAGAAGAATTGTTCGGGATACAAAGAAAAACCCACAGGTAACCTCAGGAGAAATACAGGCTGCTCTGGAAAAAGACGGTGTGGTTGTTTCAAGGAGCACAATACGATGATACTTGAACAAAAATGAGCTGCATGGTCGAGTTGCCAGAAAGAAGCCTTTACTGTGCCAATGCCACAAAAAAGCCCAGTTACAATATGCCCGACAACACCTTGACATGCCTCACAGCTTCTGGCACACTGTAATTTGGAGTGACGAGACCAAAATAGAGCTTTATGGTCACAACCATAAGCGCTATGTTTAGAGAGGGGTCAACAAGGCCTATAGTGAAAAGAATACCATCCCCACTGTGAAGCATGGTGGTGGCTCACTGATGTTTTGGGGGTGTGTGAGCTCTAAAGGCACGGGGAATCTTGTGAAAATTGATGGCAAGATGAATGCAGCATGTTATCAGAAAATACTGGCAGACAATTTGCATTCTTCTGCACGAAAGCTGCGCATGGGACGCTCTTGGACTTTCCAGCACGAAAATTACCCTAAGCACAAGGCCAAGTTGACCCTCCAGTGGTTACAGCAGAAAAAGGTGAAGGTTCTGGAGTGGCCATCACAGTCTCCTGACCTTAATATCATCGAGCCACTCTGGGGAGATCTCAAACGTGCGGTTCATGCAAGACGACCAAAGACTTTGCATGACCTGGAGACATTTTGCCAAGACGAATGGGCAGCTATACCACCTGCAAGAATTTGGGGCCTCATAGACAACTATTACAAAAGACTGCATGCTGTCATTGATGCTAAAGGGGGCAATACACAGTATTAAGAACTAAGGGTATGCAGACTTTTGAACAGGGGTCATTTCATTTTTGTCTTTGTTGCCATGTTTTGTTTTATGATTGTGCCATTCTGTTATAACCTACAGTTGAATATGAATCCCATAAGAAATAAAAGAAATGTGTTTTGCCTGCTCACTCATGTTTTCTTTAAAAATGGTACATATATTACCAATTCTCCAAGGGTATGCAAACTTTTCAGCACAACTGTAAATATATTGATTCTATACTTATAATCAACAACTTTGAATCCGTAGTTGTATAATTTTCCATTGTTTTTATTTCGAACACGTCAAATCGCAATGCTTCATGGGATTGTAGTTCATTCCCTCATTAAAGATGTTAAGTACACAGTCTTTGTCTTTCTGTCCAATGTTCAAATATTTTTTTGCTTCAATTCAAAGTTTGTAATGTTTTGATTCACCTCGGAGCTTGTTTGTTTGGTTCATGGCTTAGAATGCTTTTATGAAGGATTTTACGAAATCCCTATAAAAAAAATTATTATGTAAAAAGTACTTCTGGAACCAAAATGGCTGTAGTGCTCTATAGAGTTTGCGCTGCCCCATCTCGCATTACATTGTATAGCTGTATTTATTTATTTATTAGCATTCAAACAACCTCTACAGTATAGTAACTTTAAACACATCTAAAGTTTGCTTCTAAATAAGGGCCAGAGAATGAATGTTAAAATGCTTCTCATATTCTAGAGCTTGTTTCCTCGTGGGACCCAGTGGATATCCTGTGTCCCTCTTATTAAACGTCTGCTAAGAAGAGCGAGACCCTGCGGCAGTGTTTGTGTGTGTGCAGTATCAGCAGTCAGCATCTGAAATGCATCCGTGAGATGTGGTTCACATTCAGCTCATCGATTAACACGGATCAATAGAAATCTCTACAGTATTCCAGTCCAAGACATTGATCAGGTGATGAGTGAAAGTTTGGAGTGAAAGCTGATATTCAGCGTGAGTTGTGGTTTGATACACAAACAGAGCGTAAATCAGTGATACTTACTGCCAGTAAACCGTCCTAACAGAACACACTGCAAAAAGTATTTGTTTCATGTTTTATCTTCTCTTAAAAAAAGATATTTTTATTTGAGAAGCAAAATGATGTTATGTCTTGTTTTGAAATCTTTAAAATTACGATTTTCTTTCAAATTCAAATTCTAAATTTAGAGAGGTTTATGATTACAACAAGAACAGGACTATATTTACAAATGGGGTAAGAAAACTGAACTTGTTTTGCCTTTAAATTAAGTCTATTTTTCTTTGTCGCGTAAAACCAATGGCGTAATTTTTACAAAAAACAAAACAAACGTATCGCGGCAGTTCAGAGGTGAAATGACCACTGTGTGGCGCTAAAGGCAAATAAAATTTTCTCCCAAACAGATGAGGTTTTTAAAGTTAATGGTCTATCGGGTTTTAAATAAACAAAACCTGCCTCCCTAAACCTAACCGATAGTGCCATAAAAGCAAATATGATATGAAAACACGATTGCCAAAGTAACCGCGTTATTTTGTGGTGCTTCTATGACACTTTCGGCTCATGTGTTGACTCGCGTGCTCTTCAGGACTCATACCTCGGTCCTTCGCATTCATTGCAAGTGCAACACTCTATCAGTTGAGCTACTGCGCAATTTGATCAAACTTGAACAAGCTTGAAAATGTCGATGAAAAGTTAAAATGTATCATGTGCTATAGTAAAAGTGTTTTGATGTCATAAGATAGCATTGTGTGAGGAACACAATCATTTCACCAGGAAACTGCTGCGTTATGTACAACGAGCCACGGAAAAATCTTTCTGCAAAAATGTAGGTATAGTAACAGGATTCTACAAGACCAGATTGAAATTTTGTTAGATTTCTCTTAAAACAAGACTGGCTTCTCAAGTAAATGTATCTTGTTTGAAGGATGTTTTTTGGGGGGGCATGTTAGAATCTCCCCGGACATTGCAATCTTCATTTTGGTGAACACACGCTCAGTACTGTATTTCAAGCGTTAAAACGGCAGTCATTTGATTTATAGACGTGTATCAGACTCACCTGAAACAGGCGTCATGGGGGTGGGTGGCAAACCACTCATGTTGAGCGCCCCCACCTGGTGAATCTGTGTCGCGGGAAATGCCACACTGGGTGCCAAATAACCTCCGTGAGATGCAGCCATAATCGCTGCCTGCTGCTGCATCAACTATAACAGAGAGAGAGAGAGAGAGAGAGAGCGAGAGAGAGAGAGAGAGAGAGAGATAGACAGACAGAGAGAGAGAGAGAGAGAGAGAGAGACAGACAGACAGAGAGAGAGAAAACATTTATTGTAGAAAATATTTCAACATTATATGAATACACAAACTACAAAAACAAACACTTAATTTGGTTTTATGTTAAGTTAAAGATCCTGGTAGCTGATGGTAATACCAAAGTACTTTGATGTATACTTCGATGGTATTGAATAATTACGATTTTCCCAACCATCTTGGGTTTATTGACATAGTACCTCAAGGTACTTCAACTTAGATATTAACATGGTGCATGTCCAAAAAAAAAAAAAAAGGAAAAAAAAGGTATTACCATGGTATCATGTCATAGTTGTAAGATGGTGGGCTATTATTTTATTGTTAGTGAGACCATATGACATTTAGAAGCATGTATTACATTTAAAAAACAAAACAAAAACAAATTTGCTTCTATCAAACGACGATGTTAAAATGAATAAACAAACACAAATGCACTCTAGCATAGATAATTACTGTAATCACGTCACTATAGCAACAACCATCTGAATTCACCCAACTGTGCAAAATAAGCCACCCTGCACATCAAACGCAATCTATGTTCTCTGTACAGTAATTAATATCTGCAATGTCTGATTTTTGATATGAGAGGTGAGTCATTGAAGATGACAGCTTTGTGTTTGGGGAACCAGTAACTACACACACCAACTGACTGCATCTCGACGTGGACAGAGTGTGTAATCTATACATGCGTCAATATTGACCATGTTTATCTATAAGATGAACCATTAGCATGTATTGTTAATGAGAGCGCTTTGTTTACAACATGCTGCTAAATGTTCAGATGGCAACATAGGT
This sequence comes from Myxocyprinus asiaticus, assembly GCF_019703515.2. Classification (NCBI taxonomy): domain Eukaryota; kingdom Metazoa; phylum Chordata; class Actinopteri; order Cypriniformes; family Catostomidae; genus Myxocyprinus; species Myxocyprinus asiaticus. The sequence continues at coordinate 52,562,814 of NC_059348.1, read as the reverse complement.
TTATAAACAATTCTTTCATATTAATAAGAATCATTAGCAAAATTGTGCTCACCCTGCAGTCTGTGTGGGTCCTAATGACCCAGTATAGTGATGGGGACACCACACTGTTAAAAAGGCAGCATCCTTTGGATGAGACGTTAAACCGAGGTCCTGACTCTCTGTGGTCATTAAAAATCCCAGGACCCTTCTCGAAAAGAGTAGGGGTGTGAACCTGGTCTCCTGAGCCAAATTCCCCCCATTGGCCCTTATCAATCATGGCCTCCTAATAATCCCCATCCCTGAATTGCCTCTATCACTCTACCCTCTCCTCTCCACCAATAGCTGGTGTGTGGTGAGCATACTGGCGCACTATGGCTGCCGTCGCATCATCCAGGTGGATGCTGCACACTGGTGGTGGTTAAGGAGATTCCCCGTTCACTGTGTGAAGCGCTTTGAGAGTAGTGTTCAGAAAAGCACTATATCGTTCATTCATTCATGATATTAAAGGAATATTCCGGGTTCAATACAAATTAAGCTCAATCGACAGCATTTGTAGCATAATGTTGGTTACCACAAAAATTAATTTAGACTCGTTTCTCTTTTTCTTTTAAAAAAGGCAAAAATCGAGGGAGGCACTAACAATGGAAGTGAATGGGGCCAATTTTTGGAGGGTTTAAACACAGAAAGGTGAAGCTTCTGTTAATTTCTTCTGTTAAAACTCATGTATTATGTGAGCTGTAAAGTTGTTTAAATCATCATTTTTAGTCATTTTAGGGTTTGTTGACATTACCATCGTCATGGCAACAGAGTTGTAAAATTGCCTATAACTTTGCACAGAAAAGGTTAGTAAGAGATTTGATCACACTAAAATCATGTTAACACCCATATTGTTTATGTCTTGTGGATATACTTTGAAAAAGTGAGTATTTTAACATTAAAAAAATTGGCCCCATTGACTTCCATTGTAAGTGCCTCACTGCAACCCAGATATTTGCTTTAATATTCCTTTAAAGATATATATTGGATAAAGTATTGATTTTTACAGAAAATAATGTAGACACACCTCAGTTTGTAAAAAAATAAAAAAAATAAATAAAATAAAATGATAGTGATGTACTTTTACATACAGTATATATTTAGGTTTTATATAATTTTGTTCAAATGCCTTTTATGTAGGCTATAGATTTTACTGTTTTAGCTTTGTCCCAGACATACACTTTCAATATTAAACTATGAAAATTCATTATAAAAATACAAAATATAACATGTTTAAAACTATGATAATCTGAAGTGTGAAACAAACATAAAACATTTCAATATTTTGTAGTGTGAAAATGTTTTCTATCAATTTTTCAAAACGTATGACTATCCCACAGGCGTCGTTTCTACCAAATGGGACAATTTTGCCCCTAAAGTAATTTACATTTTTTTTTTAGTAGACATATTAAATAAACTAGTGAAAACATTAAAAAGGTATTAACAAGACTTTATTTTAAGTCCTGAAGTCAAAGACACCATGAAACTTTTAGGACTATGTAAATATTATGGTACATCATGAAAGGGTGCATGTCATTTTAGCAAACCCTATAAAAATGTCCAAATGAATTTAATTCAACTGAACTGGCCAAATTCTCATGGTACCAAAACTCCAGTCACATCTGACACAAAAAGACAAGTGTAGAGAGCCTCTTCTGATATACTTGTTTACAGCGATTGACATGTGTGGGTGTGTGTGTGTTTGTGTATGCATCTGTGAATTTATTGAATGCTAATGCGTGCTGAACTCCCCAGGTGCTGTAAAGCAATCAACACTCCATCATGGGCCAATTACTCGTGTAGTGCCGCACAGCACGATGCAAAGCCCTCTGAAGACAGAAAGCAGGACAGCAAGTGTGTATTATGTGTGCACACTTACGTGTTGGGGGAAGGATTTGGGAAAATGTAAGTGTTTGGTGTACAAAGAAACTAGTATGTTAAAAGTCTTGTTTTCTCACACAGTCAAGATGTATATAGATACAGTGCATGCAGAAAGTATTCAGACCCCATCATTATTTTTTTCACATTTTGTTATGTTGCAGCCTTATGCTAAAATTCTTTAAATTATTATTTTTTTCACATCAATCTACACTCCATACCCCATAATGACAAAGAAAAAAACATTTTTTCTTTTTATAATTTTGCAAATTTATGCAAAAGAAAAACTGAAATATCACTTTGACACAAGCATTCACACCCCTAACTCAGTACTTAGTTGAAGCACCTTTGGCAGCGATTACAGCCTCAAGTATTTTTGGGTATGATGTGTCAAGCTTTGCACACCTGGATTTGGGGATTTTCAGCCATTGTTCTCTGCAGATCCTCTCAAGCTCTGTCAGGTTGGATGGGGACTGTCGGAGGACAGCCATTTTCAGGTCTCTCCAGAGATGTTCGATTGGGTTCAAGTCCGGGTTCTGGCTGGGCCACTCAAGGACATTCACAGAGTTGTCCATTAAGCCACACTTGCATTGCCTTGTCTGTGTGCTTAGAGTCATTGTCCTGTTGGAAGGTAAACCTTCCGGCCCAGTCTGAGGTCCTGAGTGCTCTGGACTAGGTTTTCATTATCATTTTCATTTCCTTCAACCCTGACCAGTCCCCCAGTCCCTGCTGCTGAAAAACACCTCCACAGCATGAAGCTACCACCACCATGCTTCACCGTTGGGATGGTATTGTGCAGGCGATGATCGGTTCCTGGTTTCCTCCAGATATGACGCTTGGAATTGAGGTCAAACAGTTCAGTCTCAAAATCTCAAATCTTGTTTCTCACAGTCTGAGAGCCCTTTAGGTGCTTTTTTGGAAAATTCCAAGCAGGCTTTCATGTGTTTTGCACTGAGGAGGGGCTTCCGTCTGGCCACTCTGCTATAAAGCCCAGATCGGTGGAGTGTTGCAGTGATGGTTGTCCTTCTGCAAGTTTCTCACATCTCCACACATGAACTCTGGAGCTCAACCAGAGTGACCATCGGGTTCTTGGTCACCTCTCTTACCAAGGCCCTTCTCCCCCGATTTCTCAGTTTGGCTGACAAAATTTTTGCAAATTAAAATTTACGTGCTGCGTTCTACATTTCGCCGCAGTTGCCTGGTAAAATGTATACTAGAGGTGCTAGAACAACTGTGCGTTTCATTCACTTAAAAATCATGGGTAAAACGGCTGATTATGACTTTATAAACACTTATTTTTCACACTATTATCCACACACTGCTATGTAATGATACCGTAACACTTTTACTCTAACACATCATTTGAAAAAACAATAAATTTTACTTTTACACACTTATTACACACTTATTCCAATGTGATTAGCTTCCGTGGTAGCTCACCTGATGAAGTGTTGGACTTTGAGACGAAAGTGTCATAGAAGTGACACAAAATTACGTGGTTGCTTCCAAAAAAATTGCTTTTCATGTCACATTTGTTTTTAGGACACTATCGGTTAGGTTTAGGCATTGGTTTAGGGTAAAGATATCTATTTTCTTCACCTCTCATTTGATTTTAGATGTAATAACAGACGTAATTTTGTTTTGAAAAAAATGTTGCCACACACACATAATTTTCATTTACAAGTACTGTCTTGTTAAATATTATATATATATATATATATATATATATTATGGCAACTCCCCATTAACCAATTCCTGTTTTTAACTGTAGCATTTTTACATTCTTTTACCGTTAAAATTACAGACATTTTTTACAGTGTCCGGTTCGCTTTCACAAGACAACATTTCAAAACAGACCAAAACTGTGTCACTAAAAGTCAAATGTGAGCAAACTGTCCCTGCCTTAGAGAACAAAAATAGCGCTGGATGAAGTGGAATATTTACCTCTAAACAACTGAAACCAACACTGCACCTTTTTGTTTGCCACTGAAGAAGAAAGTCTTTATTAAACTCAACTACTGCATGTGCAGCTTTTAAAAAATCTCTGTACTGCAGGTAAAGACATTCCCACCCTCACGAGTATCAAAACAGTACATGAAAAATAACATCATATAACCCATAATTTATAATTTCTTGACATTACATGTACCTTGTTAGTACTGTGGTATTCTTTGAACCTTGGAGTATAATGAAAATATAGTATTTGAATATGCTAATAAATCAGTACCAAGGTATTTATCAAAGTACCATGATATTATCATCCGATCAGATGCCACCATATTGTAGCTGCCTCTTTTTGTTGTTTTTGCTTTCTAATAAATAAGCATTAAATCAAATTGCAGCTGATTTCTTTCTTTCTTTTTTTTTTTTTTTTTTTTGTATTTCATATTTAAATTATATGAAGTAGCTTCTATGAAGCAAGGTGCTTTAGTCATGTAGCTTGTAGTGGACTTGACTTGACCTTCTCTGGTTACTGCTTGTCAGTTTTGGTTTAGCTGTTTCTTTCTGTAGAGTAATTAGTAACTTTTAGGCTTGCCCAACACTGAATAGATCTTACATAAGCAATTGTTGTGTTCATATATGCCTAAACGAACCGAACCAAGGGTTCCAAAACAAATGCTCCAAACGTGTCAGGTATGAAAACGCCCTAACAGTCTAGATCCAGGCCTGTGTCCAATCAAAAGCTCTCTAGAAAGACAAAAGCTGTGTCCCAAATGACACACTATACACTATGCACTTACAAAATATACTATGCACTCAGCCATGCAGTATATGAATTTTCAAAGTGTAGTATCATCCCAAATGGAACACGTAACGTTTTTTTTTACTACATGGAAGCATTCGCCATTTAAAAGCTGACGGAAGTGACGTTTCAAGCACACGTGATGTGTTGCTGCTAGCTTTAGCGCGTTAGCCAACCTCAGTTCAACACTTGCAGGGCTGTAACCACAATATACATTGAGGGAGACAAGTCCACCCCAATAATCAGGTATGGCCAGATTGTCCCCCCCCAATAATTGATATCATTGTTGCTGTTCTGCTGCAGTCCATTATGCACCGCTGTCTAATTGACTTTAAGTTGTTGCAGGAATAACATAATGGTTTAAAAAAAGTAAAATGTTTAGCTATTCAGTAATCTAACACTGCTCGTCAATGTCACATGAGATAGCCAATGAAACTGATGAAGGCAGGAGTCGTGGGACTCAAGTTTAAGAAGCTAAGTGGGAACCTTGTGGATTATTCCAGTGCCGCACATCCGCAAGCAGTTCATTTTAAGAGTGTTAGTGTCATGTAAGATGTAAGAATCTAACTAAACATGCAATATTTAATCACTATTTAATGATTTAAATGTTGTACCAACTGAAAGTAATTTCCAAGGGTGCAAACTATTATCCATTTTGTGAAATTTGCTGTTTTAATTGAAAATATGTCATGTACAGCACATGATTCGTATGTCATTCATAACTGCGAATGTGAAAACATTAATGGAGCAGTTTTCAGCATATCAGGCTTAAGACAAAGAGCGAACGTGTGAATATTGTAAAGGAATTGAATGAATGTGGTTGTCTGGCAGGCTTTTGAATTAGCTTTTTAGAAAATTCACTTGACATTGTCGAAGAAAATGATCCATAAAACACAAAGTAGAGAGCGTTATCACCATCAGATTAGAACTAGAACATTAGACCTGTGACTTGAGGCTTCAATTGAGTTTTTAGGTTGTTGCAAGGACAGTGTCATATATTTTTATGCAAATATTATGTACGGAATAATTGACTCCGGCCCGTTGAATTATTGCAAAATAATGCACACCCGAGATGCAATGGTCATGACGTGCTTGGGTGTGCATTATTTTGCAATAATTCAACAGTCCGTCTGTTTGTCTGGTGGTTACCACACCTTAATATATTGTTCAGGGTTTTATATCTCAAGACATTTTCTGGGTTTCGTCCCTAAAACTCTCTTGTGAGTGGAACTACTTTCTTCCACCACGGATTCAGCGTCTTGCTCTGGCTCAAGTCTTCGTTGCTAGTTCAAAAACGTCACTTTAGAACTAGCAATGGAGGATTGTGAGGCTTACGCTGCTTTACTGGAGCACTTACTGGAGTAACAAGTGTGTGAGTTTGTTTTTGAGGGATCAAAAGAGAGAAGCTCAGAAACTGAGAGAGTTCGCCTGTTGAATTACCTTTATTTGTTGCAGCTCTTGTCAGTAGTAACATCGCTTCAAAATCGCCAAGATGTACAGAAAGTTTAAGCACTTCTCAGCAGCAGTGAGTGTCGCCATATTTCTGTTGTAAACCTTAACAACTGTTTTCAACCCTACTGAGATGCAGGTGTGCGCTGACATGACTGCTCTATTTTGCGCTCTCGAGTAAGTGTGTGCGTAATGCTTAGAATGTATGTGTGTCCACGTGTGTGAGTGTGTAAAGAGAGGGAGAGGTGGAGCGTGAGGGTGTTTCCCACAGATATTTCAGTATTGATCACATGTATCTAGCTTTGATACAGCTCAAGCCTTCGTCACTTTAGAACTAGCAACGGAGGATGTGCTGCTTTTCGGCATTGGAGTAACAAGGTAGTGTGTGTGTGTGTGTGTGTGTGTGTGTGCGCGTGCGAGCGAGAGAGAGAGAGGGGGAGGGTTAGCGCGGTGCTTTCCATTATAGCTATGTGAGGCTGATTAGGGTGAAATACATTGAAACATAAAAAGTTTCACATATTAAAAGTTATTTCGGATAATAAGAAACTGTTGTATTGATCAAGTTGCAGGGGGTGCGGCTCTATTTGTTGGTCACGACATGAGTCTCAATGTGTGTGTGTGTGCGCATGCACGTGCGTATGTATGTATGTGAGCGTGTGTAAGTGCGAGGGAGACGAGGGAGCTTTTCAATCGAAACTGAAATAAATGTAGGACATTGTTTGACGTTCTTAACTGATTTACTTTAACCAATGTCTTTGTTTATATGGTTATTTTGCTGTGGTAGCACATACGGTGTTGTGTGTATGTGTGTGTGAGACGAGAGCGAAAGAGAGAGAGAGAGAAAGTGAGGGAGCCCAAGGATGCTTTTCAATCGAAATTGAAATAAATTTAGGATATTGTTTGATGTTCTTAACCGATTTACTTTAACCAATGTCTTTGTTTTAATTAGTTATTTTGTTATGGTAGCCTGTACGGCTCTTTGATATAACTGAAATAATTTGGCGAAGTGATATGGAACCGTTATTCGGTCAAGACCTGGAACTACTTCATAGCCGTGCGTTTACTTGAAAAATAATTGCACACCTTAGAACGTCCATCAACCAATCAGAATCAAGCATTCGTGATATAATAGGCAGTAATTAACAATCAATTTAAGATTTTCTAAATAATTTCTTTGTCTTTAATTAAATCTGAATTTTTCTACAGCATCTCCTTAGCGTCTTCTTTTTATAAGGGACCATTTTATTTTGAGTATGTCCTTGTCAGGTCTGTGCTCAAAAAATGATCCACCAGTTAAAGGAGTAGATCACCTAAAATGGAAAATGTACTTTTACACACTCATTTACTCACTCATTTATGTTGTTCAAAACCCATATGCTGCTACTTTTCTAGAACATAAATATAGATATTTTAAGCAGCTCTATTCCATAGAATAACTGTTTATAGTGAGCAGGAGCTGTCAAGCTTCAAATAGGATGACTATTGTAAAGCACTATTAAAGGTTCAGTATAAAGACATCAGTAGTTCATATGACTTGTGCACTATATTCCAAGCTTAAAACAGCTTTGTGTTGTGTGGACTACTTTTATGAAATGTCAATAATGTTTTTTTTTTCTTTGGACCTTGACAGCAGTGGTCAGTATGAACTGTTTTTGAAAAGAGCAGTCAATGACTCAATGAAGGACAACTTGAGAGCAGTAAATAATTTTGTGTATTTTCTTTTGCTAGCCAGCTGACACAGTCATGCCATTTTACAGAAACACCAGTGATGAAAAGAAATTCAAATTATATTCATCTTTTCTTTGGGACAGTACAAAAAAAAGAAAGAAAAGATGACTGAAACAGGCAAATTGCTAGCAATGCAGACACAGTGTTGGTCAAATTCACATTTGTAAGGTACTGTATCCATTGAAGTATTGCTAGCTGCTACAGGGGGGCAGGAATTAGCTGGTTAGCAGGTCCCCGTTAGCCCCTGCTGGTAGATGCTGGAACTACACCCTCTGGTGCTTAAAAGGAATAGTTCACCAAAAATGAAAATTTGCTGATAATTTACTCACCCTCAGGCCATCCAAGATGTATCTGAGTTTCTATCTTCATCAAAACAGAATTTAAGACTTTTAGGATTTCATTTCAGGCCTCCTCCTCTAAACAATGCAAGTGAATGTCCTCCATTTTTTGACAGTCCAAAATGCATATTTAGGGTGCATCAAAATAATCCACACGACTCCAGTCGACAAATAAAGTTCTTCTGAATGCAAACGATTGATTATTTTGAGAAACAAAACAATAGGTATTTTAGAGCTCCTTGTGTCAGACCAGCAGTGCAGCCAGGTAACTCCGCCCCTTCCGCTATGTACAGCAAGCCGCGTGCGCTGAGTGCATGAAGTGTCCAACATTCCACACTCCATTTTGATGGTTGAAAAAGTGCATCATCCAGGTACTTAAAGTAAATTTTCAGTCTAAACATACTACTCGCACTACTTACACTACAAAATGGCGTAGAATAGTGCAGCAGAATATAGTTTGCAACACACCTAAACTCCCTCCTCCTAATACTGCCTACCACTGATTAGCGTTAGGAAGTAGAGAATAATGGTTCATAGCTGTAATGAAAACTTAATTTCTGTTCTATTCTACTCTATTTTGTTTGGTTCTATTCTATTCTATTCTATTTTATTCTATTCTATATGAGTCTATTTCATATGATTTAGTTACAGTATATTCTACTTTGGTATACTCTATTCTATTCTATTTTATATGATTCTATTCCATACGGTTTAGTTACAGCATATTCTACTTTGGTCTATTCTATTCTATTCTGGTTTGTTTGGTTCTGTTCTATTCTACATGATTCTATTATATTTGGTTCAATTTCTTTGCATTTTATATGATTCTATTCTATTCTATATGATTGAGTTCTTTTGTTTTCAATACTATTCGGTTCCATTCTTTTCTATTCCATACAGTTTACTTCTATTCTGTTTTGGTCTGTTCTTTTTCTATTCAATTCAGTTATATTTCTATTCTATTCTATTCTGTTTAATTCTATTCTATTCTGGTTTGTTTGGTTCTATTCTATTCTATATGATTCTATTCTCTTTGGTTCTATTCTATTGCATTTTAAATGACTATATTCTAGTACATACAGTTTAGTTCTATTCTATTTTGGTCTGCTCTATTCTGTTCTATTCTGGTCTGTTTGGTTCTATTCTATTCACCATGATTCTATTCTGTTTAGTTCTATTCTATTCCATACGGTTTATTTCTATTCTATTCTGGTCTGTTTTGTTCTATTCTGTATTATTCTCCATTATTCTATTCTACATGATTCTATTCTATTCTATTTCAGACACCTTCTTTTGGAGCCCTGAGCTGAGTCGGAGTTGGTAATTTTTTCCCTTTTTTGAAAGTCTTCTGAAACCAAAGACACACTTTTCTACCAACTCAACACAAACCAGTACCAAAGAGACAAGATATTTCAGACAGTGTGGAAATCTTCCTAAAAAATTCTCATACTATTATGCAAATGAAGTTGGCAGATCGTATAATCTAAATACTTCCTGTGTGGGGGGAATTTAGCCGCCTGTGTGTTGCTGCTTTATCATAGTACAGTATGACCAACATGAATCCCTTATTCCATTTAGTGTGTGTATACATATACTGAATGTGTAGATGTATGTGTGTGTTTGTTGGTTCCCTTTAGGGCACTAAATTTCACTATTTAAGGCAATGTTTGAAGTGCTACTCATTCCCATTTAAATAATCCACAATCAATTTAAATTAGGACTGTTGCATTACAGAGCCTTAATCCTGCTGAGAGAATTGTGTTCTGCTGAGAGAATTGTGTTTATATCTGTGTGTGGTTTTATATGTCTCTATGTGGTCTATATAATACAGTTCAGGCTAGAAACATACTCTAGACATGTGCGCAAAAAGTACAAACACGCTGACGTGAATGCTTGGCTAACGCATCAGAAGCGTGCAGTCCCATTGTACATTGTGGTAACTAACCTCAATACTCACCAATAAAGCTGTTAAAGAGTTACTCTTACAATGTCTGTGCCATTAAACCTGAGTTATTATTCAGGTAGCTAGCTATAAACATGTCGACATTTTAACTAACTAATTTGCTCAGCAAGATAATTTTCAAACTGTTGCTCCACCATGACAGTAGTAGACCAGAAAGTGAAAACTGACTGCTGCTATAGTGCCCCTCATGGCAATGGCGAGAATACAACATGTACAAGCTTTGTGTTATAAATTTGACACATTTCGGAATGCAACGACGCATGAAACTGCGTCTGCATAGCAGCATAGGGAAGGCTCAGGAAACTGACAAGTCGTCTACCAGCCGACTTGTCGATTAATTGTTTGACTAGCGTATTTACACTTTATAGAATTTTTGTTTTTGCTTTAATATTATTAGCAGATTCTCTATGTAGACATGCAGATGGATGTCTTCGCACTGCATTGCGTCTTGCGTTTTTTTTTTTTTTTTTGCACCATGTTCTGTTTTTAGAATGCAGTGTCAAGTATAAGATTGTTCATCGTGTTTCAACTCCTGCATTATGTTGCATTCCATCTGGCTGTTTTTGAATGCGAAATCAGTGTGTAGTGGACATGAACTTAACACCAACTAGTCGACCAGTCATTCAGACAACCCACAGAGTGTTCATTTACATTTGCACCCAATCAAGTACTTCCGTGTTGTGTTTCAAGCATTAGTAATTTGTGTGTATGTTTCAGGTTGTGTGTGTGTTTATACATGTTGTTGTACTGACTGTGTACAGGACACAAACAGGTGGATGATGGGTTACCTGGGGGTTTCCTTTCTGTTTGTTCCATGTTTAGATGTTGCAGAAGGAATCGCACACAGATAGCACAGTATGTTCACACGGAAACACACACAAATAGGATAAAAAACTCCACGTAGCTAACATGGTGAGGATTTGCACATGTTCTTGGCGAAAGACCATATGGATTACAGATCAAAGCTGCAGTTTGAAACATCACACAGACATACGCATGAACTTCGGCACAGTGTAATTAAAACTGAGTGCCTGTAGGGTATATTCTATATTTAGAGCGCGGCGCTCCACTTGACATGTGGTATAGATTCTAAAACTTCCCACTTGCATGAGACTCCGCAAGCTGAAAAGTATTTAAAATAACGGCCAACTCCCTCTTCCACACTCTAACTGATCACAGCATTAATCTGTATCTAATGCCGTTATCGTTTTAAGTAATGCGCTTATGAATATGCACAGAAATCCATGTGCTCTGAATATATTATACAACTCAGAAATGAACTGGGAATCATCTTATGAAGAGAAACTGCTCACATACGCATTTGGATAACCACACTGGGCATGCTGAACTAGGCCAGGGCGATATAGCAAAAATAAATAAATAAAAAATAAATAAAAACAGATTAATTAAATATTTAATTTAACGTTTTAGTTAATTAAAAGGTACGTTTACATACACCAAATACATTTAAACTCAGTTTTTCAAAATTCCTGACATTTAATCGTAGAAAACATTCCCTGTCTTAGGTCAGTTAGGATCATTACTTTATTTTAAGAATGTGAAATGTCAGAATAATAGTAGAGAGAATGATTTATTTCAGCTTTTATTTCTTTCATCACATTCCCAGAGGGTCAGAAGTTTACATGCACTTTGTTAGTATTTGGTAGCATTGCCTGTAATTGTTTAACTTGGGTCAAACGTTTTGGGTATCCTTCCACAAGCTTCTCACAATAAGTTGCTGTAATGTTGTCCCATTCCTCCAGACAGAACTGGTGTAACGGAGTCAGGTTTGTAGGCCTCCTTGCTCGCACACACTTTTTCAGTTCTGCCCACAAATTTTTTGTGATGGCCACTCCAATACCTTGACTTTGTTGTCCTTAAGCCATTTTGCCACAACTTTGGAGGTATTCTTGAGGTCATTGTCCATTTGGAATACCCATTTGCGACTGAGCTTTAACTTTCTGGCTGATGTCTTGAGATCTTGCTTCAAAATATCCACATAATTTTCTTTCCTCATGATGCCATCTATTTTGTGAAGTGCACCAGTCCATCCTGCAGCAAAGCACCCACACAACAATGGTCATTATGGCCAAAAAGGTTAATTTTTGTTTCATTGGACCAGAGGATATTTCTCCAAAAAGTAAGATCTTTGTCCCCATGTGCACTTGCAAACTGTAGTCTGGCTTTTTTTATGGCGGTTTTGGAGCAGTGGCTTCTTCCTTGCTGAGCCTTTCAGGTTATGACGATATAGGACTGGTTTTACTGTGGATATAGATACTTGTCTTGTTTCCTCCAGCATCTTCACGAAGTCATTTGTTCTGGGATTGATTTGCACTTTTCGTACCAAACTACATTCATTTCTAGGAGACAGAATGCGTCTCCTGCCTGAGCAGTATGATGGCTGCGTGGTCCCATGGTGTTTATAATTACATACTATTGTTTGTACAGATGAACGTGGTACCTTCAGGCATATGGAAATTGCTCCCAAGGATGAACCAGTGGAGGACCACAATTTTTGGGAGAAATGTTGTCAGTACTTTATAGAATAAAACAAAAATGTTCATTTTACTCAAAAACATACCTATAAATAGTAAATCCAGAGAAACTGATTATTTTGCAGCGGTCTCTTAATTTTTTTCCAGAGCTGAATATGCAAGAAGTAAAATAGAGTAAAATCTAATTAAAAATAATTAAGGCATGTTTTCCCACACTTTGTTTCTTACTAAATGAACATAATTAAGAATTATATTCAATAATTTTAATTTATGTGTACCAATAAAAAATTCATTGTAATAAGCATCAATATTTAGCTACATATATTTTTTCTAAAATATTTAAATATAAATACTATTACTACTACTACTACTAATAATAATAATTGATTGATTTTTATTTTATTTTTAGATTTTAAATATTTTCATTTTAATGTAATTTTAATTTTAATAAAATACAAAAAATGCAATGTGCAGAGTTACGTGAATATTGTTGAGTGACCACTCAAAAGAATGGTTGAAACAGAGTCTTTAATAGATTCTTAAAAACAGACAGCTTGAACTAATAAAGGAAATGAGCAGAAGTGCTACTAAAGTTTAACCCAGAGAACATATTTAAATATCATAAATATCGCATAATGCAGAAAATGTCTTATCGCTTGAATTCTCTTTAAGTTGTGAGATGTAAGGATTGCGAAACATCAGTATTTTGGAAACATACAGCAAATTAAAAAGCACATTCAAATCCTTGCGAATTGGCGATAGTCACAATGTTGCTTAATTTGATATTGCCAATAAAATCTTCACAAATATATTGTGAATATTCAATATGCTGCCCAACTTTCTGCCCATCACATGAAGTCAAAACCACAGGTTATACAGAAGTCCTTAGTAATAAAAGCCAGATATTCAAATGCAAATAAATTGTAAAGCCCTTTATTTAAAACCACTCTCAGGAGGAATGTGATTTCTGCAACTTAAATTCTGAAGGGTGCAATGGGAGCAAGCATTTAAATTGCACAGGAACTGTGCGTTTTTCAGTAACTATTCATGGGTTGGGAATTGAAATTATGTTAATGCATTATTCAACACCATAGTGAGACTGAACAAAAGTCTTCACACAAGGACACTGGTCATTCATCTGACACTGTTAGACTACAGAAGTGCTCCATACAGTAAGTACATTAGACAAATTCAAGTCCTAAAGCATTTGACTTTTAGTCCCTCTAGATCATGGCTCTCAAACTACAAGCCTGGGAGCCACATTCAGAACATTTTATCCGACCCCTTTGATTTTGAGATCACTGCTCTAGATGCATGCAAATCAGGAAGTGTACGCTCACCGCATTTGTGTAAGTACTGTAGGTACTGCTGTAGGTGCTGAAAGGCAGGGCCACAGTGGGGTTGAAGATGCCAAACTGGCCGACCATCTGTTGCATGCGCCGTATGGTTCTCTCTTTATCGGTGTCTGCGAACTTTACCACCAAACTGGACGAAGCACCCTGTGCGAGAGAAACAGAGACAATTGTATATTTTGACGTTGAATTCAAAGAGTTACAGTATATTGACAAGGAGTATAGAGGCAATATACACTTTTAACACTTTTGTAAAACATTTTCCCTCTGAGATCTATTTGCAATTTTAGTCAAGGTTTCTTGCACCACAAATAGTTGTAATTAAGTTTTTGTAGTTTTTGGTATTCTACTGTACCTTTAAAGGGACAGTCCACTCAAAAATTTAAATTCTGTCATCATTTTATCACCCTCATACTGTTTTTAATCTCAGATGAATTTCTTTGCTACATGGAACACAAAAGGAGATGTTACGCAGAATGTTATCCTCAGTCACCATTCACATTTATCATATGGAAAAAAGATGCAATGAAAGTGAATGGTGACTGAGAGTGACATACTGCCTAACATCTCCTTTTGTGATAATAATTTTATATAATGCATCTAAACAATAAACGTACCAATATGCAAAATAATATATGCAATTTCAAGATGTCATATTGATGGAATACATGGAATTTGCACAGTTTATAAAAGCTAAAATGTGATCAAAAGCTAAAGATAAAATACAATTTTAAATGTACCAAGTTAGAAGGTCTCCTGTATAATTAATGGCATTAATTGAGAGTGAGAGAGAGAGAATTTCATATGTAAGCAAAATGGATATTTTAACTTAAATATACCCGAACAAATTTTATGCAATTAATCATTCCCTGAAAACACAATAAAAAATATCCCTAGCATCAGAGCAATTCAAGCTTGAAGTACCACCTGTTTTCAATAGGGGGCAGTGAGCGAAACTCCAGCTGTATAGGCAACACGCAGCTGTACAGACAACAAACCACAGACTTGCTTGACACCAGCAACAGCACGAGACGAGGACATGTTCTTTTGCTCAAACACAGCTAGACAGAGTGCAATTCCGAATGCAGGAATCTCGAGACGTGTTTTTTTTAAGTTTCAAACTGTTAAACTTGACACAGCGACCTAAACACTGCTTATGACGCAATGCAACCAAAGTGAGACGCTCTAAAGGCGTTCGCCTGACAGATGTGTGCATTGACACATCCTTAGAAAAGCCCTTATGATATAAAATGAATCATTATATATTGAATTATTGTTATTTGAAGGCCTCTCTCAGAAAATATATATTTATGTGATTAATTGCAATTAATTTGATTAATTAATCGGCATATCATGTAATTAATTCAATAAAAAAAATTAATCTAATAACAGCCTTTTTCAAGTTACTGTATATTCTCTGAAATCAAACCTTAATCAAGTCACAATTTTGCTTCTTAAGGAAATGATTCTTGTTTTAAGGATCTTTACTTATTTTACTAGATAAAAAGACCAAAAAAAAATTATTGTACATTTTTAAATTGCAAAGCCTGCGTGTATGACCAAGTCTCCTCTACCTTCCTTCTCTCTATTTCTATTTTATGCCCTTGATCTCTAGATGCTAATAAAAAGTGCAGTGCAACATTTCACAAACACACACACACACACACACACACACACACACACATGGAGTCATTAAAAGGCTCTTGATGATTTACTGCACACTTGACCTTTCATGTGCTGGGCCTCCCTAACCCGATAAACCAGCCCAGTATCGATCGCCCCTTAAGGTCACAAAATTCCCTTCATCTCAGAGAAAGAGAGAGGCCAAAGACCTGCAGCCCTACAAAGTAACTTTAAGTCAGTCACTCTGCAGCCATCTTGGAGATAGCCCCAAACAGCTATTTCATAAAGGTGGGGGAAACATTAATATTTCAAAGTATCAAGATATTTTATATCACAATAATGCATTGATATTCTAATACCAAAAACGTTGGTTTTTAGTTACATTTTTCACATTCAAGGAGGATGGGAGGCGTTTACAATTATTTTTGTAATTCCGTATGTTGACACTACTGGCGCAGAAAAATACACTTCAGCAAAAACCTCACAAAATGTTGCTTTTGCCACTTTCTGTGTGTTCTGTGAATGCAGTTGTGCATGTATGTGTGTACAAATGTGTACAACTAATCTATCCAAATTACATATCACTCTTTGTGCATTTTAGGGGGGGCTGGGGGGGCATTGCCCCCTATAGCTGCCTGAAGTCCTCTCCCCCAGCGGACTGACGGCGAAACGACCAACACTGCCCCTCATAAACATACAAGTGCCCCACCAAAGATCGCATCCAAGTACCGGCCTTGATTGCACTGTTCATTTAAGAAACGCAATCCATTCTTTTCTACATGAATATGTCCATAGAATCTGTGGACACACGGCCCATAGAGCGCTCTTGAAGTCTGGGAGTCTATGGCAGATACCTGTACTATTCAAATCAATAGCTCTAAAGATCGACGTTGACTGGATGAGAGGCTCTAAACACGTCATTTTGGGTCCCGCCCAGACGGCGTGCTTCCCTGAGAGTCTACTGGAACTTCATATCCGCTATTTGCATTGGATCAGAATGTGATTGCTTATTTGGACATTGAACTTTTAATCAATGTATTTTTGTCCCGCCTGGAAGCCCGGCTTCTTGATATATGATGATTGGTAGAGCTCTCAAATGGGTGGGACTTTACAACAAACGGCCAATAATTGAAACAGTGATGTAAGTGATTGACAGCATACTGTATGAATACTGTGTGTTTGTGTGTGGGTATGTGTGTACTTAGCTATTGTTTGGAAATACATTTGACACCAGAACTGAGCTAAAACGGACAAAACCTTCCTTTGGGAACATTTTGGAATGTCCCTATTTGGGGAAAGGATCCATACATAAATTAAATAATGTAAAAAATAATAATAATAATAATAATTCTAAAAATGCACACATTTTTCTGTTAGAGTAAGGTTTAGGGTGGGGTTAAAGTTAGTCTATGATAATTATAATGAGCTTATATAAAAACAATACAAGTTTATGGTATGTCCCCATTTCGATAGCTAAATAAACATTTGTGCGTGTGTATGTGTGTTTGTGTGTTTGTGTGCATTTGCATTTGTGTGTGTAGTTGTACTCACAGGCATGGTCTGGCTTCCATGTAGCCCGCTGATAGCTGACTGAGCTTCAGTGTGTGTTGAAAACTTTACAAAGGCACAACCTGCAAAACACACACAAGAACAGAAATATAATGAGGAATAGCAGCAGTGGAGAGCTGTGTCTCTGGTGGATGCTACACTGGAGATGAGAGAGAAGGAACACACACACACACACACACACACACACACTATTTTCACACACAGACTGTTTTTTTGTCATTCTAAAAGGGAGAGTTGAAAAAATGAAAATGTTCAAAATGAAAATTCTACTACTTTCATTGTTATTTAGCAGAATATCCAGGCTGCTTTTTTACTGCTGCCAAAAAGAACAAACATTACCACAGAAGTATTCCATACGACTCATGCACTATATTCAAAAAACATATGATATCTTTGTGTGACGAACAGACCAAAATTTAAGTAGCTACTTGACAAAAATCTTACAACATGTTGATT
The DNA here is from genome assembly GCF_019703515.2 of Myxocyprinus asiaticus. NCBI lineage: Eukaryota > Metazoa > Chordata > Actinopteri > Cypriniformes > Catostomidae > Myxocyprinus > Myxocyprinus asiaticus. Next base: position 52,545,205 of record NC_059348.1, on the reverse strand, counting down.
TCATGTTGGGAACCCCTACAAGGTGCTATATGGAACCTTTTCACCAGACTCGAAGAACCCTTTAGGTTTCAATTGATAGAACCCTTTAAATTAACCTTTTTATACACGTATATACTGTATGACAAAATAACTTTTTAGGGGTTCCAAATATGAAGCCTTTTGGGTTCTATATGGAACCTTTTCTTCTAACAGTATACTTGATAAAAATCTTACCGCATGATGGACTTTTGTCAGAAAACTCCTTTTGTGTTCCACAAAAAAAAAAAAAAAATTACTCTGACAAAAAAAGCACCACAAAAGTACAAAACAAGTCTCCTGAGGCCACACTCCTGAGCTTTGCGAGAGGAAAGGGACAAAATTCAAGGTGTTTTTTTGATGGGGGGGGGGACTTCAGAAGACTCTGAAAATAGCAGTCAGTGTATTAATGCATTAATTTGCCATGAATGCAAACAATGAAATATGTCATTCTGGACATATTAGTGCATCAACTAACTCATCTGAAATCGACAAATACCTTAAGTTCTCTTTTGAAGAAGTGTTTTTAAACATCACAGAATATCAGTGTGGAAAGAGTGTGGTGGACGGGTCACGTGATCAGGCAGCGGTGCATTAAATCTTCATGATTTCATGTCGAGTTCAAATTCTCTTGTGTCATTTCTCTCTTCACACATTTCAAACACGTTTGACCTCTCTGACATGTTTTCACACAGTTGCACTCCGAGAGAGCTCATGGACATGTAAATAATTCCTGCATGGAGGCTGCGATGGGATTTGTCAGGTGATATTGGCAACCTGCGGCGAAGAGGGCTCACCCAGCGCCCTACAGAATGGATTCTGCCATGTTCGCGTCGAGAAACTCCATCACAAAGTGTGTCGGCGGAGCGTCGGATTGACGTGTGTTTGAATAGACTGACACGGTGAAATCGAATGCGTAAATAAAAGCACTTCTGACACAGTGTTCAAGGTTGAATGCAGCTTTTGTTGGTTTGTTTGTTTGTTTTTGTCTTTGGCTTTCAGTAGAAGGTCACGTTTCTTAGTCTACTTAGAATCTGAAATGCATTTTTGACTTTAAAAGGATATACGGATGTCTGTCATTCGCTAGCAAGTACTTAAAATGCAAAGTTGTGACAGTTTTTGTGGTTTTGATGGTAGATGATGACTATGAATATTGAATACTGTAAAAAAAAAAAACACCCTGAATTTGTGAAAACTTTAAGAAAAACAGCTACAGTGCTTTTTTTGAGTTTACGTAACTTAAGGGCAACTTAAATGACTCGGCGAGTGCAGATTTCTGTCCTGTCTTGATGAATTTCCGATTGAAACCGGATTGTTTTTATTTGATTTTTTTTATAGCCTAAATGATTTAGTTGTGACTGGATGTCACAGTCATTTACTTACTTGCTAGTCAGTGTCATGTTGCATAGAGCACAACAGTTCCCGCCCACTTTTTCAGCCGTTTTGGTTCTGGAAGTGTTTATTCCATTTATTTTGGGGATTTCATAAAATCCTTCATAAAAGAGTTCTAAGCTATGAACCAAACCAACCAGCTACGAGGTGAATCACAACATTACAAACTTTGATTTGAAGCAAAAAAGTATTTGAAAATCAGACAAAAGACAACAAGGTACAAGACATTTAATCAGGGAATGAACTACAATTCCTTGAAGCATTGTGAATGACGTAATTGAAATGAAATTGCACAATATAAAACTATTGATTTAAAATAGTTGGTTATAAGTGTAGAATCACTATATTTGAAGTACATAACAAAATATTCAGACACATACAAATATACAAGTAGTTTGAGGGTGTAGGCAGACTGTTGCATGTGGGCAGTTACTGCACAGCTCTTTTGTTGCATTTTGTTTACTGTGGTTCTTTGTTTGGATTCTCTGAAAACATTTGATTGGACAAAAATTGTGTAGTGCAGCATGAGTCATCATTTTTGGTCAGTTGTCAAGGAAGAGATATACTGTAAATTTGAAATGCATATACTGCATCTGCTACGGTAAAAGTGCATTTTGATTACTTTTAAGAGAATACAGCAATTTATATGGCTTCAAAAGCCAAAACATTCATGGGAAGCCAAAAAACTCCAATTTAAATTTCATAGGCTATTTAAGTTGGTCTGCGCTATCAACGGACAATTAGTCATTAAACAGACACTTATTTCAAATAATATATATATATATATATATATATATATATTAAATGACTCTGTGCTAGATGGGTGATACAGTATATCAGCTGCAGAATAACCAGATTTTTCAATAATAAAAGGGACCTGGTCTGAATAATCAAGCTTAAAATAAGGGACTTGTCTCAACCATAATAGTATTTTTCCCCCATGTTGGGGAATTATCAGCATAGAAATCTTAACAAGAAAAGTGTACAGTAGATTATATAAAATAACTTATTTCCAAGAAATTCATTCCTAATATATATAGATCTTAAATATTTTTTGATCTGAAGGCGTATGCTTAAATGTTTGAAATTAGTTTTGTAGACAAAAATATAATTGTGCCACCATATTAATTTATTTCATTATAAAACTCAAATTTAATAAAAAAATAAAAATACATTTTTTTGAAATTGATGACTTGGACCAAATAATAAAGAAAAGCAGTCACTAAGTGCCCAATATAGATGGGAACTCCTTCAATACTGTTTAAAAATCATCCGAGGGTGATACCTCAAGAAGTTGGTTTAGAAAATGTCAAGAGTACATTTCTGCAAATTCTAGGCGAAGGGTGACTACTTTGAAGATGCTCAAATATAACACAGTTTTGATTTATTTTGGATTTTGTTTAGTCACAACATAATTCCCATAGTTCCATTTATGTTATTCCATAGTTGTGATGACTTTACTATTATTCTAAAATGTGAAAAATATATATATATATATATATAATAAAGAATGAGTAAGTGTTTCAAAACTATTGACCGGTAGTGTATATACACAAAATTAACCAGTTACCAACATTTAAAAATAAAAAATGTCTCACTCCAGAACAACTGAAACTTTGTTCCCATTTTCGGTTACGTTCTGCAAAAAAGCTTGTTCGTTCTTGGTTTTCATTTCTGTTCATTGAAACGTTTTCAGTCCCTGGTTTTTACAGTAGAGAAAGATAGCAGGATCTAATCCTCACCTTTACTGTTTCCATCAGGGCCTCTTAATACTGTGCACTCTTCAATAACTCCATAGGGCTCAAAAAGGCGGTACACATCCTCTTCTGTCTGTTGTTTATTCAGCATCCCTACAAACAACTTCCTGTCCTCTGAAATACAAAAAACACACAAACAAGAGAATATAAACTTCCATCCGAACATCAGTTTATTCAAAAACCTTAGAACAAGTGTACTCTGCCCAGTTCTGAATGTAAAGAATATATTTTACACTCAAAAATGGCAAGAGCTAGCAAAAATGGCAAACTCTATTCTGATTGGCTGGCTTTACACAATTTCCATCAGTCAGGGTACACAGTTTTATATCAGTCTGCAGGGAAGCAAGTTGTGTTTACAAGTTCATAGACGGCTGCAATGAGCATTTTTGATTTAACCGACTCAAGATTATTTAGATCTTTTATGCACTTCTAAAGAAAGTTGTATCAGTGAGGGAAGGGGGTTGTTTACAGTCTTGCGTCTATCTCTCTCTCTCTCTCACACACACTGAGTGTCCTGATCTGATGCTGCACCAGACTTTATCATCTTTATGAGTCAAGGTCTGGTCTCTCCCATCAGCACTGAGCTATATACAGCACCACACTCATGGCCAAAGAGAGAGAGAGACAGAGAGAGAGACAGAGAGACAGAGACAGAGAGAGAGAGATAAGGAGATGGATCTATATAAAGCATCTGTAAAAATGCCATAGAGTGCTATACAAGGCCAAAGCCTCCACACACACTTACACACTTACTTTATGGCCTGATGGAAGCAGTAAAGCCAACACATCCTTCACTAACCACTCCTCTGGGATGTGTTACAACTGTGAAGCTTTCACTTAACAGAAGCGCACACACACACATACAAACACACACACACACACACACACACACACACACACTCCTCGGCACTGTAACCCCCTGCTTCTGTTATTTATTTTCTTGTGCTTTAAAGAGATTTCTTTGATAAAAGGTTGTAAAGAAAAGAAACTGAAAAATGTATACTCTTCCAAACTGAGTGTTTTGATAGAGAACCGTTTATTTATTTATATTCCATGTTTTGTTTACAGCTCAAACATACAGTAATGGATGTAAAGGGCTACTTTGTTAATAAAATAAAGTCAGTGTTTATCACTTTTTATGACGGCATCTAGATGTTGTTCCAAAATTTGTACACATCTTTCTACATTAATGGTGCCCTCACAGATGTGAAAGTTACCCATGCCATGACACACACTGGCTTTTGGACCTGATGCTGATAACAGCTTGGATGGTCCTTTTCCTCTTTGGCCCGGAGAACACGATGGCTGTTTTTTCCAAAAACTATTTGAAATGTGGACATTTCTGACCACAAATCATGATTCCACTGTTCTACTTTCCATCTCAGATGAGACCGAGCCCAAAGAAGCCGGCGGTGCTTCTGGACAGTGTTGATGTATGGCTTCTCCTTTGCTTAGTAAAGCCTTAACTTGCATCTGTGGATGCAGTGGTGAATGGTGTTGACTGACAAAGGTTTTCCAAAGTATTCCCGAGCGCATGTCATGATATCCATTACAAACGCATGACGATTTTTAAGATCATGCACATTCAGAAGTGGTTTTTGCCCTTTACGCACTGATATTTGACCTGATTTTTTTAAATCTTTTAACTATATTGTGCACTGTAGAGTGTGAAATGCCCAAAATCTTTCAATTTCATCTTTGAGGAACATTAAAAACAGTGCTGGGTTATTTACTGAAACATATGATGGCAAACTGGCAAGCCACGACCCATCCTCGCTCTTGAAGTACTAGGCTTTTTCTGGAGGTTCCTTACATACTATAAAATGATTGCCTCACCTGTTTAACATCACCTTGTTATTTCAACTCGACCAAAACGCTATGGTTCCCTCTGGATTTTCCTATGGGTTTTTATAGTGGCAGTTTTGGATTTAAGAGTAAAATACGAGCTGTGGTAAACATTACTTGAAGATACATTTTGTTATAAAATATAAATGACACACAGTCATTCCCCAAACATGAATTTTGAAGCCACAAAAAGTACGTTGCAAACAAGTTGATAAGGACTACAGCGGTTTTCTGTTTTGTCTGACACATGCACTCACATGCTTATAGTAGATGAAGTCCTTATTTATCAACTTGTTTTAACAACAAAAAAAAAATATAATAAATTAAACACAGCAGATTCACAAAAACACAGACACACTCCATTAAAAAACATGGCAAGTACTCACACATACAAACACTGCACAGCAACACACACTTTTACTATCCAAACACACATTCCCAGCTCTGTTTACCCTTGATACCAAGTTGCATCATCATGTTTGTGTGTGTGTGTCTTCAATGCTTTGGAGGCAGTAAGTCTTTGAGTGTTTCTCTCTCTGTCTTTTTGCATTGCTGGTTGCAGACGATTGCAACTGAGTTGCAATGCTGTGGATCTGTGACCTGCATCCTTTATTAAACACACACACACACACACACACACACTGCCTGAAACAGTGAGCAATACGCTGAAATACTGCTGCATTCACTGCAGCTCTCTGGAGAGAAATGAAGCATTTTAGCAGAAACCTCTAAGACAAAGCTGATACTTAAATAAAACATAAACAACAACTATTAAGTCTCCAGAGTTAAGGAAGAGCAAACTCTGAGATATACAGTTGTCCTCTGGGTGAACTGTCATTTTGATTGAGAGACAGTCTCAACTGCTGATGGCACAGATACATTACTTTATCCATCAATAAATGCATACTACAGAGACAGCATATTTACAATTATAATTAGACCACTGAAGCGTCACTCTCTCTTGTGACAAATCCTGCTGGTCACAATTCTAATTATCCACACAAACCCCCTAATTTGCTTCTTATTAGCATGTTGAATATTCATGAGTCTAATCAGTTAGCCCCTCCCTCCCAGGGGCAAGCTCTGTTCCAAAACATAGCGCTGCTTTGATATCGGCTGTCTACATAAGCAGCTGCCTTCTAAGAGGCTGTTCAGACCAAAGAAGTTCTTGTGCTGAAAATGAATGAATATAGCAGGAAACATGAAAAGGCTACTTGAAATCCAATCCGATTGTTTAGGCTGAAACACATTTCACAAATATCCACAAATAAATAATAATAATAATAATAATAATAATAATACAAATATTTGCAAATAACATTTAAATGTGGTTTGCACATGATTTATAAAAATCTCATATAAATTAAAAATAATCTCTTACAAAAATAAAATCTCTCCCTATATATATACAGTATATACACACATAAAATTGTATGATTTTTATTTTATTTCAGATTCTATATATACATAGATACTGTATATCTATCTATCTATCAATTATCTATATATTTGAGTTGAAAACACGTCCGACGTGCACCTACTGTATGATGCCTTAAAATGCTGTCTATATAGGCAGCACACTGCATTTTGAAAGAACTACCGGTCTGTCTCTTTGTTTTGGAAGGTAATGAGCAACTTTAACTCAACGCTTACTTGAAAAAGGTTTACTAGCACAGTAGCGCTGTAAAACCACACTTTTTGTATTTCTGAAGAGTGTGTGGATTAGTGTGTGAGGAAAAACTCATTGGTTTATACTCTGTGGAATAGTTCTGTGAGTGCTAATCCTTCAGAGATGAGGAAAGAGGAAATGAGAGGAAAAGGAACGGGAGAGGCTGTGGGGAAAACCCAGGGAAGGAGGGATGATGCAAGAATGAGTTAAACGAGTGTAGTCCAAAATCTTTGGTTCTTTGTGCTGAAGGGAACTTTAATGTTCAAGACCTGTTTGGCAATAAAACGTGTGTGTGTGTGTGTGTGTGTGTGTGTGTGTGGCCCAGTGGACTAACTGAAAGCTGAGTTTTTAACATGCATACATAACAAGATTCCTATTTTGCCTAGAGGGCTGCTGGTGTTTCTAACTAACTGTTTTCATTGACTTATCTAAATCTACTCAGAAGTATTTAAGTTTGTTCTTTCTCCTGCTGCTGATCTCTTCAGCTGAGTATTTTTCCTCATGCAGATAATAACTGTTTGCTCCTCACCATGGATCAGGCTGAGGTTTCCCTACAAACAATCTGGGACGCCATTCAACTGATCAAAGTTGAAATTACTGCTCAATTTGATTCAAAAATTGTGACCATCCAAACTGGTCTTACCAACATTCAGGGATCTTTATCTTCACTGTGTGAGCAAATCTCAGAGCTCGAACACAGGGTGAGCTCTAATGAAGATAACATTGATGTCCTGACAAAACGTGTGCACACACTTGAAAAAGAAAATGCCTACCTGAAGGATATAGTTGATGATGCTGAGAATAGAAGTCGGTCATCCAATCTTCGTTTTATTAATGTTTCTGAACAAACGGATGGAAGAGACATGATCGCCTTCTTGAACCAGCTGATTCCACTACTTCTTGGGAAGGAGAATTTTCCTACTGTGCCGGTTATAGAAAGGGCTCATCGCTCTTCCACCTTCAATTCCAGCTCTAGGTCTGCTCATAGACCCATCCTGGTCAAGTTCTTACATTTCCAGGACAAAGTGAGGATTTTACACCTGGCCAGGGAGAGAAAGGAGCTCACCTATATGGGTGCTCGAGTCCATATTTATCCTGATTTCAGTGCTGGTCTGGTCAAGAAATGTCGGAAGTTTGATGCTGTCAAAAAGAGTCTCCGTGCCGCGGATATCAAATACTCTCTGCTGTATCCTTGTACACTGAGAGTGATGATGGAGGGAAAGCCAAAACTCTTCCGCTGTCCTGAGGAAGCTGAGACTTTTTTCCGAGACCTTTCCTTCTCCTCCCCAGGATAGTGTTGTGAGTAGATTATCCTGCAAGTTGCTAACCTCCAATTTTTGTTTGCTTGACTGATGCTATTTAGTTCCTGTTTTTGGACTATATTATTCTAGCAACTTCAGTCTATTCCTCTTTGTACTGTTATTTGCAAACAATAACTTTATTGCAAAGTTATTTTGGTTAGCCTACCACCTTATAATGCCATGGTGTGTGAGACAAGGTTTGCCATTAATTGTGGCGCCGATGGCGTCAGTGTCAGTCAGATCTGTTGTAATGATGCAATGTTGTATTGTCGTTAGCTGATCATTGTTGTAAAATCATGGAATACTGAATGCTAACTCTTATTTCTTGATGTAATGTAATGGCCCTCTTTCCTTTGCTCTATGCATTATTCAATTTAGTTTTTACTTATGAGGCCATGTATATTTTTATGTTCATTCGAATATAATTTACATTATAAAGGCAGGGCCCACTCTTTATGTCTACAGTAGGTTATGTAGCAGTCTGAACCTGTGGCTGTTAGCTCTATTCTTGTTAATCTGTCATCTCTTTTATGTTTTCACTGTGTGTGTGTGTGTGTGTGTGTGTGTGTGTGTGTGTGTGTGTGTGTGTGTGTGTGTGTTTGTTCAGCCTGTTGCTCTTGCTCCTCACCCCTATTACCTCCTTTCTCTTAATTCAGTTTTTTGACCTGTTGTTTTATTACTTCTTTAGGCACAATTGAATCAGCTAAAGGTTTAAAGGTTATTCATCTTAATATTAGGAGCCTTGTTTCAAAAATTGATCTCCTCAAAGCCTGGGTTATTCTTTATAAACCCAATATTATTACTATTTCTGAAACATGACTGCACAGTAAAATCTCTGATGATGAAATTAAGGTATCTGTATAGAGCTGAAAGGGCTTCTAGAGGAGGTGGGTTGGCCACTTATGTTAATTTTGAATGTCTTTTTATTAATGTTACTCTTCATGTTAACAACATTTTTCCTATTGGTAACATTTATAGGCCCCCTTCTGCTCCGACTGACTCCACAAAGTGTATTTTGTCAACTATTAATTCTTTTGAGAAGCATAATCAATTGATTATCCTGGGTGACTTCAACAGTAACTGGCTTGATCGTTCCTCTTCCAATGATAGAAATGCATTTGGTAGTGTAAACCTTACTCAGTTAATTAACGAACCTACTAGAGTGGATCATCGGACTTCATCTTTGTTGGATTGGATCCTTGTCACTAATCCTGAAAGGATAACTAAATCTGGTGTTATGTCTGATTGTTTAAGTGATCACTCTATTATATTTTGTGTCTGGAAAATTAAAACTCATATTTCTCCTCCTAAATATATTAGACTGAGACAGTGTAAAAATATGAATGTAGATTGTTTTATTCAAGACTTGATTGATATCAACTGGGATAGATTTCAGCTAATTCCTTTTGTTGATGATGCATGGAATTTCTTTTATTCTGAAGTTACTAATGCAATTGATAAATATACTCCCATGAAAAAAAATAGAGTTAAAGGTAGACATTTACCCTGGATCAGCTCATATCTTATTAATCTTTTATCAAACAAAGGGATAAAGCCTGGGCCTAATATCATTTGTCTAAAGATTCTGCTGACTGTGAAAACTATAGACATCTGAGGAATTTATGTAAGACTAAAACAAGGAATGCAAAATCCAACAATTATAAAGATAGATTTTCTCAAGATTTTTATAACCCTAGACAGTTTTAGAATCAATTGAATTGTATTTTTAATAAAACTAACAAAAGCTTCATAAACCAGATATGAATTACTGATGAAAGTATATCTGATCCTTTACTTATTTCCCATGCTTTTAATCAGCACTTCTCTTCTATCTGTGGTTCTCAACACTTTATTACCTCTAATGGCTCATTTCAGTAAAATCTTGCCTACTGATGTTTTTCATGCTATATGTGAGTTAAAAGCAAGTAGTAGCGTTGGTCCTGATGGTTTGGAAGCTAAATTTGTTAAACTTGCTGCTAACGTAATAATGTATCCCCTTGCAGATTTATTTAACGTGTCTTTGTCTAATTGTTCAATTCCCTCATATGGAAATGTGCCAGAGTTACCCCTTTTTTCAAAGTTTGAGACCCATCCGATGTGAATAATTATCGTCCAATTTCTAGTATCTGTACTAATGCAAAAATCTTTGAGAAATGTATGTCCACTCAGACATATGCAATATCCATTTTTCTTTGTCGCTAATATTTTCAAAGAAGTCGGTCGCAGGTCATTTTAATACAAAGCTCCTTCTTAGTGCAATAATCTTCCTCTTTTTTTTTGTTGTTGATCTACTATCTCTTTTCGTTGCTTCAGGACATCTTCATTTTTCATCTTAAAACGACCTGTTTATGTTTTTAATTTATGCATCTTTTATTTATTTATTTTTTTGATTATTTTTTATCTCAAATAACCTGAAGATAAACTGCTTAAACTGCAGAGTCTATGTAACTAAGTTTCTTGTTCAATAGCTGAGGTCTGTGGGTGTGGGTGGGAGAAGGCGAGCAAGCTGTCTGTGTTTGTGTATTTGTAGTGTATGTTATGTAATGCTGTTTTGTTTGTACATGTTTTATAATTTTGTATCTTGCATCTTTAGGACCCCCTCGAAAATGATATGCTGCATCTCAAGGGGCTATCCTTTCAATAAATTCAAATTTAAACTCTCACTAAATAAATAGGCTTATCAACATTTAAAAGGGAAGAGAAAATGCACTCCATACATTTTTTAATGATGTCAAAGGCCAGGCATCCAATCAGAGGCTAGGTTCAAAATAGCATGCTAGTTAAAAATACTTTTACTATTTCTGCCATCTCTATATATCGCAGAAATAGTAACATGGAAATATGCTAATCCAAATGAAGATAAACATGGTTTTGTGTGGTGAATTATTGGCTGCTGAGAGACTGAAATCATAGAAATTCAAGAGACATTTAGAAACCAATAATAAACCAATTAATACATTTCAAAGTTTGATTTCAAGGACATTTTTATTTACTTTTGTATGATGAAAAATTGATGGTACTGTGTTGGGTTGCCACTTGATGTCCAATATAATATCTGGGTACTGAGGCAAAATCAGTTAGGTTATTCCATGTCAAATCAACCAAATTTTGGAAACGTCCTAAGAATGCATTCCAGAGCTTTGCAGATTAATTCTGCTGAAATCCAAGAACTATATAAAGGTATTGCACTAAGTGAATAGCCATATGTGTTGCTTATTTTTGATTATAGTATATTTTTGAACTCTCAAAAAACGTGATTTTGACGTTGTTTTTATGTGAATATATAAAGGTACATTTCTAGTTTCAACATTATTTCAGATCTTTCTTTTGTTGGACAAGAAATACTAATTTCATACCATTGAAGACCCACATTTGGTTTCCAATCACTGAAATTTGGTAAAATGTAACAATTTACGCATAGAGCCATATTAAGAGCCACATATCTCTGGGATTTAACCATATAGGGCCTTTGAAATGAAGATATGAAAAGAAAGTTTGTTCTGAAGTGGAATCTAAAAGGAAATTAAGATATTATCTTTTTGTTTTTCCTCTCCCCTTTTCTCCCCAATTTGGAATGCCCAATTCCAAATGCACTCTAAGTCCTCGTGGTGGCGTAGTGTCTCGGGTGGTGGAGGACGAATCTCAGTTGTCTCCACGTCTGAGACCGTCAATCTGCACATTTTATCACGTGGCTTGTTGAGCATGTTACCGCGGAGACGTAGCGAGTGTGGAGGCTTCACGCTATTCTCCGCAGCATCCACGCACAACTCATCACACACCCCACAATGAGCGAGAACCACACATTATAGTGACCACGAGGAGGTTACCCCAGTGTGACTCTACCCACCCTAGCAACCGGGCCAATCTGGGTACTTAGGAGACCTGGCTGGAGTCACTCAGTATTAAGATATCTTTAATACATCTGGAGTTATAGGCACTCCAATACACAAAAGTAACTGCCCCCCCCAGTTGCTAAAGTAAACTGATTTTAGTAACAGACCTACCTATCTGTGTAAAAAATAAAACGATGCTGCCACCTTTCTAAGGTTATTTTTTGACCTGTAGTTTTGCTCCAAAATCAAAGGCAGAAATTGTCATTTGATCCCCTTTACAAAATAATGGATTACTCAGTAAATCTTGATCCATGGCATTTCATATTTTGGCTATCTATACATAATGGTACGCAAGTGTGAAACTCACTAAAACTACTTGACTTATATTCTAGGAGAGTAAATTTAGAAAGAAACTCGTCGATTGCGAATATCAGTATTTCGCATATTGGTAAGCACAGATCGATTTTAGCTAAACAATAGTCAACTTACTGTTTCCGATTTCACTGTGAGATCAGCACTGCCCACACAGAGGTCACTTCCAAACCAGGCAAATTCCCATTGATTCCCATGAAATGACTGTTTTTCGACCACAATATTTCACCTTCTAAAAGTAAATGTGACCATGCCTCAACACATCCGGTTTAATGGCACAGACATTCGAAGGAAACTCCATCGTGCCCTGGAGGTTTGTTACCACCACAGTAACAAAAGCACACATAAGTGTGTTCAACTGGCCCATACGCTTGCAATGCATTAACCAATCAGTGGTGTTTGCATTTGCATACTTATAAAAAGTGTGTTTCTGGCCTAACCACTTAATTAGATTGCACATTCAAAAATCCTGCCCTACATAGATATAACTGACAAGCAGAGAATGCCTCAAAAAAAAAAAAAAAGTTTACAGCACCTTTAAATAATTTCTACAAGATTTCACACACAATTTTTTCAGTATGTAATCTTGGTCTACCATAAACTAAAAGAAAACTCACTGCAGATCAGATAAGTGCCTTTATTAATAAACCATGAGATATTAAGAGTGTGTCAAACAGCGTTTGATAATAACAGAGCAGCAGGCCGAAACTCCAGAATTTAAGAGATTTCAGACATTTGAGAGATTATTTTTAACTCTGTGTTCCTCACTCATTCAGTACTTCACTGTGACATCAAATGAGGGTGTGAGGGTGAGTATAAGATAACAGAATTTTAATTTTTGGGTGAACTATCCCTTTAAGACTTCTAATAGTCAAATGGACAACCAAATGGACAATGCCGATAATCTTAATTTGTCTCCTACAAGAATATATAAAATGCCCTTTTCACCCTAATCTAAACAGACAGCGTGAGTGAGACAGATTCCTCACAGTTGCAGATCAGAGCCACTTAAAAACCAGCACAACAGCAGGATCTCAGACTTTAAAGCCTGTCTGTTCTCGGCTGAGATAGTTCCTTAAACCTGGTCCTGGCATAGAAATCAAATCGGTTTGTGTGCAGACAAAGCAACAAAAAGAAAAACCTTTAATCTGTGGGGTGCACGGTCAGCATTTTTAACAACAAAGACTCCTTTTTACTAGTTTTGAAACCGTCTACAACAGAAAACATCGCAATTCATGCACCTAATAATTGCATAATGGCTCACTTTTATCATCCATCCATTCTTCCATCTGTCTATCTGTCCGTCTGTCTACCAATAGTTATTTATCCGTCCGTCCATCCATCAATCATTCTATCATTCCATCAATCCAACCTTCCTTCCTTCCATCGCTCTATCCATCCATCTATCAATAGTTCTATCCATCCATCCATCCATCCATCATCCATCCATCCATGCATCCATCCATCCACTGTTCTATCATTCCATCCATCTGTCTTTCTTTCACTCTTTCTTTCTTTCTTTCTTTCATAATTCTATCTATCCTTTCTTTCTTTCTTTCTTTCTTCCTTCATTCTATCTATCATTCCATCCATCCTTCATTCCTTCCTTCTTTCCATTTTTCTATCATCCTTCTATCCCTCAATCCATCATCCATCCATCCATCCATCCATCCTTCCTTCCATCATTCTATATATCCTTCCTTTTTTCTTTCGTTCATCGATTTATCTATCCTTTCTTTCTTTCTTTCTTTCTTTCTTCCTTCCATCTATCATTCCATCATCCATCCATCCTTCCTTCCATTGTTCTATCATTTCATCCATCCATTCTTCCTTCCTTCTTTTCCACCTTCCATTCATCTATCTATCTATCCTTCCTTCCATTGTTCTATCTATCCTTCCTTTCTCTTTCTTTCTCTTTCTCCCTTTCTTTCTTTCTTCATTCTTTCCACCTATCATTCCATCCATCCTTCCTTCTATCCTTCTAACATCCCATCCATCCTTCCTTCCTTCCATTGTTCCATCCATTCATCCATCCATCCATCCATTCATACTTCCTTCCCTCCCTCCTTCCATCATTCTATCTATCATTCCATCCATCCTTCCTTCCATCGTTCTATCATTTCATCCATCCATTCTTCCTTCCTTCTTTTCCACCTTCCATTCATCATTCTATCTATCTATCTATCTATCTATCTATCTATCTATCCTTCCTTCCATCGTTCTATCTATCCTTCCTTTCTCTTTCTTTCTCTTTCTCCCTTTCTTTCTTCATTCCTTCCATCTATCATTCCATACATCCTTCCTTCCTTCCTTCCATCTATCATTCCATACATCCTTCCTTCCTTCCTTCTAACATTCCATCCATCCTTCCTTCCATTGTTCCATCCATTCATACTTCCTTCCCTCCCTCTTTCTGTCATTCTATCTATCACTCCATCCATCCATCCATCCATCCTTCTATCTATCATTCCATCCTTCTGGTGGTTTGTTTGTACTGTCAGTTATGCATTGGAGTTTCTCACAGTTATTGAGAAAGCTCCTGTCCTAGAAACTAAAAACAGAATTGCAAATGCAGAGTGCTGTACATCAGACTCTTGTAACGCTGTCATTTCAGAAGTGGAGGGGCAGATCAAATATTCATCCTCACGACTCAACCGGAGATCACGTCTCAAGCATGCCTCTCGTACGTCTCCTTGTCCTCTTGTGCCTCAATGCGCCCCATGCTATCCTCTTTAAAACAAGAGCAGCTCTTTCATTCTCAGCAGACATTCCACACATTAACAGCCTGTTTTAGGTGACCCACTGGGAAGGTCCCGCTCAGAGCAAACCATCAAACCATCCGCTCTGTGGGAATAGAATGGGATTATTATGATAAAACCATTACACTCATACATGGCTCCCTATACATTGTGACCAATGCAATTCCGCAAATTTTCAATGACTTCTCCAGTTTGATTTGATTTGTTTAATGATTTTTAAAAATCATTTTATAGAGATGAATGGGAAATGATGTTACACTCCTTTCTTTGGATTAAAAATTATTTTAAAAAAAGGTATTCACACAGAACAATAACTTAAATACACCTCTACTATGATGAATGTGTTTTCATATTCTGACTTTAAAGTTTAAGGTAAAAAATATGCAAGTGGTGTAACCATCCAGACAGTAATAATAATAATAATAATAATAATAATAATAATAATAATAATAAAAGGTGAAATTAAAAAGGTGAAATTCTTGAAATAATAAATGCTGGTATATGTCATTTGGAATAATCTTTTATTATTATTTTTATTATTATTTTTATTATTATTATTATTATTATTTTAAATTAGCAGTGAAACAATTTTGTTTTCAAAATATTATTAACATTTGAAAAAATGTGTCCCCCAAATCAAAGCCAGGTGGTATAACCAACATGTACATAGCCATTTGTTTGTCATGTAAAATAAATAAATAAATAAATAAAAAAGGATAACAGTGAGGACCCATTTAGAAGCATGACTGTGCGAAGTTCTAAAAGAAATTAAGATATTTTGACATTTTTATGAAAAGGCAGATTTTGTTCAGGTCAAATGAAGTAAACCCAAGAGAATTCCTGATATTCATAACTTAAAAAAGCAGGACATTTGAAAAAATAAAAAAATAAATAAATAAATAAAATAATAATAATAATAATAATAATAATATATATATATCCTTGAAAAATATGTTTGAACACTTTTTTTTCCTTCAAATTAATGGTTGTGTACCTTTTTCTTGTGTAATCAAGTTTTGAAAGGAAATAATTATCATACCTTTTATTTGATGGTTACATCACTTGACATTTTTAAAGCAATTAAATATATATATATATATGAATTGTATCACATCAGACAACCTTATTTGTCAATAACTCTGTAATTTGCCATTCCTTGACATTGAATATTTAAACTATCATTAGTAGACAAAATACATATCTAGTTACTGAATATCTTGCAATATCTAGCCAATTCAATATATTGGAGCAGAACATAGCCCCAAAAATAAATAAATAAATAATTAACCTACTTCCATTACTTGTCCATGATTTTATTCATTTCCAGATCTGGAAATTACAATATTAAAATTATCTTATATTTCTCATGAAAATACAATAAAATCCAGTGAAAAGCCACAGCAAGCTAAACCATACAAAAGTATCTGATGTTTTATGTAATCCTCCAAAAATTATGCTAAAGAGTGACATTTTGGTGGTGCATGGGACAAAAAAACATTTCCTTTGGGCTGATAATTGCAATTAAATAATATATAGAAAAAAACAGTTCTCTAAAATGGAGCGAGAAAATAGCACAGTGAATGATAAACGCTTTACATTGGCATCATATCTGTATTTTGCATCTCCTTAGAATTGCAACAAAGTACACCAAACAACAATATTTCCCAACATAAAATATTTCATAAGCATCTATATGCACAACATCAAGTCTTTTATAGGTTGGAAACACCACTAACAGATGTGCTGTATGGGTCACTAAACACTAAACACAGACCTTTCAGACTCAAAGATGTGAACTCCTGTGAGACTGTCTACGTGACACTGGAGCACAGCGCTCCTCTAACGTCAGTGAACTCATGCTGGAGTCAGAGATGCTCTCTCATCCATCATTGTCATGACAACCTGACAGCAGGCCTTATGAGGGACAAGAGATGCTCATGGATGAGGTGGCCAAATACACATGGTCCAGGAAAAGCAATAGAGGGCTTGAAATGAATTCACATGGAAGGAGAATGACAACATTTGTTCATATTATCAAATACTATGAAATGTGCTGTGATAGGCATCACTACATATACAGTATAAACACACAAACACACACACATCAACACAGTACTGTTATGGTGTATGTTTGGAGAGAGATTGTACTGACACTTGAAAATGATGGTGTATATTTGATAACACATTCATTTTGGAGACTTCATCAATTATTCATCAAATTGTTTGTGTCAAAATAAAAGACCTTTGAGTATGCAATAGCGAATAACACCTCCATATATATATATATATATATATATATGAATATATACATAAATATGTAATAACATTTTATATATATAGTATATATCATATATATATATATATCATGGATAAGTTCATATATATCAGTAATTCAACTCATATTGTGAAACTCGTATATTAAGTAAATTCGCTGCACCCAGTCCGAAGTAGTTTAAGTCTTTGAATCTCTTAATTGTGATGATTCCAACTCACATTCAGCATGGACCCACCAGGTCGCTATCTCAAAATTAGAATGCACCATAGGACCAATGAAACAAGGAACTGTTCCTTCTACAAAGCATGTTCGTGTAAAGATATGGGCTCACTCTTCAGGAGCTCAGTGAATCTGCTCAATGCGTGGTACTGGGGTGATCAGTTGATGCCACTGCTAGTGCATACAAGTCCAGGTTTCTGTGACAATTTCCTCAGCTCATCTAAATATTCCACAGTCAACTGTCTAGTGGTATTATAACAATAGTGGAAGCGATTGGGAATGACAGCAACTCAGCCACGAAGTGGTAGGCCACGTAAAATGACAGAGCGGGGTCAGCGGATGCTGAGGCGCAGTAGTGCGCAGAGGTCGCCAACTTTCTGTAGAGTGCAATCAGCATCTTTACAGAGCCGGTCAGCAGAAGGATTCATGATGTGCCTTCAAGATTAGCTCAAGAACAGTGTGTAGAGAGCTTCATGGTAATCGGGTTTCACAATGGACCAACACCAGCAGATGACATCGCAAGCCATATCATCACCAGAGTGCGGAAAGCGTAACACTGGACTTCAAGCAGCTTGGTGCTATAAGCTACGCCGCCACTGGACTCTAGAGCAGTAGGACGATGCGTTCTCTGGAGTGACGAATACAACGCTTGCTCTCATCTGAAAAGCAGGACTCTGGACCACTGGACAGCAGTCTGGGTCTTCGGCGGCTTAGCCCAGGTAGAACGGCTACTTGTCTGACTGCATTGTGCCAACTGTGAAGTTTGGTGGAGGAGGGATATAATGGCTGTGGCAGGTTGTTTTGACATGTCTGAGTCTTGGTGCCTTGGCCCCTTAGCTTCCAGTGAAAGCGAACTCTGAATGCTTCAGCATACCAAGAGATTTTGGATCAATTCCATGCTCGCCAACTTTGTGGGCAACAGTTTGGGGATGGCCCCTTCCTGTTCCAACATGCCTGCACACTCAGTGCACAAAGCAAGCGTCCATAAAGACATGGATGAGCGAGCTTCTGGTGTGGAAGAATGTCTATGACTGGCTCTGCACAGATGTCCTGACCTCAACCCGATCAGAACACATTTGGGATGAATTGTGAGCCGAAGACTGCGAGCCAGGCCATTCTTGTCCAAGGCATCAGTGTCTGACCTCTGCAGATGCGCTTCTGGAAGATTGGTCAGCTAATTCCCATGACACCATATTCCTAAACCTTGTGAGATAGCCTTCCCAGAATTGAGTTGAAGCTGTTATAGTTGCAAAGTGTGAGCCAAAATCATCATAATTAAACGAACCTAAGGACTTAAGACTACTTCAGTCTGATGTGCACTTGAAGTTTATTTAATACACGAGTTTCACAATTTGAGTTGAATTACTGAAATAAATGAACTTTTCCACGACATTCTAATTTATTGAGATGCACCTGTATATATAAATAACATTTTCTTTATATAATGTAAATAAAATAATTTTTCATTTATTTCTTTTGATTTGGGGTGAAATGTGACCACACATGTTCTTCGCAGGTTTCGTGAGATTCACCAATGAAGCACATCAATTCTCATTTCCATAATAATTATAATAAAATCTCATTTTCATCACTGTAATACATTAAAATTATATTGTCAGAACACAATGTTGTTGTATTTTTTTTATCGGCATCCATTTAGTAAAAAAAATAAAATAAAAAATCAACAAATACTACATATAATAATAATAATATGATAATAATAATATACTGTACAGTATATATAAGGGGCTGGCAATTCACTAAAATTTGTAATTAAGTGAAAAGACTCGAAATTTCGATTAATTAATAAAATTAATTGCATGTATCAATATTTGCTGAGAAAGGCACCCAAATATATATACAAAAAATATTATGTTATAATCATAATAAATATTGTGAATATTATATACAGCAAGACAGTATCGGGTCAGTCCTGCCAATAGGCTCACAATCCATGCAGTCCACTGGTAAGATGCTAGTCTAAGCCTCTGAAAGCATGAGCACGCAATAACCTGGAATATTCTGTTAATGCACTCTTACTGTATGCATACTGCACATATAAACTGACCCTTCGTCAAGCCCTGCCTTAAAAGCGCTTCTGACCAATCCTGTCTTAGCAACTGTTGCCCTGTCGCTATTACTCTGACACATGTCAAAGTCTTCAAGCAAGTCAGTCCACTGTCGGCCATGTTTGGAACACTCTCAGCCATGAAAGTGCAGCTCCTATCTTCTTGAATGGGGGAACACCGAAATCTCAAAAACGGTTGGTCAAGATTACGATCAAAGAACATATTTCAAATCAGCAGTAAAATCTGACAATGCTGGTATAATAAATTGTGATTCTTGACCTCAGATTATGCTAAAAACGCAATTTCCCCAGCTTGTATAGCTAATGCGCATGGGTGTTCCGGAGATGATTGACAGGTGATGTCTGTTTCTAAAAGGTGACTGGCTCTTTTACCTTTAGGGTGGGACTTCCATTCTACATCTGTTGACCGTTGGGCGCTAGAGCTTCTTGTTTGGGTGTTCCAATTTCTCCCATTCATTTTAAAAGAAGTGGCCTGTCTCTGCTAAATAGTCTCTGCACGCGCTTGCTATTTTCCAATGACAGCCTATGGAAGTAATGTGTGTTTGAGTACTATTAAGATGGATTTGATCAAAATAATAATAAAAAAAAAAAGCAAAACATGTTGTTGCTTGGTCATTTGTAACAGTAACACGTGTTACCCAGATAGGATACCTGGAGTGTTTTTCTTTCTTTTTTAAAATAATCTTTAAATAAATCAGGAGAAGAGCATGTTATGGATTAAACTGTGTCAGTCCTCATTCCCAAATGAACATATAATATCTGCAACGACACCTACATTTGCTCCAAGGTCAATTAAAGCTAATAACTGAACGTTAATCCATTTATGTATTAAATCTAAGTCTTAGTAAAAGCGAGAGTAAATAAACAGTTCACAGCATCAAAATGAGTGTGTTATGAGTCGTTATAAACAGCTCTGTTCACTTACTCTTATGTTATTAGTTGTGTAATTGCTATTGAATAAAGTTTTTCTCTTTTCAAATGACTGTAATAATAGTTTGCCTTGAGTCTGATTCGCAGTTTCCACAGTTTATAATCAAATTACTCTGTAATTTAACAATTTATTTTACAAAAAACTTCAGATAAATATGCATTACAATGTCACTCTTCATACCAGCCCATGTAAAAATGTGATCCATTATGTTTATGTGAATGTTTTGCCAAAAACCATGTTGTTCACAGCAACCTCCCATTCATTCCAATGAGGAGATCTGCAGAGCTTGTCAGAGCAAGCAACCATAACCAAGGGGGCCGGAGCTTAGCGAAGGGTCAACTGCAAGAACTTTCACAATATTAGAGCCTCCGATCTGATTGACTGGCTTTATGCAATGTCGTGGTGTCAGGGTGCACAAGTTTGTATCAGTCTGCCAGGAAACAAAGTCGTGTTTATAAGGTACCAGGCTGCTAATGATCCCTTCCACTGAAGAACTAGTTACTGGCTTTGACAAAATTTGTTAAGTTTGTTGAATTTTTGCTGGCCCAATCAATGAGGGCTTACATCTTCCAATTACCTCAGGAAACACTTGCCACTTGGCCAACATACAACAGCCTGCAAAAACCCCAATTACCCCTGCTGAATTTAAGGGGGCTGCAGAAACCAATGAACTGTTTAACATACAAAAGCATGAAAGGAGCTTGTTTAAGTTGTATAAGTTCCCTTATGACCTAGAGTGTAGTTTGAATACTCTACAGAGCCATTGTATCTAATAGGCTTGGGATCGATGCCTTTTTTACGCACTGATAATCAGAAATTTTTTCCTATGATTATCGATCTATATCTGGATTGTTTTCCAGAAATAAATAGGGCTACTCGTTGCATATACGTACATATTTCTCAACACAACTTTGGTAAAGTGCGAGAAGTATCATTAACTTAAATGGGGTCGCACACCAGATGTGTCTGGTGGACAACATGGCAAATTCTAAAACTCAAAACAATCATTTTCCATTAAGGTAAAACACTGCTTCTGCTGCTCGGTGTCTGTCGTTGGTGTACAGCTACAACTCTGGAAGCTGCTCAAAATTCTGCAGCACCACAGAGCACAATTCACATATTTTTTAGGGATGCACCAATACCACTTTTTCTCTTCCGATCTGATTCCGATATTGCAAATCTCAGTATCGGCCGATACCGATCCCAAGCCGATACCAGTGTTGTTTTTTTGCATAATCAGTTTAGAATATCTTTACATTATTGTGTGGAACTAATTGGAGTACTCTTTAATATGTAAAGAAACACAAACCTCTAACTACACATTATTTTAATATAAATGTATAGCTTATTAAGAGCTTACTATTGTTCAGATCTCTTTTTTGTTCAATTTAGTTGTAAGACATCAGTCCACCATTCTAAATGCATATTATAAGTGAACCAAACTATTGAGTGTCTACATCTGAGATGCTGTTTTTGAGTAGCGCTCAAGTATTGCGCACCGCTGTGAAGGCTAAAAATAGCCGCGAGTGCATCACCAGCCTGTGCGTGAGTTTGTGTCAACAGAGCAGCACCATTCACTAACACACTGGCGCTGCGCATACTATATATTTACTTATTAAACACAGCCTTTTGTGATTCACAGAGCTATTGCACATCTTCAAGTGGCTTTGAATAAAATGCACCATCATGAACTGCTTTAATGGTGTTTTTATGGTTCTTTTATGTCATTTTTGGAGCTTGACAGTAACGAACATGACTAACACACAGTATCGGATTTGGATCGGGCTCGTCAGACAGATACCCGATCCGTCTAAAAGCTTCAGTATCGGAGCCGATACAGATCCAGGTATCGGATCGGCGCATCCTTAAAATGTTTCCATTAAATTCAACCCAAATCATTATCAAAGGACATCGATTATTTACTCTAGCCATCACTAGATGGTATATTGTGTATATGTATCTTTCATATCGCCTGCACAATGTATTTTCAGCTACAAGTATTTCTTTTTTGTGGTTTCACAGCTTGAATTAAACCTATTCAAGGCTACATAGAGAAATTGCATAATAAACGTTGCCATTTCTAATCGTTCAATTTGCGCAGCTACACCAGTTTCATACACTAACCTACAAACTCATCAATGGCACTTTGTTCATTCTTGAAGAAGTGCAAAACTTCTCAGTAACTTTTGTGTGAATGGTGAGTAGATTCACAACTTTGGACTGCCAACTGTACCACATCGTGCTTTGATACCCGTGGCGTGGTGCTTCCCGTCTGGTGTGCGACGGACATCAGTTAATGTTAAACACCCCCTTGTGGTCTCCTAAAACTATTACGCCGACTACATTTAACGGAAGGCCAACTGAAAGGGAATTAGAAAGCACACAATTAGGCTTCTGATTTAAATGTTGGCCAATGTTAATATTTTGATGCCTCAAAAACGTATTGAGAAAATAATGTGTTGATCAATAACAGCTGTGTCTATATTTTATGACATTCCTTGTATCTAATCATAAACATTTTCTCAGGGGTGGGTAAAAATATCGATTTTCTGATGCATCACGATCTCAATATCGATTCTAAAATCCCAAGATCGATCTTTTACTCTATGCGCAATCCTCCACAACAATGAGAGGAAAATCACTTGCATTTGCAACCAAATTTTGCGGCTAAAATACATATATTTGGCAACTGGCTGGTAAATGTTCAAATTTCACTCACCAGTAACTGTGTAGTATAGAGGTGGAGTATTCAGCAGCAAAATCCTTTCACTGCGTGTTGAGAGTAAAAGTTGTTCAGAGACGAGATCCACTCCACCCATTTGTCATTGAATAATGTCTCTTTTGAATCCTTTTTTTTCTATACAGACAGTTATTGATCAAAAATAACAAAAAATAAACATTTTATACTAATCGACATAGCACAGATGAGATAAAGCTATTCAAGTCCCTCTCGTTAATATGCGCTCATCTATAGATGCTCTTTAAAGAAATGCCGGTTTTGTTATAGAGACAGTACCGGTTTTAGCATGTGTTCAACAAATCAATGTAAATACTTGTAAATAGTACAAATTATGCAGTAAAACAATAAACATGTAACAAAAAAGTAATATGTGAAATATTATATCTTATTTATTGATTGAATACATGGATTTGTTCATTTTTAAAAAGCCAAAATGTGCCCAAAATGATGCAAAACTAATAAAATAGGTTATACTTATTAGAAGGTCCCTGTATTGAAAAGAATTAGCTGTGAGAGAATTTCTTTCATATGTCAGCAAAGGGGGCATTTTAACTGAAATATACCCATATGAATCGTTATCGAATCGGTAAGTCTATAGCAATACCCAGCCCTACTTACTGTATACTTGTCTTGCTTGCTTAGCTTTAGGAACACAGGATTGGTAGATTAGTTTTCGTTAAAGGTGAATTGTGTGTTGTCTGTGCCACTAGCATCACCAAACTTAACTGCAAAAATAATATCTAGATAACCATTTCCCAATCAATCAGAGAGTTCCGCAGCTATCGCCCCAAACTCACACCATTGGTTGAGCCAATGTTGATTTTTTGGGGCTGGTCGGGATGCTCCAACAAACACAGCAATGTTTTAAAAGCGCCACAATCCCAGTGTTTACACCTTCCTGGAAAATCAGTCAACAAGTGGCTTGCTTCTAGTTGTCTCTGCATATTAAGCTTGAATAGCCAGTATTAGAAAGTATAGACTTTAGCTTTCAGAAACAGACCTGAAGTATTCCTTTAAATTAGATGCAATTCACTGTTCTGTAAACATGTAATGTTTTACCAACACAATCAGAGTGCGGCGACACTCTCTCTTAACATCCTGTCTCTCGCTAATTTGCACCTCACCAGAAAAATCTCAGGACGGCTTGAAGAGTGTAGAAAACGCGGCAGGATTGGACAGGATATACGTTCCTTTAAAAGTATGATATCAAAAAGCTTTCAAAAGCTTTTATTTGCATGCAACAGGCAGATACAATTGAAGCAAAATAATTAAAACCATTTTCTGTAATTTTTCTCAAATCTCTCTCGCCACACATCCCCGCAGCGTGTCTCTTTAGAGTGGCTCGGGCCGCCATGAGCCTGCTGGGAAAAGTCATTATGTATAATTAGCAAGTCTCTGCCTATCACTTTCATTTCAACCGCAAATACAATTTCAGCTCTCATAATAGCGGGAGAGGAAGAGACAGAAACAAAGAGAGACATGTACATCTTTTTTCTACCTTCTTTTCAACTATCCAACTTTTTCAACAAACATGCTAACGGGCCACTGGGCGAACAGTTCCACAAATACGGCACAACAACAGAGTGAATATTTACATCAAATATTAACCCCAAATCTAAATGTTCACCATTTTGTATTCACTGTGCTGTATGCAGTAAGCAGTACGCAAGTATTCCATTACAAACAAATACAGCCATGATCTAACCACATAATCAGTATCCAGTTGCACAGTTGAATCACTGTGTCAAAGTTTAGTTCATTTGTCGTTCAGAATGAAATTAGGAACGTGATTCATTCCTGTGTTCATCACTTCAGTGGATCCCATGGTGACGGGTTGCCTGTAGGCTGCAGCCAATTAAGGGTGCCATAGTGCAATTGTGTTCTGTTGTCTTGGCAACGCCTGTAAGTGATGTGTGAAAAGCAGCAAACAGCCCTCTTTTTTGTATCATGGGATTTCTTTGCAAGGCCACGACATCTGGGGCCGTTACAGGAATCGCAAGATCTTGTGCATATCAAAACAATAAACTCACACATACTTGTCCCTTGATGGAGACTCTCATTTCATTGCCCTGAACTTGACAAGCATCAAAGCAGAACAAATGTTGGCTAATTACATCCAAAAAAATATGAATGTGATATGTGACCATGAAACATTCTCTATTGCTCCACTGAGCGGGATACGAGCACACACACACACACACAGGCCATTCTGAGGGCTGAACCGAATAATGAAAGCTGTTGTAACATTTCAAAGCTTCTTGATTGCTTTAATGAGAGCGTTAAACATGTCGGCCATCTGTCCTGAAAGGCCAAACCACTCCTGCCACTCTGAACCTCATATACTGATGAAATAGGCAATTTCATTCTAGATGCAAAGGGGCGATTTCACTAAACAGCTGCACCAATTTAGAGTGCGGTTAAACTACAGTCAAGCTACTAGCTAAACTACAAGCTTCTAACAAAAAGTAGCTAACTATGTCAGTGTCAATGTCAATTTTATTTATAGAGCACTATTAAAAACAAAACAATTAAAAACTACTTGCTGTACATTGATGCATTTTTATATTTTGCCAGTATGTGTTTCCTAACTATGTGTGTCTTAAAGGAATATTCCACATTCAATAGAAGTTAAGCTCAATCGACAGCATTTGAGGCATACTATTGATTGCCATAAAAATACATTTTGCCTCCCCTCCTTCTGTTTAAAAAAAGCAAAAATCGAGGTGACAGTGAGGCACTTACAAGTGAATGGGGCCAATCCGTAAATGTTAAAATGCTCACTGTTTCAAAAGTAAAGCCACAAGACATAAACAGTCACTTACTAACCTCATCAAGTACTCGAGGGGCAATGACATATACATAACTGTATATATAATTACAAGTCTGACAAACATCTCTGTTGCATTGTGTCTTGTTGTTCCAGTCGTCTATTCATTATTATAGGCTGTTACAAAATAATCTGTTACAAAATGTACAAATGATTGCATAATCAAAATATAATGCATCATATTTTGTCATTATGTGAAGGTTTGCAGCCTAACTCAATGAAAGAATGTGCACAACACACGTTTGTCTGTTCTTCCTTCAGGTTACCGTAGTAATGATAGTAAGCATGCACCAGTTTTTTTAGTGACTGTCTGAACCGTCTATTTTCAAATCGCGGTTGGCTTAACAGAAGATGTCATAACATCGTGTTTTTAATATGCGTGTTATGCTGAAGTTCAGTTTTGAAGACGCTGCATTCTGTTCCATTTAGCTGCGCTCTCTGTCTAGCCGTTTGAAACATTCGCCTGCTGTATATGTGCTGCTTCAGCATGTTGAGTCCAGTGCCACATATTCCTGGTGTGTTTCTCCCCAAGTGTTCGCTCCTGTGGGGAAAGACGCGATTCTCCATATTGTTGTTGCTGTGATGATTCATGAAGCGTTCCATTCAACTCGGAGAGTAGGAATTTACACCTTCCAACTGGGGAAAGTGCAACGGAATGACACTTTATGTTGGACTTCTAAATTGGAAACTCGTGCGGAAATCTTCAACTCCCATTTCGACAAGATACAGGTGTGTGTTACATCAACCGGGGCAGGGAGAATTACAGTCAGTGACAAACATTCACTTTTATTAAATAATATCCATTAAAGAGTCATTAACGAGTAAAAAAACAAACAAACATACATTTTAAACCTGTATTACAGACTCCCCTACATTTACACACTTATTCATAAGTAATTAGCTTCTGTGGAAGCTCAGTGTTGGACTTTGTACTCGGAAGTCTGCGGTTCGAGACCAGTCAAGCACATAATCTGACACATGAGATGAGAGTGTCATAGAAGTGACATTAAATGATGTGGTTGCTTCAAAAAATGTCCTTTTCATTTTGTTTTTGGACAGTATCGGTTAGGTTTAGGTGTTGGTTTAGGGTAAGTATGTCTGTTTTGTTTACCTCTCAATTTATTTTAGATCACTATCTGTTAGGTAAGGTTAAAGTTTTAGGTTAGAGAGATATGATTTACTCAATTAAATATTGAGTATTGAACTTTTGAATTGAATATTTAATATTCACTTTATCTGATTACACCGTTTGACTTGCTTTTGGTGCCTCCTGCTGGACATTTCACTAGGAAACTGCAGCCAAAGCTTTGCCGTGGTCACGTAATGTTCATGAGACCAGGGCTATATTTCCAAAAAAAAAGCATCGTAAGCCTAAGTAGATTGTAGAAGCCACTGGCGCCAATGGTCTCTACGATCAACTAAAGCTTGCGATTCTTTTGGGAAAAGCAGCCCAGGCTGGTTTATTAACATATGACATACAAATTGCATTTTTTGTTGTTGTTTTTTGCACCATTATCGGATTTGCATAAATCCTTTAGTGAATTAATTCCTAGTGAATTCTTTGCATGTAAATTACTTTTTGAAATCCAAATTTAATTGGTAGCTCAACTGGGACAGAGGCGGAACCACAATCAGCAGCAACTTATGATATTCAGAGGTTTGTTTAGTGAAAGTCGTGCACTGAATATTCCATTACCCGATCACTTTTAATGTGTATGCAATTATGCTAATATTCCATATTCGGTGTGGCTGATCAGCATCAGCAAAAGGGAAGAAAACTGAGTGTAAGTGAAATGTGGATGAGGGAAGACTGCAGACAGACTTACTAATGAGCAATTCTACAGTCTTTCTGGCCTGATGTGGTTTGATCCCTAATGGAAAGCAAATTGAAAATCAGTGGTCCCATTGGGGGCTGTGTTAACCTCTATGGTGCACGTACACACACACACACACACACACACACACACACACACACACACACAAATACCCACTCTCACTTGCAATCAACAGTCCCATCAGGGACAACATTAACTTTGGGAAAGCAGGGTTACCATGGTAAACTGAGATGCAGATTGCACAAACATTGGTACTAGCAGTTCAACAACAGCTCTGTTTGATCAGTTGTTTTATGACTGGAGGTTGTCAAGTAGCTGTACTGTTAGATGTAGTGGGCATTCTTACTTCTGGACAATCTAACATTATTGGTGGGCTGCACAATTGGCTGTAGCTTTCGAAAATTTTATCACAAATGGAATGTATTCCTGGAACAAAATAGGAACAAAAAAGGAATGAGTTTTATTGCCACTAAAACTTAAGTATCAATTACTACTTAATATATATATTTATTTATTTATTCTAATTTTTATCCCCTTTTCTCCCAATTTGGAATGCCCAATTCCGACTGCTTAGTAGGTCCTCGTGGTGGTGCGGTTACTCACCTCAATCCGGGTGGCGGAGGACAAGTCTCAGTTGCCTCCGCTTCTGAGACCATCAATCCACACATTTTATCACGTGGCTCGCTGTGCATGACACCGCGGAGACTCCCAGCATGTGGAGGCTCATGCTACTCTCCGCGATCCACGCAAAACTTACCACACGCCCCATTGACAGCGCGAACCACTAATCGCGACCACGAGGAGGTTACCCCATGTGACTCTACCCTCCCTAGCAACCGGGCCAATTTGGTTGCTAAGGAGACCTGGCTGGAGTCACTCAGCACACCTTGGGGTGGTAGTCAGCGTCAATACTCGCTGAGCTACCCAGGCCCCAAATTACTAATTAATATTAATGATAGTAGTTGTAATATTAATACCACAAACACCACCACCACTACAACAGTACTGAATATTACAATTTAGTACTACTACTACTATTACTAGTTGAATTATTTACTAATGCTACAAAATTTAATACCTTTACACCACAACTACTAATAATATTACTACTGCCACATCACTATTCTTAGTACCACCACCACTACTAATATTACTAGTTCCATTAATACTAATGCTACTAGTTTTATTATTACACCATAACTACTAATACTATTACTATTGCCACAGCACTATTCTTAGTACCACTATTACTAATAATACTAGTTCCATAAATACTAATGCTACTAGATTTAATATTATACCACAACTACTACTAATATTACTACTGACACAGCACTATTCTTAGTACCACTACTACTAATATTACTAGTTCCATTAATACTAATGCTACTAGTTTTAAAACTTTTATAATCACAATTACTACTCTTACTACTATGGTATCACTATTTTTAGTACTACTACTAATATAGCTAGTTCTATTACTACTAATGCTACAAGTTTTAATACAATTACCACCACAACTACAACTACTAATACTACTAATATTACTACTGCTACAGAATGCATCTTCAGCATTACTATTAATACTTCTAGTAATACGAATGCTACTAGTTTCATTACCACCACAAGTACTACTTCTAATATTACTACTGCTACATCACAATTGTTGGTTCTACTATTGCTACTAGTTTAAATACCATTACCACCACAACTAATACTAATATTACTACTGCCACGGCACTAGTGTTATAAACACTACTACTAATATTACTAGTTCTATTAATACTAAAGCTTATATTTTTTTATATTATCATCACTACTACTACTTTTACTACTTCTACAGCACTATTGTTAGTACTACTAGTAATATTACTAGTTCTACTAATACTAATGCTACTAGTTTCAATACTATTACTACCACAACTACTACTAATATTGCTACTCCTGCAGCAGCACTATTGACAGTACTACTACTATTATTATTAGTTCCATTAATACTAATGCGACTAATAATATTACCACCACAACTACTACTAAAATTACTACTACTACAGCACTTTACTACTGCCACGGCACTAGTGTTATAACCACTACTCCTAATATTACTACATCTATTAATACTCATGGAACTAGTTTTAATACTATTACCACCAAAACCACTACTACTGCTACAGCACTGTTTTTAATATTACTAATACAAATATTTTGAATTCTATTAAAAGTAACGCTACTAGCTTTTATACTATTACCACCACAACTACTAATAATTTTACTAATTCTACATCGCTATTGTTAGTACTACTACTACTCATTGCAACTAACAAAAATGTGATTAACAGTATAACCATCTCTTTATATATTTAGGAAAAGGATAAGAAGGAAAAATGAAAATACAAAAAAAAATCATTTTCTGTTTGCTGTTAACTATTTAGTATGTTAGAAAAGAATGAATGTGAGTGCTTTGAGAGCTAGAGTTTAATACACAGACCTCATTTACATAGACAGCCTGCTTTGAAAATAAATCTTAATTTCTGCTATCCAGCAGTAAGGCCAATGAATCCAATTAAATATTCTCACATTCTACAGAGTACAAAGAGTGAAAATGAATCACATTTTGATTGCCATTATAAAAGATTTGATTCATCATTTAAGAGCAAGTTCATTATTTTCTTGGTGTTCCTTGCAGTGTGATGTGCTAATTGAAAACAGGCAGCTGTTATCCATGTTTACAGTAGTGTGACTCTAGTGTTTAACGGCTGGGGATTACAGTGTACTGTTTCTGTGGATATATGATGTAATAGTGTCAATAAACCTCAGCAGAATTATTTTCCATCATCCAGTACTCGTAGTCTTTCTGTCACTCCTTCTAGTGTTATCATAGCCAACAAAAACTACAACTAAACTAAATGAAAATGTTATAGATTTAAAATGTTTGTTAACTGAAATAAAAAATAAAACTGTTGTAAAAACTGATTTGTAAACAATTTTGAACAACATATCTTATACAACTTAAAAACTGAACCTAAACTAAACTTTCATTTTCATTATTCAAAAATAATCAAATAAATACAACAAATTAATTTAGTTTAGTTTTTCAAACACGTTATATTACAGTAGGCTATTTGAGATGAGGAGGAGGCCGTAACGATGGGCGCCTGACGCTGAATCAGCCCAATCAGCGGGAGAGGGATAAAGAGGAGCCGGGGATGCCAGTTCGAGAGAGAGGGAGACACATGCGGCCGCTGTGTGTGTGTGTGCGTCTTTGTGTTTTATGTTATGTTCAGTTCTTATATGTCATTAAAGTTATGTTGACTGTTCTGCTGGTTCCCGTCTTCTCCTTGCCCATCCTTACCTGTTACATTGGTGCCGAAACCTGGGAAGGAGGAGGGATGCGCTGTCGTGGAGTCCTCGCCGCTGCCGTCCTACAGAGGAGGCGCCGCGGCCATCCGCCGGGAGTCAGAGGAACTGCTGCCATCCGCCAGGAAGGGGAGGAGCCATTCCATCCACCAGGGTTCGGAGAACTCGCTGCCGTCCACCAGGGGAGGAGCAGCTGTCGTCCAGTGAGCGAGTTCCTCTCTCTCTCTCTCTGTCTCTCCCCCTTGTTCTTTCCCTCTCCCCTCTCCTCCCCTTGTCTCTCCCAGGGCTCCAAAGAGGCAGGGAATACCTGCCGGCAGTAAGATGGCCGGTAGGGCAACACCTCCCCTCCAGGAAGGGAGGGGAGTACGTCATGCCGGAGGTTTCCCCGGCCTGAATCGGGTGGTGGAGGAGTGTGACTAGGAGGAAGGCATGGCCGGGCTGTAACGATGGACACCCAGTGCTGAATCAGCCCAATCAGCGGGAGAGGGATAAAGAGGAGCCGGGGATGCCAGTTTGAGAGAGAGAGAGTGGTGCTGTCTGTATGTTTTGTTATGTTTAAGTTCAGTTATGTCATTAAAGTTTATGCTGACTGTTCTGCAGGTTCCCGCCTCCTCCTTGCCCATCCTTACCCGTTACACTAAGTACAAACAGTAAAACTACAACTAACAGAGAAAACGAATAAAAATTAAACTAAATTGAAAGGATATAGAAAATAAAATATAAATAAAAACTAAGTAAACATTAAAAACAAATTTATGTCTCATTCATTGAATTTTTTTCTTATTCCCTGTTCCTTATTTTTCCTTGTGAACTTATTGCTGTGTTCAAGTATTTCCATGTATCTGTTTCCTGTAATTCAGGGGCTTCATCACAGACACACAGCAGCAGGGACTCATTTTCATCAATAATGCAACTAAAGTGCCTCGATTTTTCCTGAGCGAACACAAATCACCTATGCTGTAATGTTGCTGTACTCGCCAAGTATGAGTAATAAGCTACTTCACATCAGTGTGTGTGCGTGTGTGCACAGTGACCTATATTTAGTTGAAACCATGAGGCATGTGCTGATAAAATAATTTGGAGAAAGTGAGCACAGACAAAGACCGATGTACAGACAAAACATGCTGCATTGCTGCTGTCGGTTTGGAAACATTTGTCACACTACTGTCATTTATTGTCTGTTCATTTCAACTATAGTTCATATGGAAAATCCAACATTTTGTTAACATTTTCTTCTAACACTATTACTAGCACTACTGCACCATTACTATGCTAAAGCATTTACTACTACTACTATTGCTAGTACTATTACATACCATTTCTACAGCATTACTACAATTACAAATATAAATACTATTAATAATACAAATACTAGTATTATTACGTGTCCACAATTACTATTAAAAGAAATACAAATTACTTGTAAGAAAGAATAGAATTAATTCTTCCTTCCTTTCTTCCTTCCTCATTCCATCCTTCCACTTTTTCTTCTTCTTTTACATCTTTTTCCTTTCTTCCTTCTTTTTTCTCTTTTTCCTTACTTTCCTACTTCCTTCCTTCCTTCCATGTCTTTTTCTTTTCTCCCTCCCTCCCTCCCTCTTTCCCTCCTTCCTTTCTTTTTCTTTCCATCCTTCCACTTTTTCTTCATTCTTTTCCTTTTTTCCTTCCTTACTTTCCTTACACCATCTTTCCTTCCTTCCTCACTCTATCCCTCCCTCCCTCTTTTCCTTACTATTTCCTATTTCTGTCTGTCTTTCTTTCTTTCTTTGCATTCCTTCCTTTTTGGGTTTTGTCATGTTTTAATCCTCCTTATTCACTAACACAACACACACATTCATATACTGTATACACACATACACACACACACACACACACACACAGGAAATTCCTTGAGATGCCTGAGTTCAAGGCTGAATTGTTTAATTACATTAATCTCAATGCATCAGCTCACACAGATGAGAGCGACACAAATAACAGCATCCAAAAGAGAACCAATTTGTGTGTGTGTGTGTGTGTGTGTGTATGTGTGTGTATGTGTGTGTGTGTGTGTGTGTGTGCGTGTATGCATGAGAAATTCACATAGCACAGTTGCCTGTCCCAATTTGCATTGTTTGTTTATGCTCTGCACTAACATCGAGTGAGCCGTCCTAGTGTATCTCTAGCAGAGAGGACGTTACATAAATGTCTAGACATCAATGGCAGTTCAAAGGATTCATTGCAGCAAAAAGTTAATTAGCTACTGATTCCTCCTGCATATTCTCATCAGCTCCTCTCCACCTCTGCCTTTCATCTCTGTGGCTTTTGAAGCACAACCCTGTTTCAATACCGTATGGCATTTTGGCTCCCGCTTTCCGGTGACATACAACAGCAGTGTTTCTCAATCAAGAGATCTAAAACGTCAGTGAGCTAAAACCTCTGAGTTATTTTAGTGTTTTATTATATATTTAGGTATTTCAGGAGTTATGTAAGGTAATGAAGACATGCTTTGGCACTGATTTGCTGTATCAGGCGAAGCAGAAACAATTTGGAGAAAACTGTGTCATGTTTAGAATTCAAGGAATAGTTCACCACAAAATGAAAACACTTTCATTATTTAATCACCCTCATTTTGTTCTAAACCATGTTGTGTTATTTTTATGTCCTAAACTCCATTAAAAGTGCTATTAAAGCAGTCCGCTATATAAAGCAGAACACTATATTCTACGATTAAGTATATGTTTTCTGAAGCAATAGCTTTGTGTGAGGAACTGAAATTTGCTAATCTAAAAATCTTCCCATCCACCAAAGCTCTAAAATGTAATTTCATATCAGATTCAAAAATGGCACATTGATGTGTCACCGACATCAAAATGCCACACAAAGCTTTCGTAACTGAATACTGTCCAACAATGTCTCAAAACGTGCTCAGAATTGCTGAGTCTACAGTCAAATTTTCATATATTTCAATATGAACTCAAACATTTTTCATCATATTCCTTTTAGACCAAATTATCTGAGCTATGCTATCCATCCACATTCATCTTATAGCTCTTTACTCCTACTGTATGTCAACAATTGACTCATTTATATCTATTTTTATTTCTCCTAAAGGAATTTTAGAAGAAACATCAGAGACGAAGTTCACACTTAAATTAAATGCAGCTGAGAACTCTATGAATTCTCCTGAGCTCTGAAAGAGCAACCTCTGAGCAATACACTCTTCCTCTGGTAACTCAGGAAAAACATATGAGTAAAGGTCAGTTGAATACTCTCACTTTGCAAACATCTGCACAGCCATATGCTCAACTCCTAACCTCTTCAAAGAGTTTCCCATGAGTTTCCCACTTCCCCATGAGCTCTCCAGGGTCCTGAACTGAACATAGGTGACTCTGCTATTGCCTCACAGGAAGCCAGTGCCTTCTATATGGGTAAAATTGCCAAGGAACTGTCCGTGGTCCTGAAAACTGTAAATGTACACTGAATCTGGGGAGTAAAGACCGATACACTGAACAGAACCTGCGGCCCGCTTTTGGAAGATATGAATTTGTTACTTATGACTCCTAGAGACCAATTATGTAAAACAGATGACCACCAGTACCATATTGTAAGGTTTAAAATAATAAAACTAGATAAAGTGATTAAAATGAAGATGAAAACATTTGGAAACTTTCTGGATGTCAACTGCTATTTCGTGTATAAGTGTGTGTTTCTTCATCTTCGGGCAATTTCATGTTCCTGGGATAATTTTTTATTAAAAACAGATTTCAACTTTTTTTCTTTTTGTTATATGAAGGTCACATTAAAACTGACTTAAAAACTTTTTTACCAGACCAGCATCATTTATTTTTGGTACTTTTCTAATGCCTTCTAGATTTTCCTATTTTAACCTTGTCCCAGACTTTCAATATTAAACTATGAAAATCCATAAAAAAACTAAATAAAATACATGCATCTGAACAAAGAGTGAAATAAACATAACAGAGTGACTTTTTGCATTAGATGTAAATAGCAACTGCCACACAGCATGGCTATTTTCACTCCAATAGTCTGGTGGAAACAGAAATTAAGGGCAAACTACGTCCCTAGTGTTGCTGCAGTGGTGTGGGATGAAACAACGGTGTGAATGTGCTTTTTTGTGTGGACGACCCGCGTTCAAATCCACCTTTTGTCCCACTTTTTTCCACCCTGTTTCCTGTCTACGCTCTTAATATTTCCTCTAATACTAATTATTATTATAAACAAAAATGAATATAAAGGTCAATTTCCCTGCAGTGATTTGGTCACGGTGAATGTCGGATAGTAAAATTAACCATGGTTTTATGGTAGTAATATTGTAGCAACAATGTATTTTGTCAGAAGCCAGATGGCCCTATTTTAAGAGTGCCTAGCGCAGCGCTATGGGATACGTCATACACTCAAAGTAAGTGGGCATGACCATGAAGTTAAGTCGCGTGAAATTGCGTGCGAAAAGTGCCAATGGGCTGGGTCAAATGCAATTTAAGTTTTTCTCCAATTATTGCACCATCTGCAACCTATTATATATTCAATTTCCTGTCAAGCAATTTCGATATAAATGAAGACAGCCTATTCATAATAATTTCAAAGTGTAAATAGGCTGTATGAAATGCATTAGAATAATAGAAATATTGACCATTTGTGTCTTAAATTTTTTTGCACAATAACTTCGTCCTTGCTGTGAGCTTCGTTCTAGTGTGCTTTGGTGTTTCTCAGGAAAATAGCAAACTGTGCAATGCGGCACTTCATTAACATAGAATACACCCTGAGTTTGAGCGCATACACCCACAGATAGCACAAACACTCCCGCCCATGCCCACACTTGCACTTTGCGCTGGCACAAAATATTGTGACACAAAGAATTAGCGCTCTCATGAAAATTGAATAAGACGTAGTGCACGGTCATGCGCCTAGGGCAATCACAAAATAGTGCCCATCGTATTAATGCAAGTAACAATGGTGTTACTAAAGTAATATGGCGTTATTATAGTAACCATGTTTAAGACAAAATTGCAAAAAAAATAAAAAATAAAATAATAATAATAATAATAAAATAAAAAATTCCAAAATAATTGCAAAAATAATAATAATAATAATGGTTTAAGTACCAAAAGTGTTTAGGGTCATTAGAGACACAAGGTATGTAAGAGTGTTTTTTTCCCAATAAATTATATTTTTTATGATTATTTCATAACTATTTTAGTTTACCATCACATGATATCTATTTCTTTGTTTATTACAAGATAAATAAGTACTATATTCATACAAATAAATACTATATCACGTTGACTTTCTGTGCAACAACGAATTACAAACATTGGTGAATTATCAGTATCCCATATGCATGTACACATACAGTACATATTATACTTGATATGTCTTACTCAAAGTGATGCTGATGTTTCAGCGATTGACTTGATGTACATTTGACATTGATATTTGACGAAGAAACAACATCGAAGTAAACTATAGCAAGTGTAACACATGAACAGTAGGATATAACTATTGACATTTGGGTACTGAAATAATGTAAGTTGTGCATCTCAATAAGTGCCTGAGAAAATACATATGTGTAACTTATGTGTAGATTATGTGTAATGTGTAGCTCAATATGTGTTTGACAGCCAGTTGCATCTCATGAAATTTCAGTGTGAAAATAATGAATCCTGTTCTAGATTTGTCCTGATTTGTTGCATTATCTCTTTATGAAAATTAAAACATAAAAATATATCAAAATATATTTAATTATTTCATAACTGCCTTAAAAGTATTTGTAAAATGTAAAACTAAACAAAACAGACCATTAAACAAAACCACGAAAGCAGACAGACCATTGCAGTGCTCATATTTTATTCAAGTAATACTGCAAAAGCACAAAAAATTTTCAAGAAAAGCTTTGTTGTTTTCTTGTTTGCACTGAAAGAAGTGCAAGAGAAATAAAGAGAGAGAGAGAGAGAGAGAGAGAGAGAGAGAGAGAGAGAAGAAAGGGAAGCTATAAGCCGATTAAAAGCTGTAAATAGGCTTAAACATTGACACAACTGAGGGCCTAAACAAATATGCCCTTTTATTTATCTGCAGGACTCATACGTGAGGATGGCGATGTCTTGAAGTGCACAAACAATTTTCCCTCTTTGCAAGTAAAGCCCCTTTTTTCCCCCCTTAAACAGATAAACAGACTTTGTTCTATCCCTGGGTTTTATTTTTTTTTAATATGCTAAGTATCTGTCCTACAAACAGCAGCGTCTCTCAGGTGGAGTGGTAGTTTACACTCACATCGCTGTGTTTTGTTTGCTCAGAGTACAGTCTGTGGGGAATAGCACTATAGCATAAGGGCTTTTTAAGCTTTGTTTGTTTATAAAAGCGTTGACAGTGAATGTCAGTGAATGTTGTTGTTTTTTGCCGGTAAATGACAGAGCTACCCCATACAAGAACACAATGACTGGTGAAGTTAACTTGAGAATCAAGAAATTAGCATTCACACTCACACTCTCAAAAACTGAATGATAAAGCGATAAGCCAGAAACAATTACCTAGAAACTACCTAGAACACCCCAGGAACTAAATGACTACACACACACAAAAAAAACAAAAAAAACACTCAGAACACCATAGCAACCACTTAGCAAAGCTCTGGCAATCACCCAGAACACCCTAGCACTGTGGTGGTCGTTCTGCAAAGGCAAGCACAACTCAATAATTTGTCTAGTTATTCAGCTTGTGACTGTATTGCAAACGTCAGTGATGCTTAAATGTTCTCTCGGTTCTGCAAACCCTTCACATGAAATCAAATCAGACTGGCTGGGCTCAGGACCTAAAGGAGAGTCTAGAGTTACCTACTCATGTACATGAAAACATCAGCACTGAAAACTGAGTAATTTT
The DNA here is from genome assembly GCF_019703515.2 of Myxocyprinus asiaticus. Taxonomy (NCBI): domain Eukaryota; kingdom Metazoa; phylum Chordata; class Actinopteri; order Cypriniformes; family Catostomidae; genus Myxocyprinus; species Myxocyprinus asiaticus. The sequence continues at coordinate 52,507,116 of NC_059348.1, read as the reverse complement.
AAGAACTTTCTTCATTTTTTTCTTCCCTTGTGTATGTGAAGGCCACATTCATTTCCTAATCACATCCATTCATATCACAAAATGTCCAGGAGTTTTTAAAGTAGGCCTCTATGATTTCCGTGATTCGGAAAACGTGGATGGAATAGCGGAATCCAGTCATAAAAACCGAATAACTATAAAACATAATTTCACAGAAATTGGCATAACATTTGCGTGTGTATGAATGCATAATATATACAGTTTAAATTGTGATATGTCCTAGTGTGATTATTAAATCTGAAGGCTGCAGTTTAATAAAATACAAATATAAACTTTTCATGTGCTGTGAGCTTCAAAGTGAACGTGTGAAGCCGCTCATATGCTGAGAACACCACTTCATGAGCATCACGTATGCTCTGTTTGTCAGTAGGTTGACCAGATATTTGAAGTCTCAAAAGGAGACACTTGGTTTGTGAAATTATATTTTATATTATGTTTCGTATTAAATTATTTAAACCATATTTTAGCCTTTTACAAAATGTACAAATTCCACATAGCCCATTCTATCCATGTAATGTCATGTTGCACGTATAATAATGATACAACCTTTCAGACAACAAAGTTCTTCACTCACTTCCACTAAAACACAACCATGTTAATAATTTTAAAAA